>NC_142748.1:1257500-1630000 GCF_051943395.1 Hippocampus bargibanti | reverse complement strand
CGCGGGCCACATTGTAGTTATGGTTTCCTCTCGAGGGCCGTTATGAATTTGGGGAAAATCCCTTCAAATATTACATATAGAGCACACAGCAAATTAATGAATAACACGTTTTCAAATCTGAAATCAAGAATAATGACTTTTATTGTGGTTGACATCCAAAAATATGAAATTTTGCCTCAGATTTTAGCAATCGTCATGGAATTTAACAAGTTTGATTTGCTTTTGCGGGCCGAAAAAAATGATGTGGCGGGCCGGATTTGGCCCGCGGGCCTTGACTTTGACACCTGTGATTTAGACTATCAAACAAAAGACATCCCTATTAACCTTTCATCCTTCATCATTCCAATCCACGAGCAAGTCAAGCGGTCACTTGGCGCCTTAGGAAAGGGTACAGTTCACCAACAACACGGCACAAACACATAAAACAGAATACAGTAAAGTCTCGTTATATCGATATCGGATATATCGATAGTCCCGGTTATATCGATACTATTTCTATGCACGCACGGAGAAAATTACATGCAAACAGGGTCGGATATATCGATAGTCCCGGTTATATCGATATTTTTTCGGACTCCCTTGAATATCGATATAACGAGACTTTACTGTATATCCAGTATAAATTTGTGACATATTGTACACAAAGCACATTCAATAGATCATGCCATTTCAACTTACAGTTAACAAATTGTCAATCTGGAACAATAAAACTATTAAAAGTGCAAAGTGGAAAAAAAAGCAATCCAAATTAACTTTAAAACATTTTCCCGCAAGTAGACTGGCGTTTCCACAGGTCTGTTGGTAAAAGTGCAACAAAATATTGGCATAGCTACAGAATAGCAGGGCACGGAATCCACTTTGAGAAAGCTCAACATCTTATTTCCAAATTCAATGGGAAATTTGTTAAGACGACGGGCCTGGTTGTGTGGTGTTACATTCAGGTAACATTGTGCTGGCTGTGGTTTGAGGATGATGGGCAGAGCGAGTAGGGCTTGTCGCTGGTCAGGCTCTTGAGAGCTCGGAGAACGGTATCCGGCATGTGATCCGCAAGCATCTTAGGGCTGATTAAAATACTCCTGAAGGACATTTCATTCGACCATTCGGCACGGTATCGGACCGGGGAGATACAAGATCTGGAAGAAGGGGAAAATATTGCAAATATTATAATAAATGTCATTTATCAGCAACTTTCAAAACTCTCAAGGTCACAGGATCAATTTTTCTGTGGGTGAGCAGCGGCAGCCACATGCGCCAGTGTTCACTCAACCGGGAATAACTCAAATAGATCAAGTTAGCTAGCTGGATAATAGATAACTAATAGATAGCGAGCTAGCTAGTTAGACAGCTAATAGATAGCTAGCTAGATATCCAGCAACGATGACCCCGTTCAACCGGGAATAACTCAAATAGATCAAGTTAGCTAGATAGCTAATAGATGACTAATAGATAGCTAGCTAGCTAGTTAGCCAGCTAATAGATAGCTAGCTAGTTAGCCAGCTAATAGATAGCTAGCTCGGTAGCCAGCAACGGTGACCCCGTTCAACCGGGAATAACTCAAATAGATCAGGTTATCTAGCTAGCTAATAGATAAGTAATAAATAGCCAGCTAGCCAGCTAGTTAGACAGCTGATACATAGCAAATAGATAGCCAGCTAGGTAGCCAGCAATGGTGACAACAGGTAATAACTCAAATACAAGACTCAGCCTAGTAGTTTTTATTCTGTCGAAACAATTTGACAGAGACTTTTTTTTTTAATCAAAAACAATAGGCACTGTTCACCCTGACATCTTAAAATAGTAAAACACAATTACGAGACAAATGCCTAACATTTAGACCAGGGGTGTCAAAGTCATTTTTTTGCCGCGGGCCACATTGTAGTTATGGTTTCCTCTCGAGGGCCGTTATGAATTTGGGGAAAATCCCTTCAAATATTACATATAGAGCACACAGCAAATTAATGAATAACACGTTTTCAAATCTGAAATCAAGAATAATGACTTTTATTGTGGTTGACATCCAAAAATATGAAATTTTGCCTCAGATTTTAGCAATCGTCATGGAATTTAACAAGTTTGATTTGCTTTTGCGGGCCGAAAAAAATGATGTGGCGGGCCGGATTTGGCCCGCGGGCCTTGACTTTGACACCTGTGATTTAGACTATCAAACAAAAGACATCCCTATTAACCTTTCATCCTTCATCATTCCAATCCACGAGCAAGTCAAGCGGTCACTTGGCGCCTTAGGAAAGGGTACAGTTCACCAACAACACGGCACAAACACATAAAACAGAATACAGTAAAGTCTCGTTATATCGATATCGGATATATCGATAGTCCCGGTTATATCGATACTATTTCTATGCACGCACGGAGAAAATTACATGCAAACAGGGTCGGATATATCGATAGTCCCGGTTATATCGATATTTTTTCGGACTCCCTTGAATATCGATATAACGAGACTTTACTGTATATCCAGTATAAATTTGTGACATATTGTACACAAAGCACATTCAATAGATCATGCCATTTCAACTTACAGTTAACAAATTGTCAATCTGGAACAATAAAACTATTAAAAGTGCAAAGTGGAAAAAAAAGCAATCCAAATTAACTTTAAAACATTTTCCCGCAAGTAGACTGGCGTTTCCACAGGTCTGTTGGTAAAAGTGCAACAAAATATTGGCATAGCTACAGAATAGCAGGGCACGGAATCCACTTTGAGAAAGCTCAACATCTTATTTCCAAATTCAATGGGAAATTTGTTAAGACGGACGGGCCTGGTTGTGTGGTGTTACATTCAGGTAACATTGTGCTGGCTGTGGTTTGAGGATGATGGGCAGAGCGAGTAGGGCTTGTCGCTGGTCAGGCTCTTGAGAGCTCGGAGAACGGTATCCGGCATGTGATCCGCAAGCATCTTAGGGCTGATTAAAATACTCCTGAAGGACATTTCATTCGACCATTCGGCACGGTATCGGACCGGGGAGATACAAGATCTGGAAGAAGGGGAAAATATTGCAAATATTATAATAAATGTCATTTATCAGCAACTTTCAAAACTCTCAAGGTCACAGGATCAATTTTTCTGTGGGTGAGCAGCGGCAGCCACACGCGCCAGTGTTCACTCAACCGGGAATAACTCAAATAGATTAAGTTAGCTAGCTGGATAATAGATAACTAATAGATAGCGAGCTAGCTAGTTAGACAGCTAATAGATAGCTAGCTAGATATCCAGCAACGGTGACCCCGTTCAACCGGGAATAACTCAAATAGATCAAGTTAGCTAGATAGCTAATAGATGACTAATAGATAGCTAGCTAGCTAGTTAGCCAGCTAATAGATAGCTAGCTCGGTAGCCAGCAACGGTGACCCCGTTCAACCGGGAATAACTCAAATAGATCAGGTTATCTAGCTAGCTAATAGATAAGTAATAAATAGCCAGCTAGCCAGCTAGTTAGACAGCTGATACATAGCAAATAGATAGCCAGCTAGGTAGCCAGCAATGGTGACAACAGGTAATAACTCAAATACATCAAGTTAGCTAGCCAGCTAATAGATGACTAATAGCTAGCTAGCTAGCTAGACAGCTAATAGATAGCTAGCTAGGTAGCCAGCAAGGGTGACCCATTCAACCGGGAATAACTCAAATAGATCAAGTTAGCTAGCTAGCTAATAGATGACTAATAGCTAGCTAGCTAGCTAGACAGCTAATAGATAGCTAGCTAGGTAGCCAGCAAGGGTGACCCATTCAACCGGGAATAACTCAAATAGATCAAGTTAGCTAGCTAGCTAATAGATGACTAATAGATAGCTATCTAGCCAGTCAGCCAGCTAGCCAGACAGCCAATAGATAGACAGGCAGGTAGCCAGCAACGGTGACCCCGTTCAACCGGCAATAACTCAAATAGATAGTTAGACAGCTAGCTAATTGATAACTAATAGATAGCTAGCTAGCCAATAGATCTCAAATAGACAGCAAATAGATAGCCAGCAAGGTAACCAGCAACGGTGATCTGTTTTTTTCCGAGACGATGCGCAATATCAAGTTAGCTAGCTAGCTAATAGCATACTGTACATACATACAAAATACAATCCATTGCAGGATAATCCTGTTTATATTTAAGACCTGTTTTTGCTCTTGACATGAGCTCAAGCGTTTTATAGCATCTAAAATACCCAAAACACACAGGATGATATTTTTAGTCAAATGCAAAACACCAATAAAAATGACTTAGTGTCCAAAAACTACTTCAAAATGAAACCGGAAGTGGCCAGTTTTAGAAGTTCCCGCCCCCTTGTTCGTGATGTCACGCCAAGACGTCTTGCCTTGCTCGAGAATCAAAACAATGGCTTCAGATTCGGAGAAGAAGTATTCTTTCTGGGTCATTTTGAGGGATCAGGACTGATGTGTAGCACCCAGAACATACAAAAAATGGCGCCCAAGCTCTGTTGGAAATGGGTTAATTTGTCTCGCAAAATGCATTGTGTGTCCTTTCTCAGTCAGAGGCGTTCATTCCGTGACGTCACGTACGGACTCGTCACCAACTCAAAAACAAGACTTCCTGAATATTCAGCGCCAGTCATAAAATATAGCTATATGCGGTGGAATCTTTGTAAAATACACTCAGTAGAAGTCATTTGAAGCGATTTTACAAATTATGGACACAACTTGTCCGAAGGTGTCGGTTGTCCTTTAAATTGAGTTTGAGATTGGTGTGTTGTTTTTATTTTGGCATTTACAGTATATCAAAATTGCAATTTTTGTCATTGTACAGATATAAAAACTGTTTTCACCAAACTATCTAGCTGGCTATCTATGAGCTAGCTAGCTAACTTTCTATCTATATGAATTATTCCGTGTTGACTGAATGCTGGCTTGTGTTGCTATCTATCTAGCTAGGTATTTGCTATCTATTAGCTATCTAGCGAGCTAGATAGCTATTAGTTATCTATTATTCCTTCTGTGTTCTACATACTTGGCAATAAAGACGATTCCAATTCTGATTAGCGAGCTAACTTTCTATCTAGTTGAGTTATTCGGGTAGAGTGAACGCTGGCGTGTGTGGCTGCCGCTGCTCACCCACAGAAGAACTTATCCTGTGACTGTAAAGTGACCTTGAGAGTTTTGAAAGGCGCTTATAAATGACATGTGTTAAGCAGATTCCTTACTTACAGACAGTGTATTGTAGGTGTTCAAATACCTGACATGTTTCGGCGACTACTTCCGCCTTCGTCAGAGTGTATAAATGACATGTATTATTATTATTATTATTATGTTATTATTATTATTATTATTATTATAAATGTATGAATGTATAAATGTATTGAATACACAATTACTTTATTTGAATGTTGCAGATGACTATTATCCTTGCTGTCATTGCCTTTTAATTAAGCATCTTATCTTTATTCAGTTCACAGTTGCTTGTTCTGTAGCCACAAGGGGACACAAGCCAGTATCTTATTGTGCCGGTCCCAAGCCCAGATAAACACATAGGGTTGTGTCAGGACGGGCATCCAACGTAAAAGCTTGCCTGAAACAAACATGCGAATTTAGCCCCTGAAGATGGAGGACACTGATTCGCTGTGGCGACCCCTGAAGGGAAAAGCCGAAAGGAAAAGAAGATTAGCTAGCTAGCTAGTTAACTTGATCTTGCGCATTGTCTCGAAAAAAAAAAAAAAAAAAACGGGTCACCGTTGCTGGCTACCTAGCTGGCTATCTATTTGCAATCTATTGCCTGTCTAACTAGCTCGCTAGCTATCTATTAGTTATCTATTAGCTAGCTGGCTAACCTGATCTATTTGAGTTATTCCCGGTTGAACGGGGTCACCGTTGCTGGCTACCTAGCTAGCTATCTATTAGCTGGCTAACTAGCTATCTAGCTATCTATTAGTCATCTATTAGCTAGCTAGCTAACTTGATCTATTTGAGTTATTCCCGGTTGAACGGGGTCACCCTTGCTGGCCACCTATCTAGCTATCTATTTGCTATCTATTAGCTGTCTAACTAGCTAGCTAGCTAGCTATTAGTCATCTATTAGCTGGCTAGCTAACTTGATGTATTTGAGTTATTCCCTGTTGTCACCATTGCTGGCTACCTTGCTGGCTATCTATTTGCTATGTATCAGCTGTCTAACTAGCTGGCTAGCTGGCCATTTATTACTTATCTATTAGCTAGCTAGATAACCTGATCTATTTCAGTTATTCCCGGTTGAACGGGGTCACCGTTGCTGGCTACCTGCCTGGCTATCTATTGGCTAGCTGGCTGACTGGCTAGATAGCTATCTATTAGTCATCTATTAGCTAGCTAGCTAACTTGATCTATTTGAGTTATTCCCGGTTGAACGGGTCACCCTTGCTGGCTACCTATCTAGCTATCTATTTGCTATCTATTAGCTGTCAAACTAGCTAGCTAGCTAGCTATTACTCATCTATTAGCTGGCTAGCTAACTTGATGTATTTGAGTTATTCCCTGTTGTCACCATTGCTGGCTATCTATTTGCTATGTATCAGCTGTCTAACTAGCTGGCTATATAGATCTGATATAGAGCTGGCATAAATAGATCTATCGGTGACAAACCTGCGTGTGGGCCCATCTTCTATGATATGCAGAACACGTCCAGGTAGGAAGAAAGGCATGTGTGGCACAGTATGGAGAGGTGAGTCGTCCGACGCCAGACTATGATAGGACGACGATTGGTGGATCAAAACTGATTCTTCCAGGAGAGGCAGACGAAGTTCCTCTTCCCTCCTGCTCTCCATTTCGGAGGGAGAGTCATCTGGATCTCCACCAAAAAGTTCGTACCAGCATCCCTGCAAAAGGATGCGGTACTGCACGCACATACACAAACACACAGAGCCGACATTGAGACACAACGAATAATAAGGATGCATTATTAATGCTTGAATGGCTTCTTACTTTGGGTTTATTGCAATTTGAGACGATCTTGAGTATTTTTCGCTTCAGATCCTCCATATTGGGTAGGCTCAATCTAAATGAGAGGGTTGGGGAGGGGGAAGACAATATGACTTCACAAGACACTAATGACATGAGACATTCATGTGAAAGGCTTCAAAATGTTGAGCTTGTCAAGTCAAAGTCAAATATGCTAATATGCAAGACATACCGCACAGATGAAATTACTGTCCTCTCGGACCCAGCGTGCGAGGCACTTATAATGACTTTAACAAACATAATAAACACGAAAACGCCAATTGTCTTTCTCTCCACGCATGTAGTAGACCAGTGCTAAATATAGACCGCATTACACGTGGGTCTATTAAAAGACAACCGACGTCTCCGGACAAGTTGTGTCCATAATTTGTAAAATGGCTTCAAATGACTTCTACTGGGCGTATTTTAATAAGATTCCACCGCATATAGCTATATTTTACGTTTTAAGACTCGCGCTGAACATTCAGGAAGTCTTGTTTTGGAGTTGGTGACGAGTCCTCACGTGACGTCAGAAAAGGACCGCCTCCTGACTGTAAAAAAGACGCATTGTAGCGTCTTTCCATCACGTTAAGGTATTTTGCTGTACAGTTTTTTTTTTAAAACCTTGTGTTAAAATGATTTTTGCTGTACATGTTTGGTCTGAGAACCGTGTTGCACCCAAAAGCCGCCAGAAGAGGGCATCCAAGCTCTATATAAGGAATTTATCAGCCTGTGGAAGCGTAGGTGGCCACTGGAGGTCGCCATTTTGTGCCTCCTTTTTTTTGAGTGACAGATTTTCCCCCAATGTTGCCTCAAAATGGCACATATAATTCTTTAATCGATTGCAAACATGTATGCTTTCCTCTTCAGAACTATTTGAATCATATTCATCACTGGATGTGTAACAATAAAGCATATTATCCGAATCTGAAGCCATTGTTTTGATTCTCCAGCAATGCAAGACGTCTTGGCGTGACATCACGAATTGGGGGCGGGACTTTCTGAAAATGCCCAATTCGTAGCTCATTTTTTCGCAGATTTTGGACACTTTAAGTCACAGGTGTCAAAGTCAAGGCCCGCGGCCCAAATCCGGCCCGCCACATCATTTTTTTCGGCCGGCGAAAGCAATGATGATTGCTAAAATCTGAGCCAAAATTTCATATTTTTGGATGTCAACCACAATAAAAGTCATTATTCTTGACTTCAGATTTGAAAACTAGTTATTCATTAATTTGTTATGCGCTCTATATGTAATATGTGGAGGGGATTAAACATTCTAATGACTTCCCCAAATTCATAACGGCCCTCGAGAGGTAACCATAACTACAACTACTACTACTACTAGGATTTTTGAAAGGTGCTTATAAATTAAATGTATTACAGTAAAGTCTCGTTATATCGATATCGGTTATATCGATAGTACCGCTTATTACGATACTACAGTAAAGTCTCGTTATATCGATATCGGATATATCGATAGTCCCGGTTATATCGATATTTTTTTGGACTCCCGAGAATATCGATATAACGAGACTTTACTGTATTATTATTATTTTATTACAAAAAATGACTTTGACACCCCTGCTTTAAGTCATTTTGATTGGTGTTTTGCATTTGAATAAAAATACAGTAAAGTCTCGTTATATCGATATTGTTTGCATGTAATTTTCTCCGTGCGTGCATAGAAATAGTATCGATATAACCGGGACTATCGATATATCCGATATCGATATAACGAGAATTTACTGTATCATACTGCGTGTTTTGGGTATTTTAGATGCTATAAAACGTTTTTCTGATGTCAGTTAAAAAACAAAAAAGTGACGTTGGTTGCCCTTTCAAGTCTTGACAACGCGACGTGTTCATTTCGTCCATTTTGGGAAACTACAACACACAAGCCTGTTGCACCACCAATGAAACACAGTCCATCCAAATAAAAACATGACATGAAAGTCCATTCCCGAAAATACAAATTGTTTGTCTTGCCACTGCTTTTGCCCCAGGTTTGGTATTTTTTTTATGTTGTTGTCGTCATAGTTATTGTTGTAGCTCGCGGTCCGATGTTTTTTTTTAATTTTTTTTTATATATAATTACGATTCTGGTTGTTCATTCGGTGCGTTTGCGAATTGACTATTGCTAATTTAGTTTTGTAGTCCCGAGTTCGTTTTTCTCCTTGCCTTTTGTGATTACGTCTTTTGTGATTACGTATTTAGTATTTTCAGGTCCTTATTTGACCAGCGCTTTGAATTTAATTTTTGCCGGTGCGTATTTACGTAACCGGACGAAACCAAACTTTTGCACGGTACGCCTGTCTACATCTGCTATCAATCTGTGAGACTTCTCTTCACTTTGTTTTGACATGACAAACATAGCTATGCTTGTAAAAGCAAAACAACAAACTTAAACACATTTTCATTCAGTTTTGTCAACTGATATACGGATTCATTTTCAGCAAATTTTCATTAATTTTCCAGAGGAATTTTCATGGAAATTCCGGGAAAAGACTTTCATCACTGTTTCAAACACCGATATTTGTGATGGTGACATACTTACCGTGGAACCAGGTCTTTTCCTAGTACAAGCGAGACCACAAAATCCTTGGAGTAATCAGCTAAGGCTTTGCTGTACATTAAATGAATGGAAAAAAATATTAGTAATTAAATCGATGAAAAGGTTTCTTCAGCCGTCATCTGTACTTCTTTGACTGATTACTTCTATTGTCCTGCCTGATTACTGATTACTGATCTACGACTGTCCTGATTGCCCCATTTGCTCTGGTATCACCTCATCAGCATAACTAAGCCTATGTTGCCGAAGAAGTCTGTTGTAAGAACGATCCAAATTAAACCTCACCCCACCATGGCGATTTAGTGAATGGTTTTGCTGTTTTATGAAAATAGCGTCTTCCCTTTCAAACCATCTGTTTTCTTTCGCTAAGATTTTAACCTCTTCGGCATGTAAGTTTTGGTGGATGTCTTTGTAGGTTTGCAGTTGTGCCATACACTTTCCATTTGATGGATTGAACAGTGCTCCGTGAGATGTTCAAACCTCTCCACAACTTTATCCGTGACCTGTTTGGTGTGTTCCTTGGACTTCATGATGCTGTTCACTGACCAGTGTCCTTTTAGCAAACCTCTGAGGCCGTCACAGAACAGCTGTTTTTATACTCAGGTGAGATTACACAATGGTGGACTCCATTTGATCATTAAGTCAACAGCTGATCACTCGGCAATCATCAGGCAATCTATGAAGTCAACATTTTGCACTTAAGAGAAATCAGAATCAGAAAACCTTTAATTGTCCCACAATGGGGATACAGTGAGACCTCAACTTACAAACACCTTATCTTACAAACTTTTTGTCTTACAAACGTCAAATTTATGAAAATTAAACCTTATAATAAGCACTATTTTCATAATACAGACCCACCACGGCTGGCGGAGTGATCGGCGGAAGCACACGACCGAACAGCACCAGAGGTTCAGTTAGCAACAGTCCTTATGGAAGGTGACTCTCCTTCCATAAACCATCAACGACCATCAAAAAGGTCAATAAAACTTTATTTTACAGCACAGTTTATTTCTTTAATTATGTGATGCGCCTCTCTTTCCAAACAGCAATTCCCTTTGACCTCCAACGCCATTCCATCAAGCCATAAATGACCATCACAAATGTAAATAAAGTGACTTTATGATACAATGCAGTGTATTTCTTTCATTACAATACAATACGCACATTTATTACACACAGAATAAGGTATGTTGTGTGTAGTTTTAAGGCTTATTTAGTTGAAAAGTACATTTTATGGAAACCCGGGAACGGATTATTCCCATTTGAATGGTTTCCTATGGGATTTTTTTTTTTGAGATACACACTTTTCGCCTTACACACTCTGTCTGGGAACCAATTAAGTCCGTAAGTTGAGGTCTCACTGTATTTGGAAAATGTGGCTGAATACTTTTACACGCCACGTTTGAAAATTGTGTCGTGTATAATTTGCTATCTACTTCACAATTGTCAACCGCTTTGTGTTGGTCTTTCACATAAAATGCCAATAAAAGATATGAATGTTTGTGGTCAGTATGTGACAAAATCTGGTAAAGTTCAAGGGGTATGAATACTTTTTCAAGCTACTGTCACTATCCCTTGCTCACCACCGTACAGTTCAGTAATCCACCACGTTTCTTACCTCAGGAGTCCTCCTGGTGGAGAAAAGGCATAACACTGAAGAGTGGGAAAGGACTTGCGCAATAGGATGGCAAGCACTGCCGCTGCACCCGCACCCAGGCTGTGACCAGTAATGACCAGTTTGTACTCATGTAAAACAAAACCAAAAAATGAACCATGTAGAAACCTGCATTTTAGTTGTCTCGACATCAGGCAAGATACGCTATTGTCTTTCTGTTTAACGGCAATCCAGCTGAGTTTCACATTTCATTTACTCACGGTTGTCAAAGTCAAGGCCCTGGGGCCAAATCTGGCCCGCCACATCATTTTATTCGGCCCGTGAAAGCAAATCAAGCATGTCAAGTGCCATGATGCTTGCTAAAGTCCAAACCCAAATTTAAAATTGTGCCATGTAAAGCACAATAAGTCATTATTCTTGACTGCAGATTTGAAAACTAGTTATTTATGATTTTGTTGTGTGTTCTGTATGTAATATGTGGAGGAGATGAAACATTCTAATGGTTTCCCAAAATTTCTAACAGCCCAAACCGTCACAACAATGTGGCCCGCTGCAAATAATGCGTTTGATACCCCTGCACTTACTGGTGCAATTGAGAATGCTTGGTTCAGGATTCCATCGTTGACCAGCTTTTTGTAAATGTAAGATGCAGCTTGGCTGATGCCCTGCAAGAAACGATGAGAAGGACACATTTCAAAACTTGCGAAACCAAAGATAAAAAATGAGAAATAACTTTGTTTAGGGCAGGGGTGTCAAAGTCATTTTTTTGCCGCGGGCCACATTGTAGTTATGGTTTCCTCTCGAGGGCCGTTATGAATTTGGGGAAGCCATTAGAATGTTTAAATCCCTTCAAATATTCCATATAGAGCACACAGCAAATTAATGAATAACTCCTTTTCAAATCTGAAGTCAAGAATAATGACTTTTATTGTGGTTGACATCCAAAAAATATGAAATTTTGGCTCAGATTTTAGCAATCATCATGGAATTTAACACGTTTGATTTGCTTTCGCCGGCCGAAAAAAATGATGTGGCGTGCCGGATTTGGCCCGCGGGCCTTGACTTTGACACCTGTGGTTTAGGGAAACATGCCTTATGAGCATAACAGGCTCCAGTTACTCCATCGATGGGCAAGTTCTCACATTCAGCAGAGAGGTCTGTCAGGGCATCCTTTTGGGCACACAGAGGGAAATACACATTTGGGTCATATGCACACTGCAAGAATCCAAACTAGGGCGCGGAAAATCCTACTGGACCCTCCGCACCCTGCCCACCACCTTCTCCAGCTATTCCCCTCAGGCAGGCGCTACCAATCCATGCGCAACAAATCCAGCAGACATTTAAACAGCTTCTTCCCCCGAGCCATTAACTCTTTGAACTCTTTGAACTATTTCAACAGTAGCCCAAATGGAACTGTATAGTGCCACTTAGCAATTTTTTGATGATACTAGTGCAGCGTGTTCTACCGGAAACTAATTCTTGTGTGTTCTACATACTTGGCAATAAAGATGATTCTGATGCTGATATTCTTCTACTTACCTGTGATTTTTTTTAAGTGACTTGGCATTAAAATAATAATAATAATAATACATTTCATTTATAAGCACCTTTCAAAACTCTCAAGTTCACTTTACGGTCACAGGATAAGCTTTTCTGTGGGAGAGTAGCGGCAGCCACACGTGCCAGCGTTCACTCAACCCGGATCAGGGGTGTCAAAGTCATTTTTTTGCCACGGGCCACATTGTAGTTATGGTTTCCTCTCGAGGGCTGTTATGAATTTGGGGAAGCCATTAGAATGTTTAATCTCCTCCACATATTCCATGTAGAGCGCACAACAAATGAATTAATCCCTAGTTTTCAAATCTGAAGTCAAAAATAATGACTTTTATTGTGGTTGACATCCAAAAATATGACATTTTGGCTCAGATTTTAGCAATCATCATTGAATTTAACAAGTTTGATTTGCTTTCGCGGGCCGAAAAAAATGATGTGGCGGGCCGGATTTGGCCCGCGGGCCTTGACTTTGACACCTGTGCATTAGAATGTTTAATCTCCTCCACATATTCCACGTAGAGCGCACAACAAATGAATTAATACCTAGTTTTCAAATCTGAAGTCAAGAATAATGACTGTTATTGTGGTTTACATCCAAAAAATATGCAATTTTGGTGAGGATTTTACTATTAGCAAGCATCATGAAATTTCACAAGTTTGATTTGCTTTCACGGGCCGAAAAAAAAAGATGTGGCGGGCCATGGCATCGGAATCAGATCATATGCAAGTCATTTAGCACTAGTCTCTATTCAACATTTTGAATGGATTTCAACTTACGACCATTTTGACTTGCGACCGTTTGGTCGGAACGGAACCTGGTCGTAATTCGGATGCTACCTGTACACATTCTTAAACATCTGCTGTTACTTGAAATATCTCTTTACTTTAATCTGATTGTGACCTCCCACTCTTAGTAGCTTGTAGTTCATAGGCTCTTTTGAAATTATGTCATTCCCCCCACTCTACAACCACCTCAGATAAGGGAGGGTGCCTAACACTTTGGGGAAACATGCTTTTGTGCCGTCCTGAAGATTTAAGAATCTTTTTGCATCCTACTCGGATTCTTGCTGATTTTTCCATTCAAAGAAGTGATTACTCTCAAATCAGAAAGTTGAACCTATCAATGATTAATCGAAAAGTAGATCATAGGGTAAAGAAAGGTTGGTGTAAAGCGGTGACGTGCAGTCAGGGGAGGCCGTGCCTCACCTGTCATAAAGGAAATATTAAATGAAAAAATTAGAAAAAACAGTTATATTTATTTAGTGATTTGTACTTTAAAATTTTCCATGTAACTTCACCATTTTTTGATTTTTTTTCAAAATCGCTGAATTTTCACATTTACCGTTCAAATACTAAGTAGAGACGAGCGGTGAGGCAGCGGCCGTCTGAGCCTCACCATGTATTGTGCAATGACAATGCTAACTGTGCTAGCTTGCTCTGCAGTGAGACTGCATTACTGTCCCTCTGCATATCGCTATTAAAGTGTTCCACTACTTTTAGTATATGTCAAAGTCATTTTTTGCCGCGGGCCACATTGTACTTATGGTTTCCTCTCGAGGGCCGTTATGAATTTGGGGAAGCCATTAGAATGTTTAAATCCCTTCAAATATTACATATAGAGCACACAGCAAATTAATGAATAACTTGTTTTCAAATCTGAAGTCAAGAATAATGACTTTTATTGTGGTCAACATCCAAAAAGTTGACATTTTGGCTCAGAATTTAGCAATCATCATAGAATTTAACAAGTTTGATTTGCTTTCGTGGGCCGAAAAAAATGATGTGGCGGGCCGGATTTGGCCCGTGGGCCTTGACTTTGACACCTGTGCTTTAGCTGGTGTATATAATGTAGTCACTTTACATTATAAACACTGTACTACAGTGTTTATTTTATTTTAATCAAAACTGTGTGAATAGGTGAGGCACGCAGTTCTCCTGCCTCATGACAGGGGGCGCTGGTGATTACAGATTTTTCTTGCGCCTCCTCGGCTGCAGAATAATAGAATTAGTGAGAGCAAGCTCCAGTAAACAGTTAGCAAGTTAAGTGCAACCATCCAGTCATTTTTTTCGTGTTGCTTGGCCTTATTTTCAGTATGGAGGATTACATATCTAAATTGAAAGAAATAGAACGACTTTAAAACTGAGGAAAGATAAGGAAGGCTTCTACAAAGAAGGTATAAATGTCTTTCTTTACTTACTTTATAAGGTGAGGTAACACGATAATCAGGTTTTTTGTCTTTTTTTTCCGATGCTACAGTTTATATAAAGAATGCTGACATGACATTTCAAACAAAACACGTTAATTGTTGCCAATCAAATGGTGAATAAGCTACTCTGTAGAGTTCACTGGGCAGATGAAATCAACCGCTTTTTCAATCGGTTTGACAAGACGCCAGCCGCCCCCGGCCCACCGTCAACTTCACCTGTAGCTGCACCTGCACCAACTCTCACTGTGGCCTTACCCTCCCTGCCCCCTCTCACGACCAGCTTTCCACAACCAACATCTGCCCTCCCAACCGTTGCCACACCCTCAGCCGCCACTCTGCCTCCTGGTTCCTGCCTGTCTGTCACAACTGCGCAGGTGAGGAACCAACTGAGGAGGATGAAGGTGAGGAAGGCAGCAGGTCCGGATGACATCAGTTCCCGACTCCTCAAGACCTGCTCCGACCAGCTGTGTGACATTGTCCAGCACTTGTTCAACCTGAGCCTGAAGCTGGGCAGAGTTCCACAGCTGTGGAAAACGTCATGCCTGGTCCCAGTGCCCAAGATTGCCAACCCCAAAGAGCTCAACAGCTACAGACCGGTGGCGCTGACGTCTCACCTGATGAAGACGCTGGAGAGACTCGTCCTCGCCCACCTGCGACCGCTGGCAAGCTCATCGCTGGACCCGCTGCAGTTTGCCTACCAGCCCAGCATCGGTGTGGAGGATGCCATCATCTACCTCCTCCATACGGCGTTGCTGCACCTGGAGAATGCTGGGAGCACGGTGAGGATCACATTCTTCGATTTCTCCAGTGCCTTCAACACCATCCAGCCCAGTCTACTGGGGGACAAGCTGCAGCATGCCGGAGTCGACCATCACCTCACATCCTGGATTACAGACTACCTCACAAACAGGCCACAGTACGTGAGGGTAAAGAACTGTGAGTCGGACAGGCTTCTCTGCAGCACCGGAGCGCCGCAGGGAACAGTCCTGGCTCCATTCCTCTTCACCCTCTACACCTCGGACTTCAACTACAACACCCCAACCTGCCACCTTCAGAAGTTCTCTGACGACTCAGCTATTGTCGGCCTCATTACAGAGGGAGACGATAGGGAGTACAGGGGACTGACAAAGGACTTTGTGGACTGGTGCCAGCAGAATCACCTCCAGATCAACACTGGCAAAACCAAGGAGCTGGTGGTGGATTTCTGCAGGAAACAATCGTCACCTGCACCATTGAACATCCAGGGTTCGGACATTGAGAGGGTGACCTCCTACAAGTACCTGGGTGTTACTCTCAACAATAAACTGGACTGGACAACAAACACGGATGCCCTAATCAAAAAGGGACAGAGTCGCCTCTTCCTCCTCAGGAAACTGAGGTCTTTTGGAGTTCAGGGGTCACTCCTAAAGACTTTCTATGACTCTGTGGTGGCATCAGCCATCCACTATGGCATTGTCTGCTGGTCAGGCAGCATCACCACCCGGGACAGAAAAAGACTGGAGCGCTTTGTCAAGCGGGCCAGTTCTGTCGTGGGCTGCTCGCTGGACTCTCTAGAGGAGGTGGGCAACAGACGGACGCTAGCTAAACTAAAAGCTATGACGGACAGCCCCTCCCACCCCCTCCTGCCCATCCTGACAGCATGTTTGTAAATCTGACTGTGATGACGTCAGTGCCTCACCAGTCATGAACCTCACTGCACGTCACTGGTGTAAAGGATATCATCCAAAGATAGTCGGCGGGCGGCTCCAGTCACTCACCTTCAATGACAATGTTCCTCTGACAGCCACAAGAATAGACTCCCGCTTATGATCCAGCGCCACAAAGAATGGGATCTCATATATCTAAAAAAACATTTTTTTTAAATGACGAAATGAACAATTTCATCAAATGAAGTAAATTCACCGTTGTTCTGGCCATCTTCAGAAAAGGATGAAGGGAAACTACCTGATTGTGAAAGCTGACATGAACGAAGTCTCTGTATTGCAATCCAGTGATTTGCAGGATTGAAGAAAAATTACAGCCCAGTTGGTCTGCCCCAACAATGTCAAAGTCGTCAGCGCGACTTCGACAGCTAATAACAACAGAATTATGTTCAATACCAAATAATCTCATAGAACCTTTCAATGTCAATCAAAGGACAATCATACCAGTCTGCGGTTAGTTTGCAGGGGCCAGTAAAAGGATTGGCGTAAACGTACAAAGGCCAGCCGTAAGCCGCAGCAGCGAACTGCATACAATGTACGGCTTGCTCCAACTCGGACTCCAGATCTTCTTCCTTCCAATTTTAATTAGCATTCCAAAATATATCTCCTTAACATAAGCGTAACTGAACGGTGTCATTGAATCAGTTACCAGCGTGTAATCTGTCTGAGGAAAATGTTACTTACAATCGGAGAGGATGGACTGTGATCAATGATGACTTCTGGATATCTACTTCTTTCTATCTTGTCCTGTTCCTGATGTAGCAAAGCCAAACCGGCAGCAATATCACTAGGAACCAAGTCCGTGTCCTGCAACATACACAAAGACTTCAAGGCGGGACGAGAAAAAAAAACATTGAAATACAGCATTTGAAGGTAATGAACATCGAAGGATTGTGTCATCAAGTCAGGCGGCACAAGAGGTCGCTTGTAAAACAATCATATGAATTGTTTTATATTGCTGTACAGTGAGATCTCAACTTACGAACTTAATTGCTTCCCAGACAGAGTGTGTAAGGCGAAAAGTGTGGATCACAAAAAAAATTCCCATAGGAAACCATTAAAATGGGAATAATCCGTTCCTGGGTTTCCATAAAATATACGTTTCTACTAAATAAGCCTTAAAAATACACACAACATACCTTATTCTATGTATAATAAATGTATTTTAATGAAAGAAATACACTGCATTGTATCATAAAGTCACAAAGAGAGGCACATTACATGAGGACTGTAATTAAAGAAATAAACTGTGCTGTAAAACAATTTTTTTTTCAACTTCTTCGATTGCCCGAGACCGTCGCTTTGAGAGCACGGAAACACCTTTTGCAACAGACGCACCTTTGATGGCTTCTCTGTTCCGGAGAATGGGAGCAATGGTTGACTTAGCATAGCCGTGCTCGGCCACTAAATCACACAAACGCACACCTTGTTCGTGTTTTTCAATTATCTCCTTCTTCTCAGCGACGGTGATTTTATTTTGTGTCTTCTTGGGCTGAACACGAGCCTGTGGTGGTTATTTTTCGGTCCCATCATAGTAAAATTATCAGCAAAAAGCTCCAAGTAGGCGATCAGTGTGTGCATTCAATGAGAGGGGGTGTGCAAAGTAGCGCCGGCTGGAGCGCTGTTCGGTCGTGTGCTTCCGCCAAAGATCACTCCGCCAGCCGTGGTGGGTGTGTATTATGAAAATAGTGCTTATTATAAGGTTTAATTTTCATAAATTAGAGGTTCTTAAGACGAAAAGTTTGTAAGATAAGGTGTTTGTAAGTTGAGGTCTCACTGTACTTCAAGTCACAATATTAATATTGTTATATTTCATTCTTTGATGATACGTTATCACACCTAGATTTCTATTTTGAGCCCATGTTTCTTGATCTATTTATCGCGCTAGCTAGCTATTTGCTAGCTATTTGCTATCTAGATGGCTGGCTGGCTATCGATGAACTATATAGCTATCTCGCTGGCCGTCTGGCTAGTTATTAGCTATCTATTTGCTAGCTAGCTCGCTTTCTATCTATTTGAGTTACTTCCGGGTTGAGTGAACGCTGGCGCGTGTGGTTTCCGCTGCTCACCCACAGAAAAACTGATCCTATGACTGTAAAGTATCATTGAAAGCTTAGGAATGAAATGGAATATAATTTTCATTATCATTAATTATTAATTATTATTATTATTATTATTATTATTATATGAGGAAGGACCGAACGGAAAAAAGAAGATTGACAACCGGGTTTAATTCATGTACAAAATCAAATTGTAAATCAAACACATACATAATGCAATGGTGAATCGTGTGTTGCACCAAGACTACTATTTAATTCCCAGCAGACAAATCAGCCCATTTCCAACGGAGCTTGGACGCCATCTTGTGCATTTTCTGGGATGCTACATTGGAGTCCTGACGACTCGAATCGATACGGATGGACTTCTTTAATCGATTGCAAACTTTTATGCTTTCCTCTTCGGAACTATTTGAATCATATTCATAACTGGATGAGTAACAAGAAAGCATCTTCTCCGAATCTGAAGCCATTGTTTTGATTCTAGAGCAAGGCAAGACGTCCTGGCGTTACGTCACGAACAAGGAGGCGGGACCTTCTGAAACTCGCCATCTCCGAGGTCATTTTGGAGTCATTTAGGGACACTTTAAGTCATTTTTATTGGTGTTTTGCATTTGACGAAAAATATCAGCCTGCGTATTTTGGGTATTTTAGATGCTGTAAAACGTTTTTCTGATGTCAGTTAGGAAACAAAAAAATGGTGCCGGTTGTCCTTTAAGCCTTCTAGTTAAAATCTTTCACAGATGAGCAACCTTACACTATAAATAAATAAATAAATAAATGAACAAATACATTATTTTTTAATGCGTTTTGCATGTATAATTCATGTAGAGTGAGACCTCAACTTACAAACACCTTATCTTACAAACTTTTCGTCTTACAAACGTCAAATTTATGAAAATTAAACCTTATAATAAGCACTATTTTCATAATACACACCCACCACGGCTGGCGGATTGATCTTCGGCACACGACCGAACAGCACCAGAGGTTAAGTTACCAACAGTCCTTATGGAAGGTGACTCTCCTTCCATAAGCCATCAACGACCATCAATAAGGTAAATAAAACTTTATTTTACAGCACAGTATATGTAATGCGCCTCTCTTTCCAAACAGCAATTCCCATTGTCCTTCAACCACCAACGCCATTCCATCAAGCCATAAATGACCATCACAAATGTAAATAAAGTGACTTTATGATACAATGCAGTGTATTTCTTTCATTACAATACAATAGCACATTTATTATACATAGAATAAGGTATGTTGTGTGTACTTTTAAGGCTTATTTAGTTGAAAAGTATATTTTATGGAAACCCGGGAACGGATTATTCCCATTTTAATGGTTTCCTATGGGAAAAATGTTTTTGATATATACACTTTTCGCCTTACACACTCTGTCTGGGAACCAATTAAGTTCGTAAGTTGAGGTCTCACTGTACTTTGGTTAACCAGATTTAACACAACAGCCGTATTTTCCGGTGTATATGGCGCATATTTTCAAACTTTTTCCATATATAAAGTGCATTGGACTATAAGGCGCACCTCCAATGAATGAAAAAAGTTTTCCAAATATAATATATAAATACGTCAAAGTTTTCCAAATACAGTGATACCTCAGCGTTCGAACGCTTTAGCTTACGAACTTTTCGCTTCACAAACATTAAATTCGTGAGAATATAGTCTTGGCTGACGAACTGGTTTTCGGCAGGCGAACCAAACCCCACAGCGCAACAGTGGCTGGCGGATTAGTTTTCGGCAGATGAACACCAAACCACACGGTCCATCAGCGCCACGGTGGCTGGCGGACTAGTTTTTGTGACCCCCTTCCGTTGAGTGCAGACATGGTTTGTTATCGCGTGGAGTACTTTTGCGATTTTGGCACCGAAAAAAAAACCCACCACAGGCTAGTGTCAAACTGAAGAGGACACAAAATAAAATTACGGTCGAGCAGAAGGAGACCATCGAAAAACACGAATGAGGTGTGCGTTTGTGTGACTTAGTGTCCCAGTACCATTATGCTAAGTCGACCATTGCTACGTGTGGCTAAGGGTGTTTCTGTGTTGTCCAAGCAACGGTCCCAGGCAATAGAAGAAGTTGAAAAACATCTGTTGATTTGGATTAACAAAAAGCAGCTAGCAAGTGACATTGTGAGTGAGGGTACAACTTCATTATACAGTGCACTTTATATCTTTAATTACAAAACAATATCACATGTATTCTACATAAAATAAGGTATGTTTTAAGGCGTATTTAGTAGAAAATTATGTTTTATGAGGACCTGGGAACAGATTATTCTTATTTTAATGGTTTCTTATGGGAAATAAATGTTTGGCAGATGAACTTTTCGCCTTACACACATTTTCTGTAGTTATGGTTTCCTCTCGAGGGCCGTTATGAATTTGGGGAAAATCCCTTCAAATATTACATATAGAGCACACAGCAATTTAATCAATAACTCGTTTTCAAATCTGAAGTCAAGAATAATGACTTTTATTGTGGTTGACATCCAAAAATATGAAAATTTGGCTCTGATTTTAGCAATCATCATGGAATTTAACAAGTTTGATTCGCTTTCGCGGGCCGAAAAAAATGATGTGTCGGGCCGGATTTGGCCCGCGGGCCTTGACTTTGACACCTGTGTTCTAATGGGTTCCCCAAATTCATAACGGCCCTCGAGAGGAAACCATAACTACAATGTGGCCCGCGGCAAAAAATGACTTTGACACCCCTGATTTAGAATGTTTAAATCCCTTCAAATATTACATATAGAGCACACAGCAAATAAATGTATAACTCGTTTTCAAATCTGAAGTGAAGAATAATGACTTTTATTGTGGTTGACATCCAAAAATATGAAATTTTGGCTCAGATTTTAGCAATCATCATGGAATTTAACAAGTTTGATTCGCTTTCGCGTGCCGAAAAAAATGATGTGTCGGGCCGGATTTGGCCCGCGGGCCTTGACTTTGACACCTGTGTTCTAATGGGTTCCCCAAATTCATAACGGCCCTCGAGAGGAAACCATAACTCCAATGTGGCCCGCGGCAAAAAATGACGTTGACACCCCTGATTTAGAATGTTTAAATCCCTTCAAATATTACATATGGAGCACACAGAAAATTAATGAATAACTCGTTTTCAAATCTGAAGTGAAGAATAATGACTTTTATTGTGGTTGACATCCAAAAATATGACATTTTGGCTCAGATTTTAGCAATTATCATGGAATTTAATAAGTTTGATTTGCTTTCGCGGGCCGAAAAAAATGATGTGGCGGGCCGGATTTGGCCCGCGGGCCTTGACTTTGACACCTGTGTTCTAATGGGTTCCCCAAATTCATAACGGCCCTCGACAGGAAACCATAACTCCAATGTGGCCCGCGGCAAAAAATGACTTTGACACCCCTGATTTAGAATGTTTAAAACCCTTCAAATATTACATATAGAGCACACAGAAAATTAATGAATAACTTGTTTTCAAATCTGAAGTGAAGAATAATGACTTTTATTGTGGTTGACATCCAAAAATATGAAATTTTGGCTCAGATTTTAGCAATCATCATGGAATTTAACAAGTTTGATTCGCTTTCGCGGGCCGAAAAAAATGATGTGTCGGGCCGGATTTGGCCCGCGGGCCTTGACTTTGACACCTGTGCTGTAGAGTTATCTTATGAAGAAAATGAAGGCTTTTGGGTGTGCCCAAAACACCGGAATATAATTGTAATTTGACCAAAAATGCTAAGATGTTGGCAAGAAAGAGTAGCGTCTCTCATATTGAACGAATGGAGATGGATGGAATCTGTCATCGGAGTGAATTTTCCTCGCGTGTGAAACTTTTGCAGCTTTTGTCTATATGTCATTTGCTTCCACGCTTCTAAAAACAGATTTTTCTCAGTTTTATATCACCTCTCTGGAATGTGCTAACTCAAGGTGGCACTCACTCACTCAGATATGAAGGAAGAGACTTACAGAGAAGAAGCCGCTGACGAGCTGCGAGATGCTGGAGAATGCCGCTCGGTTGTTTTCGTCCTGCGGCAAACAACAACACAAAAGTCGGAGTCTGCTCTCCCACACCTTGACAGCGAGCAAGCGCGCCGTTGAAAGGAACTGGGTTCTTCCTCCGCTCTCCAAGTGTCGAACTCCCAACGGCTCCATGGGAGGAGCTGAAGGCCGGGAGTCACCCATGGGGTCAAAGACAAATATTACACCCAGAGCCGTGAAGAGCAGGATAATCCAACTATGTGAGGAGAAAATCTGTATTCAACATCTTTTCAAAACACAATAGAATAACGTGCGAGGATGTAGAAGGATTAGTATCCCACCTGGCAACCACTGCTGCAACTACAACCCCCACGGTTGCTGGGTCACAACCTTTACTATCATCTGACACCCACACGGCACCCAAACAGGCCCACATCAGCTCGGGAAGGTAAAGAAGAGCTCGCAGGTACACCAGCGTAGGCATGCAGCGTCGTGATCCAGGGTTTGTTATGGTACCTAAAAACACAAATATTATCGACGTTCACCTGAAAATGTGAGGTAAACTTGCAGATGGATTTGTGTGTTGTAAAACTGCTATTTATAAAGGCCATAAAATGGAACTACCATCACTTAAGAAAATCCTCTGAACACCTATGCTTTCTAACCTTTGAATGTACAGCGTAAAGTTGTATTTTGAGCCTTTAAGACAGGGGTGTCAAAGTCATTTTTTTGCCGCGGGCCACATTGTAGTTATGGTTTCCTCTCGAGGGCTTTTATGAATTTGGGGAACCCATTAGAATGTTTAAATCCCTTCAAATATTACATATAGAGCACACAGCAAATTAATGAATAACTCGTTTTCAAATCTGAAGTCAAAAATAATGACTTTTATTGTGGTTGACATCCAAAAATATGACATTTTGGCTCAAATTTTAGCAATCATCATGGAATTTAACAAGTTTGATTTGCTTTCGCGGGCCGAAAAAAATGATGTGGCGGGCCGGATTTGGCCCGCAGGCCTTGACTTTGACACCTGTGCTTTAAGAGAACTCCTATGTGGCAATTCACAAACTACCCATGATATTAGACATGGCAGAAATGTTTATACAAACATCATTTTGATCATTGTCCATCTATGTATTTTCTGCACTGCTTGTCCCCACTTAAAAGATAACCGACGTCTCCGGACAAGTTGTGTCCATAATTTGTAAAATGGCTTCAAATGACTTCTACTGAGCGTATTTTAATAAGATTCCACCGCATATAGCTATATTTTACGTTTTAAGACTCGCTCTGAATATTCAGGAAGTCTTGTTTTTGAGTTGGTGATGGGAGTCCGTACGTGACGTCATGAAAGGACCGCCCCCTGACCGTAAAAAAGACGCATTGTAGCGTCCTACCATCACGTCAATGTATGTTGCTGTACATGTTTGGTCTGAGAACCGTGTTGCACCCAAAAGCCGCCAGAAGAGGGAGTCCAAGCTCCATATAAGGAATTTATCAGAATGTGGAAGCGGAGGTGGCCACTGGAGGTCGCCATTTTGTGCCTCTTTTCTGATGATCCATTGTTGCCCCAATGTTGCCTCAAAATGGCATGGAATAAATTCTTTAATCGATTGCAAACATGTATGCTTTGCTCTTCAGACCTATTTGAATCATATTCATAACTGGATGTTTAACAAGAAAGCATATTCTCCAAATCTGAAGCCATTGTTTTGATTCTCCAGCAATGCAAGACGTCTTGGCGTGACGTCACGAACTGGGGGCGGGACTTTCTGAAAATGCCCAATTCGCAGCTCAATTTTTTGCAGATTTTGGACACTTGAAGTCATTTTTATTGGTGTTTTGCATTTGAATAAAAATATCATCGTTTTGCGTATTTTAGATGCTATAAAATGTTTTTCTGATGTCAGTTAAGAAACAAAAAAGTGACGTCGGTTGTCCTTTAAGGCAAGAAGTAGGGGTAATAGCTGGACTGGTCACAGAGGATATAAATACACAAATAATTCCCACTGACATTCACGTCTAAGATGACTGTAACAAACCATGCATGTTTTTTGAGTCCTTGGAGAAATCTATCCACTGCATAGCCGCATTAACTAAAAATGTCAACTTCTACAGCTGATTTTTTTTCTTATGGTATGGGGTTTTACCTTGACCACTGACATATACAATGGCACATAGTGACAGAATGATGAGTGCCAGAACCACTAGGAGTCCGATAAGGTAGATGTGAAGAACACCTTTCCCGTTACAATCAAATTGACCCTTGTGATAAGAGTACAGGAGGACAGTGCCAATCCACCTATATGAAAGACAGACAATACATAGTGTGGTGGAATAAATGGAGAGAAACAAGTTATTTTGACTTCATTTGACTTCTAGATGGCGCCGCCAGAATTGCTGCCGCTGCCTTTACAGTAGCTTCTATATTTTGGTCGTGTAGTAATTCCTTTCATAACTTTGCTGCTGTGAATTGGGAATTACCCCATTATGAGACGAATAAATGTTTTCTTATCTTATCTCACTACGTTCCCGATCCCAAAGAGCAGTGAAGTTAAAATTAACGATCATGATATAGAATTGTTGATTTCGCGAACAATTTGAGATTCATATTTACCAAAGTGTGCGGATGAATAGTTCGAAAGCTCCAGGGAAAACAAGATCATCACTGGCGATTCCCCACCGACGACCAAAAACCACCATTCCAGGCATTTTGAAATCAAATGGAAGAAACGTTGACGAGGAGTAATAGCGTGCTACGAAATCTCCTGAACGGTCGCTTCGGGTCATTCATGACTCCACTTCCTGAAAGCAAATAAAAATTACCACATTGTCCTTTCTAACGCACACCACGATTGGAAGAATCATGTCTCAACAAGACAAATTACATTCCAAAACACTCGATTGCTTACCATTGTGATGATAGCCAAAAAGTTCCGTCAATAATTTCGATGCAAGGCAATTGCTACCGACTGCGTGGTTTACTGATATTAAACAATATAATCAAGGTTCTTCATGGATGTCGGTGGAATTGTTGCTGTTACGTGACTAGCTGATTATCATCTAATGATAGCCACAAACACTAAAAATAAATCCATTGCACGATAAAGATGTCCAGTGATCACAAAATGGCTAATTTCGACGTTTTAAAAAACATTATTTCGTTGCACGGCCAACGCATTTGTTTCGAGAAATTAAGGCGAACAAAATCGAAGACAGACGGTCTTGTTTTTGCCCACAGCCTGTCCTTCCGGGTGGAGCAACCCAATGCAAAACAGCGTTGCTATTTCGTTCCGCTTTTGGGTTTTAATTTTGACAACGCTCAATAACTATAGCGCCATTCACGATGCATTGTCTCCTTTGGAATTTAGGCAGACAACAACGAGCCTCGACAGACAGCCTTTTCTTGTTATTTATACCAAATATATTGTCAGAATGAGAACAGCGGTTCCATGGTGTAATGGTTAGCACTCTGGACTCTGAATCCAGCGATCCGAGTTCAAATCTCGGTGGAACCTGAATTTTGGTCATCTTTGTGTCGTCGGTGGAATCACAACTTTTAATTTACTCATCATACGCTTCAATCATTAATAATATTAATAATATAATAATAGCACATACGTATTTAGGTATTCATTTTGTCTCCGCAGACATGGGAAGCTCCTCAACTACGTCTTTTTCGTCACTTCCGATGACGTCAAGATAATCATGGCGGAACACATGGCTCGATGTTGTTTTTTTATTTGCGCGAATGTCCGAACTCGTTTAACCACGTTTCTGCAGCAAGTAAAACCAAGGTGTGGCCAGACTAGTCAACCTAACAACATTCTCCAGTTTAACGCTGGTTATGCAAACCGAGGTACAAGTAACAGCCAGGTTAGTCAAATAGCTTTCATCGAAATGATGAATGTACATTTCTAATCAAATTACATTGAAATGGTTCATGATGCAAAAGCAAACGACTGTATAATTGTGGACCATTTTTTTTAGGATGGTCAAGTATTCGTTCCAGTAGGTAAATATTTGCCAAACAAATCACAATACTGTACTTACTTCAGCCTACTGTGTATTAACTGACATCAAACTCTTTAAACTCTCCTTTTTTCAGACCGTCTGACCGTGTCTTACAGTCGAAGCAGTGGTCCTGGTGGTCAGCATGTCAATAAAGGTATTGCAACAGTCAAACTGCGAACGCTGGATTTATGTGTATGTTCCGACGTGATAATGCAATTTCATCCCACAGTCAACACAAAAACAGAGATCAGATTCCATGTGTTAACTGCAGACTGGATCCCAGAGGACGTGCGACAAAAAATTATGGAAAAGGTGTGTGCCGAAGGACATAGTCGCCATATTAATGGTGAACCTGTAAATATAACAAAAGTGTTCAACATTTCAACCTTGTGATGCAGAACAAAAATCGAATCAACAAGGCTGGTGAGTTAATCATGACCTCTGAGCTGAGCAGGAGCCAGCAAAGAAACTTCAATGACTGCATTGAGAAGATCTCAGCTGTCATTACAGATGCTAGTGAGAAGCCACATGAGGCAACACCAGAAGATATTGCCCTATGGAAATCTAGGTACATATTTTTAACCCATATTTACTCTCATGTTGTTACGGTGAGTGTTTTTTTCATACACTGTTACAAATGATTTCCCATAAACAATTAAAAATGTAAACATCCAGTTCCCAGGTCCCCGTAAAACATAATTTTTGACTAAATACGCCTTAAAACGACACAAAATATACCTTATTTTATGTATAATACATGTGATATTGTATTGTAATTAAATATATAAACTGCACTGTATAATAAAGTGGTTTTATTTACCCATGTGATGGTTGTTAATGTAGTTGCCTCTTGATGATATCCGAGTGAAGTTGCCGCGTTTTCTCGGCGATAATATCCTCACTCACACTGTCCCCTGCTAGCTGCTTTTCGTTAATCCAAATCAACAGAAGTTTTTCAACCTCTTCTATTGCCTGAGATCGTTGTTGAGACAAAATAGAAACACCCTAAGCCACACATAGCAATGGTCGACTTAGCGTACTTGTACTCGGACGCAAAGTCAAATACAGTGAGACCTCAACTTACAAACACCTCAACTTACAAACTTTTTGTCTTACAAACGTCAAATTTATGACAATTAAACCTTATAATAAGCATTATTTTTATAATACACACCCACCACGGCTGGCGTAGTGATCTTCGGCGGAAGCACACGACCGAACAGCACCAGAGTTTAAGTTAGCAACAGTCCTTATGGAAGGTGACTCTCCTTCCATAAGCCATCAACGACCATCAAAAAGGTCAATAAAACTTTATTTTACAGCACAGTTTATTTCTTTAATTATGTAATGCGCCTCTCTTTCCAAACAGCAGTTCCCTTTGACCTTCGACCTCCAACGCCATTCCATCAAGCCATAAATGACCATCACAAATGTAAATAAAGTGACTTTATGATACAATGCAGTGTATTTCTTTCATTACAATACAATACGCGCATTTATTATACATAGAATAAGGTATGTTGTGTGTAGTTTAAAGGCTTATTCAGTTGAAAAGTACAGTAAAGTCTCGTTATATCGATATCGGATATATCGATAGTCCCGGTTATATCGATACTATTTCTATGCACGCACGGAGAAAATTACATGCAAACAGGGTTGGATATATCGATAGTCCCGGTTATATCGATATTTTTTCGGACTCCCTTGAATATCGATATAACGAGACTTTACTGTATATTTTATGGAAACCCGGGAACGGATTATTCCCATTTTAATGGTTTCCTATGGGAATTTCTTTTTTGAGATACACACTTTTCGCCTTACACACTCTGTCTGGGAACCAATTAAGTTCGTAAGTTGAGGTCTCACTGTACCACCCTCCGTTCGTGTTTTTTGATTATCTCCATGTTCTGCTCGACCGTAATATTCTGTTGTATCCTCTTCGGCTTTACACTAGCCTGTGGTGGGTTATTTTTCTGTCCCAAAAAAAGCACAAATATCCACTCAATAACAAACCACATCTGCACTGAGTGCACTCAAAGAAAGTGAGTGTGGAAAACTAGTCTGCCGGCCACAGTGGCGCTGTTCGACTGTGTGGTTTAGTGTTCTTCCGCTGAAAATCAGTCCGCCAGCCATTGTGGCGCTTTGTGTGTTTCCCAAAAAGTAGTTCGTATGCCAACATTATATTCTCGCGAATTTAATGTTCGTAAGGCGAAAAATGTGTCAGTTGAAGCGTTCGTAAACTGAGGTATCACTTTAGTCCGGAAATTACAGTAGTTTTTAAATAGGCCATTCATTGAAGGTGCACCTTATACTCTGAAACACCTTATAGTGTGTAAAATACGTGTAAATGCCGATCAATATTTTGGAAAATACTGTGATCTCTTGGTTTGTGATTATTGATAAACTAATTTTTTCAGGTTACACCAAAGAAACAAGGAGAGAATCAGACAGAAGAAAATCCATTCCGCCACCAAACAAAGCAGGCGACTGGACTTCAATTAATGTTTTAGCCCACCTTTATAAATGTCAAATTTAATAAATCTATTCTATTTTCTTTATAATAAATAGTTTTGAACATTGTGCTTCATTATTCTGTGACCAAGCGACCCAGTGATCCTCAACCTGACACTGCAAAGGTTGTGGGTTCAATACCGATGGCATGCCGATTGTACACGCCAACTTCTTTCTTTTCTTTCTTATCTTTGCTTCTGTGAAATGTAAATTTCTCCACTGCGAGACTAATTGTCAGAGATGTTCGATCGGACACTGTGGACAAAAGCTCAAACGCAGAAAGATTCTCTTTTACTGCCGGTAGGAGACGTATCCATTCATGACATACGTCTGAATTCTGCAGCCCTCTGCCAAGCTGTTTTTGACAATACAGTGAGACCTCAACTTACAAACACCTTATCTTACAAACTTTTCGTCTTACAAACTTCAAATTTCTGAAAATTAAACCTTATAATAAGCACTATTTTCATAATACACACCCACCACGGCTGGCGGAGTGATCTTCGGCGGAAGCACACGACCGAAAAGCACCAGAGGTTAAGTTACCAACAGTCCTTATGGAAGGTGACTCTCCTTCCATAAGCCATCAACGACCACCAAAAAGGTCAATAAAACTTTATTTTACAGCACAGTTTATTTCTTTAATTACAGTCCTCATGTAATGTGCCTCTCTATCCAAACAGCAATTCCGTTTGACCTTCAACCTCCAACGCTATTCCATCAAGCCATAAATGACCATCACAAATGTAAATAAAGTGACTTTATGATACAATGCAGTGTATTTCTTTCATTACAATACAATAGCACATTTATTATACATAAAATAAGGTATGTTGTGTGTAGTTTTAAGGCTTATTTAGTTGAAAAGTATATTTTATGAAAACCCGGCAACGGATTATTCCCATTTTAATGGTTTCCTATGGGAAATTTGTTTTTGAGATACACACTTTTCGCCTTACACACTGTCTGGGAATTAAGTTCGTAAGTTGAGGTCTCACTGTATATGCAAATTAAACTGATTCATTAGTAAAACATAGTTTTCTTTATTAGAATACCACACCTGTTGAGTTCGAAGCACGAACAGCTGTAACAATAAAACATTGTATTTTCCATGAACTGATAAATTTGTAACCTGGCTAATGAGCTCTTCCTGTGAAGTCGTAAATTACTCCTGTGATAAAGGAATTTCCCAAGTCATAAATTCTGTCCAAGGCCAGATCTCTGAATGAATTGTGTGACCAATCAGACTGTCAACAGATTTAAAAAATAAATTTGAAAAATATTGTGCCAAGCAATCTCAATGTCAATATGGTACTGTCATGGACAAATTTAACCAGTGTTGAAGATCATGAATTACAAAAGTAACAAGTCACTCTAATTATATATTGCATTTTGGCACAAAAGCAAGTTACAGGACTCCTCATTATATTTTTGAATATTATTACACTTACTGAGGGCTACATCTTGTTATAATTTTCTGACTTTAACACAAAATGAATCACTTAAGGTATAGTGAAAATCAGTCAAAAGTGAAAGAAATTGATCATGAAAATAATTTTGTCTGTACAAGTGTGTGGTATTCTTGTTCTTGTTTTTAATTAAAAAGTGTCCTTATGTGTTTTGAAAGGTGCGTATGTGTTTTGAAAGGTGCGTATCAATACAATCTATTAAGTAAAATGTAACACATTTATCACTATTTCGCTGGCGAGCTCGCTCTTTTCAGCCAATTGTCATACATGCTTCATTTGCCAAAATACTGATATATATATATATATATATATATATATATATATATATATATATATATATATATATATATATATATATATATTTTTTTTTATATACAATACAATATAATATATATAATAATATACTATATATAATACAATATAATATATATATAATAATATATACTACTTATATATATTGAAGTAGTTTGTCATTTTTATTGGTGTTTTGCATTTGACTAAAAATATCAGCCTGCGTGTTTTGGGTATTTTAGATGCGATAAAACGTTTGTGATGCCAGTTAGGAAACAAAAAAGTGGTGTCTGTTGTCCTTTAAACAGCATTGTTGAACATCGTCATGACAAGTCAACTAAATATTAAATCATCCAGTATCAAATTTTAAAAGTAATTTAGAGTAAATTATGCCCCTATACCTATGGTAATATTGTAAGGAAATGTGTTCCTTTGAAATGCAAATAGCTAGTAATATGATATGTATTACAATTTAAAATGTTTATTTGTTTATTTATTCATCCTTTCATTCATTCATTCATAAGAATCAGAATAATCTTCATTGGCCAAGAGTGTTTAACACACAAGAAATGTGTCTTTGGTAGAACACGCTGCACTAGTATCATCATAAAAAAAGACATGATAAATAAAATAAGTATGGCGGATACTAATAAAGGCTGCTGAGTCGTGTGTTACTTAGGTATTTATTTGTTTCTTTATTAATTCGTTTGATTGTTTTGATGTCTTGAAGAACTGTTCCAGTCGATGACATGTGGATATTATGCAAAGTGCTGCATTTAACAAAATGTTCAGTATCGGTGAATAAAATACTTCGCTTTATGCAAAGTGCTGCATTTAACAAAATGTTCAGTATCGGCGAATAAAATCGTTCGCTTAGCAGAGGATGGTTTCGATCCATCGACCTCTGGGTTATGGGCCCAGCACGCTTCCGCTGCGCCACTCTGCTCTTGCACGGTTGAGCGTGAACCGACGTTTATGTCAGAGACAAAATAAAGGAAAATTTTGAATTGGCCAATGGTGATTTTTTTTTCGGGCGCCAAATATCGGTTCAACAGTTCAAGTAAAGTATTATCTTGCCCCGAAAATACATATATTCAAAGAAAAGAAAAGAAAAGAAAAGACGACCACGAAGGGACTCGAACCCTCAATCTTCTGATCCGAAGTCAGACGCCTTATCCATTAGGCCACGCGGTCACACGAAAGCAGTGTCATTAACTATCTTACAAGTATCGAACAATGATCCATGGTTGTGCGATAGATTCCGTAGCTGTATTGCATTTCAGCACTGTAAAAAACAAACGGATTATCGTTGTATGGTGTCGAAATCACGTACTATTCCTAACTCAAAGCTGTTTGAAACATCAATTTATAACCTTGCTTCTGTTCGGATACTTTACAAACATTGAACAGTATCTACGCAGTCATTTATATACAGTCATACGTCGGTTCTCGACCATAATTCGTTTCAGGACCCTGTTCGAAAAGCGATTTTTTTCGAACACCGAAACCATCTCTTTGCTCCTGTCACTTGCGAGTTGACAGAGGGGGAGGGGGGCTGCTTCTCCCGGCCGTTCTCCACCTGCTGTCAATTATTTATATTTATACGGCATTTATACGGTTCACGATCACCTCGCCAATACCGGATGATTGCCTCAACTCGCCACCGCACCTGGACTCTTCCTTCGACGCGCGAGTGTATCCGGTCCGAGGTATTTTCCCTGCGTCCCGTAAATTTATGTCATCTTCCGGGATTGCGTCATTTTGCACCCTCGTGTGCCATTTGCTTTTTGGCGTAGTAAGCGGGTCGGATCACCCCCTGCCTTCTTACTCGCTGTGTTTTCTTTTATTTGTGAATAAACATCCTGCTTGGGTAGTAAGTCTCTGCTGCCTGCTTTGGGATCCCAAACATTCCACTATGTTCCGACGAGTCAGCTGCCGTCACTCTCGCTCGGAACGTGACAGCTACGGATGACTCGGCTACAGGATGTTCTTTTCTCTTCAAATATCTATCCAATGACACTTGCTCTCACTCCCACAGTCACATCACTAGATTTCACAGCCTCCTTATTCTTTAAAATCGTACTGATCGTAGATTTCGCCATGCTGTATTCCCTCGCCAGATCAGACACTCGCACACCTCCTTCATATTTTGCGATTATTTCTTTCTTAAATGCAATAGTTGTACGCACTACTTTTCTTTTGTCACTTTTAGCAGCACTTACTTTCTTTGGAGGCATGATTAGGGGCTAAAACTCTTCGTACACCTATATTAAACGCTAGAGCAAAACGCAGCACGTCCGCAAGCGACAGCAGTTGGTCACTGAGAGAGCGATTGTTAAGAAACTTAGATTGTATCCTCATTTTTTGTAATGCTGTAATACTGACCTGATCTGGCAACCCAGCCACTACGCGACATCACGTGACTTGACAGCGATAAAAGCCAGTTTATGTATGTATGTATGTGTTTGATCTCTCGTACGACGATGAGCGCAGTGGCTGCTCTCTGTGCCAGTCATCTGGAAGGACCTCTTGCCCGCCCAGTGCTTGTTTTACCTCCTTCCTAAATGTCATGCAACACTCTTCCTTTTTCAACTTCCACTATTTTGTCCTCACTTCAGCCTTTGGTTTCTTCATCTTCCTCACTGCCAGCGTCATCCTACACACCACCAACCTATGCTGTCTGGCTACACTCTCACCAACCACTACTTTGCAGTCACTGATTTCCTTTAGATGGCGCCGTTGACACAAAATGTAGTCTACCTGTGTACTTTTGCCTCCACTCTTATAGGTCACCCTATGTTCCTCTCTCTCCTGAAAGAAAGTATTCACAATAGCCATTTCCATTCTCTTAGCATATTCAACCACCATCTGTCCTTCAGCGTTCCTCATCTGGAGTCCAAACCTTCCCCATCACCTCCTCATCATCTTTGTTTCCTGCGCCAACATGTCCATTGACGTCTCCACCAATTACAACCCTCTCACTTCTCGGGATGTTCTGTATGACTTCATCAAAGTCCAACCAAAATGTCTCCTTCTCCGCCAGCTCACATCATACTTGTGGGGCATACCCACAAACAACATTGAACATCACACCTTCAATTTCCAGCTTCAGACTCATCATTCTATCTGATACTCTTTTTACTTCTAAGACATTCCGAACTAACTATGATAACGCCAACTCCATTTCTCTTTCTGTCATCACCATGACATAACAACTTAAACCCTGACCCTAAGCTTCTAGCCTTGCTCCCTTTCCACCTGGTCTCCTGGACACACAGTATGTCTACCTTCCTTCTCTGCATCATGTCAACCAGACGAACTATTTGTTGAAAATAAAAGGAAACAAATCTTTTTCATTTGTTCTTGAGAATAGGCTTACCTACATGCGACAGTGAGTTGTCCTCTCCTTCAGCCATTGTGGGTTAAAAATGTGAGTAGATATATTTGGTTTTTCTGCTAAAGTTTCCGGGTCTGATCTGTTGTAGCTTGGTTGATTTGCATAGCGCTGCCTCCGCTGAGGGCTGAGGTAAAGTGAGTATCCAATCACAGGATGCGTACATGACATGTTCAACGCGAGGCCCTTTAGCTGGCCTTACTGTGCCAACTCGTGATCTGATTGGCTATCGCAACTGTATATCAACTACATGTGCCCGTTCATGTACAGCGCACAGACGCCCTCACTGTTGATTCTGAAGGCGTTGGTCAGATTTCATACAGCCTGGCGACACAAGCTAGCAGAATTCTGATTGGATTAAAAACTCTGACCTAAAACTACAACACTGAAAGGAGCATAACCATATGGATATAATATAACATCAAGAAAACAGTATGTGAATAATTATATATATATATATTTAGAAAAAAAAATACTTTTTAATGAAATTGACTTTTATTATAATTATGATAATTATGTCTGATTATGTTAGGCCAGCAGAGAAGGCCTTGCTGGCTCTGACGGCCCACCACTGTGTGTCAATATAGCTAAACTTGACCTGAAAAGAATTCCATGATATATAACAGTGTGGACAGGACAGGCTTGAAATACACAATAATTTAATTTACTGTGATTTTAACCACTTGGTAAATTATGTCATTCTACCCAATAAAGCAAAAAGAAAACTATATCAATCATTTCATTGTCATATTCGCCCGCAAGATGGGAGAGTTATGAATGACATGTCTTCAAGCAACACACAAATACCAAATGAAACGCATTAACAAACCATAAATGCAGTGTAAAGCTTTATCATGGGTCATTGTTGAGACGGTGCTATGGAGCCGACAACACAAACCTAAAATGAGTCTCAATAGAATTACACTAATAAAATAAGTACACTTCCATGAGCAAACAAAGCACAGAATCATGTCAAATGTATCAGATGAATATAAAAAACTGGTCATTGGGCATTCTAACTGGGTTTAGAGTTTACCCAAAGTGCACTTGATCCATCACAGTACAGTACATACAGTATATATAGGGTGAGGAAAAAAAAAGATGCGTGCCCATGAAAATTTCGTTTGTGGCTTGGATTAAAAAGCTATCCATTTCAAATTACAACCATACATGATTCAGTTTATGGAAGACCATTCACATTGAATTTTTAGTCAATTTATGACTTTCCCAAGATGTGTTCCAAATGTCCACCACTTTGTTGCAAGCAAACATTGCTTCAGTCTTTCGGTCACCCTCCTGATATTGACTGAGTAATTTTCATACGTTTTAATGTTCCCATCAGAATTCATGAAAACAAAATTCTGTCCGTCACATTGATATGCCTGAGGCAGGTACAATGCTTACAAGCTTGGTTTTGTGTTCAACATGGTGAAAACATTCATGAAAGTAAAGCTTTAAACTAGATGCAAGCAATTGTGATCCTAAAAAATGAATTACAATAAAGTCTCGTTATATCGATATTCAAGGGAGTCCGAAAAAATATCGATATAACCGGGACTATCGATATATCCGACCCTGTTTGCATGTAATTTTCTCCGTTCGTGCATAGAAATAGTATCGATATAACCGGGACTATCGATATAGCCGATATCGATATAACGAGACTTTACTGTAATTCATTAAAAAACATTTAAGGCTAGTTAGTCACATCGGCTGAAAGTGTAGGACAAATCCCTAGTTTTAACATGTCTATTAGCAAATCTGTTTATAGATTAAAAAATGTGAAAACATGTTATGACACTATAATTCTTTTTTAAATGCCCCAAGCCGGACGCCAGACCCCTGGCCCTACCCCACCCTCTGCGGCCGACGTACGGTCTAACCCTACGGCCGCCTGCGGAACCAAACAAGTAACAATGACATCCCCCCCCATCAAATAACACTATCAAAAACAAAGACATCACAATACTCCCCGCTGTCAAAGGCAGAACAACAGTTATTATGGACACGGAAAAATACGAAAAACAGATGCAGCAGTTATTACAGGACGCCGCCTATGAAATATTAAAGAAAGACCCAACAGAAGAAAAGAAAAACAAACTTAAAGCACTACTCAAACCTCTATTAAACGAAAATAAAAGAAACAGAGTCGTACAACCACCTGGTACCCACAGCAAATATCATCCCCAGGATTTACGGCACGCCAAAACTACACAAACCAGATACACCTCTCCGCCCCATAGTAGACACCATCGGATCAGTCACGTACAACCTCTCAAAAGCACTATCAGAAATAATAAAACCATTACTGGGACACACAGACCAACACTGCAACTTAAACCCTGACCCTAAGCTTCTAGCCTTGCTCCCTTTCCACCTGGTCTCCTGGACACACAGTATGTCTACCTTCCTTCTCTGCATCATGTCAACCAGACGAACTATTTGTTGAAAATAAAAGGAAACAAATCTTTTTCATTTGTTCTTGAGAATAGGCTTACCTACATGCGACAGTGAGTTGTCCTCTCCTTCAGCCATTGTGGGTTAAAAATGTGAGTAGATATATTTGGTTTTTCTGCTAAAGTTTCCGGGTCTGATCTGTTGTAGCTTGGTTGATTTGCATAGCGCTGCCTCCGCTGAGGGCTGAGGTAAAGTGAGTATCCAATCACAGGATGCGTACATGACATGTTCAACGCGAGGCCCTTTAGCTGGCCTTACTGTGCCAACTCGTGATCTGATTGGCTATCGCAACTGTATATCAACTACATGTGCCCGTTCATGTACAGCGCACAGACGCCCTCACTGTTGATTCTGAAGGCGTTGGTCAGATTTCATACAGCCTGGCGACACAAGCTAGCAGAATTCTGATTGGATTAAAAACTCTGACCTAAAACTACAACACTGAAAGGAGCATAACCAAATGGATATAATATAACATCAAGAAAACAGTATGTAGAATAATTATATATATATTTAGAAAAAATACTTTTTTAATGAAATTGACTTTTATTATAATTATGATAATGATGTCTGATTATGTTAGGCCAGCAGAGAAGGCCTTGCTGGCTCTGACGGCCCACCACTGTGTGTCAATATAGCTAAACTTGACCTGAAAAGAATTCCATGATATATAACAGTGTGGACAGGACAGGCTTGAAATACACAATAATTTAATTTACTGTGATTTTAACCACTTGGTAAATTATGTCATTCTACCCAATAACAAAAAGAAAACTATATCAATCATTTCATTGTCATATTCGCCCGCAAGATGGGAGAGTTATGAATGACATGTCTTCAAGCAACACACAAATACCAAATGAAACGCATTGACAAACCATAAATGCAGTGTAAAGCTTTATCATGGGTCATTGTTGAGACGGTGCTATGGAGCCGACAACACAAACCTAAAATGAGTCTCAATAGAATTACACTACAGAATTACATGAGCAAACAAAGCACAGAAAAATGTCAAATGTATCAGATGAATATAAAACTTTGATAAAAACTGGTCATTGGGCATTCTAACTGGGTTTAGAGTTTACCCAAAGTGCACTTGATCCATCACAGTACAGTACATACAGTATGTATAGGGTGAGGAACAAAAAAGATCCGTACCCATGAAAATTTCGTTTGTGGCTTGGATTAAAAAGCTATCCATTTCAAATTACAACCATACATGATTCAGTTTATGGAAGACCATTCACATTGAATTTTTAGTCAATTTATGACTTTCCCAAGATGTGTTCCAAATGTCCACCACTTTGTTGCAAGCAAACATTGCTTCAGTCTTTCGGTCACCCTCCTGATATTGACTGAGTAATTTTCATACGTTTTAATGTTCCCATCAGAATTCATGAAAACAAAATTCTGTCCGTCACATTGATATGCCTGAGGCAGGTACAATGCTTACAAGCTTGGTTTTGTGTTCAACATGGTGAAAACATTCATGAAAGTAAAGCTTTAAACTAGATGCAAGCAATTGTGATCCTAAAAAATGAATTACAGTAAAGTCTCGTTATATCGATATTCAAGGGAGTCCGAAAAAATATCGATATAACCGGGACTATCGATATATCCGACCCTGTTTGCATGTAATTTTCTCCGTTCGTGCATAGAAATAGTATCGATATAACCGGGACTATCGATATATCCGATATCGATATAACGAGACTTTACTGTAATTCATTAAAAAACATTTAAGGCTAGTTAGTCACATCGGCTGAAAGTGTAGGACAAACCCCTAGTTTTAACATGTCTATTAGCAAATCTGTTTATAGATTAAAAAATGTGAAAACATGTTATGACACTATAATTCTTTTTTAAATGCCCCAAGCCGGACGCCAGACCCCTGGCCCTACCCCACCCTCTGCGGCCGACGTACGGTCTAACCCTACGGCCGCCTGCGGAACCAAACAAGTAACAATGACATCCCCCCCATCAAATAACACTATCAAAAACAAAGACATCACAATACTCCCCGCTGTCAAAGGCAGAACAACAGTTATTATGGACACGGAAAAATACGAAAAACAGATGCAGCAGTTACTACAGGACGCCGCCTATGAAATATTAAAGAAAGACCCAACAGAAGAAAAGAAAAACAAACTTAAAGCACTACTCAAACCTCTATTAAACGAAAATAAAAGAAACAGAGTCGTACAACCACCTGGTACCCACAGTACCAACATCATCCCCAGGATTTACGGCACGCCAAAACTACACAAACCAGATACACCTCTCCGCCCCATAGTAGACACCATCGGATCAGTCACGTACAACCTCTCAAAAGCACTATCAGAAATAATAAAACCATGACTGGGACACACGGACCAACACTGCGAGAACTCAAAGCAACTCGCTACAGAACTCGCCATCATAAAAGTACAGAAAGACGAAATGTTCATATCACATGACGTCATCTCACTTTTCACCCACCAAAGCCACCATTCCGATAGTACAGGACAGACTAAAAGCAGACACGACACTCAAAAAACGCACAAATCTAACAGCACATGACATAACCCAGCTACGTCAGTTCATTGCCACATCCACATATTTCCAATTCAGAAACACCATATACAGACAAAAAGAAGGGTTCGCCATGGGGGACCCACTCTCTGCCATCATGTGTGGGCTCTTCATGGAGGACCTAGAACAGAAAGCGCGTTCAACAGCCCCGGAAACATACAAACCAACACTATGGAAACGATTTGTGGACGACATTCTGGAAAAAATCAAAACAGGACATACACAACAGCTTACGGAACACCTCAACTCCATAGACACCACAGGCTGTATCAAGTTCACCCATGAAGAGGAAATAAACCAATCCATCGCCTTCTTGGACTTGAACATACACCACACGGACAACGGGGACATCAAAATAAAAGTACACAGGAAACCCACACATACTGACCGATATCACCTTTGGACATCTGAACACCCCACTATTCATAAGTTGTCAGTCGTCAGAACATTACATGAACGCACCACAATGATCACGGACCCGGAGGCTTTGAACTCTTTGAACTCTTTCAACAGTAGCCAAAATGGAACTGTATAGTGCCACTTAGCAGTTTTTTTTTACGACGATTCTAGTGCAGCGTGTTCTACCGGAAACAAATTCCTTGTGTGTTCTACATACTTGGCAATAAAGATGATTCTGATTCTGATTCTGATCACAGAACGCATACAAAGAACACTGTGGAAACACAACATAAACACACCGGTCAAACCACACACAACTCTCCGACAGATCTTGGTTGATTTGCATAGCGCTGCCTCCGCTGAGGGCTGAGGTAAAGTGAGTATCCAATCACAGGATGCGTACATGACATGTTCAACGCGAGGCCCTTTAGCTGGCCTTACTGTGCCAACTCGTGATCTGATTGGCTATCGCAACTGTATATCAACTACATGTGCCCGTTCATGTACAGCGCACAGACGCCCTCACTGTTGATTCTGAAGGTGTTGGTCAGATTTCATACAGCCTGGCGACACAAGCTAGCAGAATTCTGATTGGATTAAAAACTCTGACCTAAAACTACAACACTGAAAGGAGCATAACCAAATGGATATAATATAACATCAAGAAAACAGTATGTAGAATAATTATATATATATTTAGAAAAAATACTTTTTTAATGAAATTGACTTTTATTATAATTATGATAATGATGTCTGATTATGTTAGGCCAGCAGAGAAGGCCTTGCTGGCTCTGACGGCCCACCACTGTGTGTCAATATAGCTAAACTTGACCTGAAAAGAATTCCATGATATATAACAGTGTGGACAGGACAGGCTTGAAATACACAATAATTTAATTTACTGTGATTTTAACCACTTGGTAAATTATGTCATTCTACCCAATAACAAAAAGAAAACTATATCAATCATTTCATTGTCATATTCGCCCGCAAGATGGGAGAGTTATGAATGACATGTCTTCAAGCAACACACAAATACCAAATGAAACGCATTGACAAACCATAAATGCAGTGTAAAGCTTTATCATGGGTCATTGTTGAGACGGTGCTATGGAGCCGACAACACAAACCTAAAATGAGTCTCAATAGAATTACACTACAGAATTACATGAGCAAACAAAGCACAGAAAAATGTCAAATGTATCAGATGAATATAAAACTTTGATAAAAACTGGTCATTGGGCATTCTAACTGGGTTTAGAGTTTACCCAAAGTGCACTTGATCCATCACAGTACAGTACATACAGTATGTATAGGGTGAGGAACAAAAAAGATCCGTACCCATGAAAATTTCGTTTGTGGCTTGGATTAAAAAGCTATCCATTTCAAATTACAACCATACATGATTCAGTTTATGGAAGACCATTCACATTGAATTTTTAGTCAATTTATGACTTTCCCAAGATGTGTTCCAAATGTCCACCACTTTGTTGCAAGCAAACATTGCTTCAGTCTTTCGGTCACCCTCCTGATATTGACTGAGTAATTTTCATACGTTTTAATGTTCCCATCAGAATTCATGAAAACAAAATTCTGTCCGTCACATTGATATGCCTGAGGCAGGTACAATGCTTACAAGCTTGGTTTTGTGTTCAACATGGTGAAAACATTCATGAAAGTAAAGCTTTAAACTAGATGCAAGCAATTGTGATCCTAAAAAATGAATTACAATAAAGTCTCGTTATATCGATATTCAAGGGAGTCCGAAAAAATATCGATATAACCGGGACTATCGATATATCCGACCCTGTTTGCATGTAATTTTCTCCGTTCGTGCATAGAAATAGTATCGATATAACCGGGACTATCGATATAGCCGATATCGATATAACGAGACTTTACTGTAATTCATTAAAAAACATTTAAGGCTAGTTAGTCACATCGGCTGAAAGTGTAGGACAAATCCCTAGTTTTAACATGTCTATTAGCAAATCTGTTTATAGATTAAAAAATGTGAAAACATGTTATGACACTATAATTCTTTTTTAAATGCCCCAAGCCGGACGCCAGACCCCTGGCCCTACCCCACCCTCTGCGGCCGACGTACGGTCTAACCCTACGGCCGCCTGCGGAACCAAACAAGTAACAATGACATCCCCCCCCATCAAATAACACTATCAAAAACAAAGACATCACAATACTCCCCGCTGTCAAAGGCAGAACAACAGTTATTATGGACACGGAAAAATACGAAAAACAGATGCAGCAGTTATTACAGGACGCCGCCTATGAAATATTAAAGAAAGACCCAACAGAAGAAAAGAAAAACAAACTTAAAGCACTACTCAAACCTCTATTAAACGAAAATAAAAGAAACAGAGTCGTACAACCACCTGGTACCCACAGCAAATATCATCCCCAGGATTTACGGCACGCCAAAACTACACAAACCAGATACACCTCTCCGCCCCATAGTAGACACCATCGGATCAGTCACGTACAACCTCTCAAAAGCACTATCAGAAATAATAAAACCATTACTGGGACACACAGACCAACACTGCGAGAACTCAAAGCAACTCGCTACAGAACTCGCCATCATAAAAGTACAGAAAGACGAAATGTTCATATCACATGACGTCATCTCACTTTTCACCCACCAAAGCCACCATTCCGATAGTACAGGACAGACTAAAAGCAGACACGACACTCAAAAAACGCACAAATCTAACTGCACATGACATAACCCAGCTACGTCAGTTCATTGCCACATCCACATATTTCCAATTCAGAAACACCATATACAGACAAAAAGAAGGGTTCGCCATGGGGGACCCACTCTCTGCCATCATGTGTGGGCTTCTTCATGGAGGACCTAGAACAGAAAGCGCGTTTCAACAGCCCCGGAAACATACAAACCAACACTATGGAAACGATATTGTGGACGACATTCTGGAAAAAATCAAAACAGGACATACACAACAGCTTACGGAACACCTCAACTCCATAGACACCACAGGCTGTATCAAGTTCACCCATGAAGAGGAAATAAACCAATCCATCGCCTTCTTGGACTTGAACATACACCACACGGACAACGGGGACATCAAAATAAAAGTACACAGGAAACCCACACATACTGACCGATATCACCTTTGGACATCTGAACACCCCACTATTCATAAGTTGTCAGTCGTCAGAACATTACATGAACGCACCACAATGATCACGGACCCGGAGGCTTTGAACTCTTTGAACTCTTTCAACAGTAGCCAAAATGGAACTGTATAGTGCCACTTAGCAGTTTTTTTTTACGACGATTCTAGTGCAGCGTGTTCTACCGGAAACAAATTCCTTGTGTGTTCTACATACTTGGCAATAAAGATGATTCTGATTCTGATTCTGATCACAGAACGCATACAAAGAACACTGTGGAAACACAACATAAACACACCGGTCAAACCACACACAACTCTCCGACAGATCTTGGTACACCCAAAGGACAAAATACACCTGGAAAATAAATGCAACTCAATATATGAAATCCCATGCAAGTCGTGCAATAAATCATCCATCGGGGAGACAGGAAGGAGTTTCAATACAAGAAAAAAAGAGCACAAGAAAGAGACAGCAACAATACAAACAAGAGCAAAAAAAGAACAAGCACAACAGGAGCACCATAAATCAGCCATCACGGACCACTGCAAAAGAGAAAATCACATCATGGACTGAGAGAAGGCCAGAGTCATCCGCACCGAAGAAAACAAACATCAGCGCTGGATCAGGGAGGCCATTGAAATCCGGAAGCGAGGACCAAGGACCATCAACAGGGATGAGGGAGCCTACATGCTCTCTACTACCTGGAGCAGTATCCTGGAGGGACCAGCGGACAACGGGGGGCGTGGCTTGCCTGTTAGATCTGACAGGTAGGTGACGCCGTCATAGCAACACCAGTTGAAAATGGCGCGTCACAACAACATCCGTGACACTCTGACGAAGGCGGAAGTAGACGCCGAAACATGTCAGGTATTTCAACACCTATAATACACTGTCTGTAAGTAAAAAATCTGCTTTAAATTATGCTGTGCCTGTGTTTGTTTCATCTTGGCAGACTTTTACTCTTGGTTTTTCCTTTGATACACTGTATTTTTCTGTTCAGATGATTTTAACGTCTTAGATTTTGTTGTTGATTTTATTTTAATACAATTTCTCAAATATCACCTGCTGCCAACCACTTCAGAGACAGCAGAGACTCCAGGAACCTGTGGCGGGGGATACAGACCATCAGCCCTCTCCACAGACCTGCGAGAACTCCACCGCTCTGTTGAACCAGCTGAACGACTTCTTCGCCCGCTTCGAGGCAGACAACAGCACTCCACCACAGAAGAACCCATCACCTCCTGGCGACCAGGTGCTGACACTGTCCCAGGACAGCGTGAGGCGATCCCACAGAGGGACCAACGCACGCAAAGCCCCGGGTCCTGACAGCATTCCTGGCCGTGTCCTGATATTGACTGAGTAATTTTCATACGTTTTAATGTTCCCATCAGAATTCATGAAAACAAAATTCTGTCCGTCACATTGATATGCCTGAGGCAGGTACAATGCTTACAAGCTTGGTTTTGTGTTCAACATGGTGAAAACATTCATGAAAGTAAAGCTTTAAACTAGATGCAAGCAATTGTGATCCTAAAAAATGAATTACAATAAAGTCTCGTTATATCGATATTCAAGGGAGTCCGAAAAAATATCGATATAACCGGGACTATCGATATATCCGACCCTGTTTGCATGTAATTTTCTCCGTTCGTGCATAGAAATAGTATCGATATAACCGGGACTATCGATATAGCCGATATCGATATAACGAGACTTTACTGTAATTCATTAAAAAACATTTAAGGCTAGTTAGTCACATCGGCTGAAAGTGTAGGACAAATCCCTAGTTTTAACATGTCTATTAGCAAATCTGTTTATAGATTAAAAAATGTGAAAACATGTTATGACACTATAATTCTTTTTTAAATGCCCCAAGCCGGACGCCAGACCCCTGGCCCTACCCCACCCTCTGCGGCCGACGTACGGTCTAACCCTACGGCCGCCTGCGGAACCAAACAAGTAACAATGACATCCCCCCCCATCAAATAACACTATCAAAAACAAAGACATCACAATACTCCCCGCTGTCAAAGGCAGAACAACAGTTATTATGGACACGGAAAAATACGAAAAACAGATGCAGCAGTTATTACAGGACGCCGCCTATGAAATATTAAAGAAAGACCCAACAGAAGAAAAGAAAAACAAACTTAAAGCACTACTCAAACCTCTATTAAACGAAAATAAAAGAAACAGAGTCGTACAACCACCTGGTACCCACAGCAAATATCATCCCCAGGATTTACGGCACGCCAAAACTACACAAACCAGATACACCTCTCCGCCCCATAGTAGACACCATCGGATCAGTCACGTACAACCTCTCAAAAGCACTATCAGAAATAATAAAACCATTACTGGGACACACAGACCAACACTGCGAGAACTCAAAGCAACTCGCTACAGAACTCGCCATCATAAAAGTACAGAAAGACGAAATGTTCATATCACATGACGTCATCTCACTTTTCACCCACCAAAGCCACCATTCCGATAGTACAGGACAGACTAAAAGCAGACACGACACTCAAAAAACGCACAAATCTAACTGCACATGACATAACCCAGCTACGTCAGTTCATTGCCACATCCACATATTTCCAATTCAGAAACACCATATACAGACAAAAAGAAGGGTTCGCCATGGGGGACCCACTCTCTGCCATCATGTGTGGGCTCTTCATGGAGGACCTAGAACAGAAAGCGCGTTCAACAGCCCCGGAAACATACAAACCAACACTATGGAAACGATTTGTGGACGACATTCTGGAAAAAATCAAAACAGGACATACACAACAGCTTACGGAACACCTCAACTCCATAGACACCACAGGCTGTATCAAGTTCACCCATGAAGAGGAAATAAACCAATCCATCGCCTTCTTGGACTTGAACATACACCACACGGACAACGGGGACATCAAAATAAAAGTACACAGGAAACCCACACATACTGACCGATATCACCTTTGGACATCTGAACACCCCACTATTCATAAGTTGTCAGTCGTCAGAACATTACATGAACGCACCACAATGATCACGGACCCGGAGGCTTTGAACTCTTTGAACTCTTTCAACAGTAGCCAAAATGGAACTGTATAGTGCCACTTAGCGTTTTTTTTTTTTTGCAGCGTGTTCTACCGGAAACAAATTCCTTGTGTGTTCTACATACTTGGCAATAAAGATGATTCTGATTCTGATTCTGATCACAGAACGCATACAAAGAACACTGTGGAAACACAACATAAACACACCGGTCAAACCACACACAACTCTCCGACAGATCTTGGTACACCCAAAGGACAAAATACACCTGGAAAATAAATGCAACTCAATATATGAAATCCCATGCAAGTCGTGCAATAAATCATCCATCGGGGAGACAGGAAGGAGTTTCAATACAAGAAAAAAAGAGCACAAGAAAGAGACAGCAACAATACAAACAAGAGCAAAAAAAGAACAAGCACAACAGGAGCACCATAAATCAGCCATCACGGACCACTGCAAAAGAGAAAATCACATCATGGACTGAGAGAAGGCCAGAGTCATCCGCACCGAAGAAAACAAACATCAGCGCTGGATCAGGGAGGCCATTGAAATCCGGAAGCGAGGACCAAGGACCATCAACAGGGATGAGGGAGCCTACATGCTCTCTACTACCTGGAGCAGTATCCTGGAGGGACCAGCGGACAACGGGGGGCGTGGCTTGCCTGTCAGATCTGACAGGTAGGTGACGCCGTCATAGCAACACCAGTTGAAAATGGCGCGTCACAACAACATCCGTGACACTCTGACGAAGGCGGAAGTAGACGCCGAAACATGTCAGGTATTTCAACACCTATAATACACTGTCTGTAAGTAAAAAATCTGCTTTAAATTATGCTGTGCCTGTGTTTGTTTCATCTTGGCAGACTTTTACTCTTGGTTTTTCCTTTGATACACTGTATTTTTCTGTTCAGATGATTTTAACGTCTTAGATTTTGTTGTTGATTTTATTTTAATACAATTTCTCAAATATCACCTGCTGCCAACCACTTCAGAGACAGCAGAGACTCCAGGAACCTGTGGCGGGGGATACAGACCATCAGCCCTCTCCACAGACCTGCGAGAACTCCACCGCTCTGTTGAACCAGCTGAATGACTTCTTCGCCCGCTTCGAGGCAGACAACAGCACTCCACCACAGAAGAACCCATCACCTCCTGGCGACCAGGTGCTGACACTGTCCCAGGACAGCGTGAGGCGATCCCACAGAGGGACCAACGCACGCAAAGCCCCGGGTCCTGACAGCATTCCTGGCCGTGTCCTGAGAGACTGCGCTGAGGAGCTCACAGATGTCTTCACGGACATCTTCAACACTTCACTGAGCCAGGCTGTTGTCCCCACGTGCCTCAAAGCCACTACAATCATCCTTGTTCCGAAGAAGTCATCCCCCACCTGCCACAACAACTACTGCCCGGTCGCACTCACTCCCATCCTCATGAAGTGCTTCGAGCGGCTATTTATGAGTCACATCAAGGCTGCCCTCCCCCCCACCACGACCCTTTCCAGTTTGCATATCGGCCAAACCGCTCGACCAATGATGTCATCTCCACCGCTCTCCACACAGCCCTCACCCACTTGGAGACCACAGACTCCTATGTCAGAATTCTGTTCATCGACTTCAGCTCAGCATTCAACACCATCATCCCCCAACAGCTTACAGACAAACTGAGCAAACTGGGGATCAGCAGCACCCTGTGCAACCTCAAAAGCACTATCAGAAATAATAAAACCATGACTGGGACACACGGACCAACACTGCGAGAACTCAAAGCAACTCGCTACAGAACTCGCCATCATAAAAGTACAGAAAGACGAAATGTTCATATCACATGACGTCATCTCACTTTTCACCCACCAAAGCCACCATTCCGATAGTACAGGACAGACTAAAAGCAGACACGACACTCAAAAAACGCACAAATCTAACAGCACATGACATAACCCAGCTACGTCAGTTCATTGCCACATCCACATATTTCCAATTCAGAAACACCATATACAGACAAAAAGAAGGGTTCGCCATGGGGGACCCACTCTCTGCCATCATGTGTGGGTTCTTCATGGAGGACCTAGAACAGAAAGCGCTTTCAACAGCCCCGGAAACATACAAACCAACACTATGGAAACGATATGTGGACGACATTCTGGAAAAAATCAAAACAGGACATACACAACAGCTTACGGAACACCTCAACTCCATAGACACCACAGGCTGTATCAAGTTCACCCATGAAGAGGAAATAAACCAATCCATCGCCTTCTTGGACTTGAACATACACCACACGGACAACGGGGACATCAAAATAAAAGTACACAGGAAACCCACACATACTGACCGATATCTCCTTTGGACATCTGAACACCCCACTATTCGTAAGTTGTCAGTCGTCAGAACATTACATGAACGCACCACAATGATCACGGACCCGGAGGCTTTGAACTCTTTGAACTCTTTCAACAGTAGCCAAAATGGAACTGTATAGTGCCACTTAGCGGTTTTTTTTGACGACGATTCTACCGGAAACAAATTCCTTGTGTGTTCTACATACTTGGCAATAAAGATGATTCTGATTCTGATTCTGATCACAGAACGCATACAAAGAACACTGTGGAAACACAACATAAACACACCGGTCAAACCACACACAACTCTCCGACAGATCTTGGTACACCCAAAGGACAAAATACACCTGGAAAATAAATGCAACTCAACATATGAAATCCCATGCAAGTCGTGCAATAAATCATCCATCGGGGAGACAGGAAGGAGTTTCAATACAAGAAAAAAAGAGCACAAGAAAGAGACAGCAACAATACAAACAAGAGCAAAAAAAGAACAAGCACAACAGGAGCACCATAAATCAGCCATCACGGACCACTGCAAAAGAGAAAATCACATCATGGACTGAGAGAAGGCCAGAGTCATCCGCACCGAAGAAAACAAACATCAGCGCTGGATCAGGGAGGCCATTGAAATCCGGAAGCGAGGACCAAGGACCATCAACAGGGATGAGGGAGCCTACATGCTCTCTACTACCTGGAGCAGTATCCTGGAGGGACCAGCGGACAACGGGGGGCGTGGCTTGCCTGTCAGATCTGACAGGTAGGTGACGCCGTCATAGCAACACCAGTTGAAAATGGCGCGTCACAACAACATCCGTGACACTCTGACGAAGGCGGAAGTAGACGCCGAAACATGTCAGGTATTTCAACACCTATAATACACTGTCTGTAAGTAAAAAATCTGCTTTAAATTATGCTGTGCCTGTGTTTGTTTCATCTTGGCAGACTTTTACTCTTGGTTTTTCCTTTGATACACTGTATTTTTCTGTTCAGATGATTTTAACGTCTTAGATTTTGTTGTTGATTTTATTTTAATACAATTTCTCAAATATCACCTGCTGCCAACCACTTCAGAGACAGCAGAGACTCCAGGAACCTGTGGCGGGGGATACAGACCATCAGCCCTCTCCACAGACCTGCGAGAACTCCACCGCTCTGTTGAACCAGCTGAATGACTTCTTCGCCCGCTTCGAGGCAGACAACAGCACTCCACCACAGAAGAACCCATCACCTCCTGGCGACCAGGTGCTGACACTGTCCCAGGACAGCGTGAGGCGATCCCACAGAGGGACCAACGCACGCAAAGCCCCGGGTCCTGACAGCATTCCTGGCCGTGTCCTGAGAGACTGCGCTGAGGAGCTCACAGATGTCTTCACGGACATCTTCAACACTTCACTGAGCCAGGCTGTTGTCCCCACGTGCCTCAAAGCCACTACAATCATCCTTGTTCCGAAGAAGTCATCCCCCACCTGCCACAACAACTACTGCCCGGTCGCACTCACTCCCATCCTCATGAAGTGCTTCGAGCGGCTATTTATGAGTCACATCAAGGCTGCCCTCCCCCCCACCACGACCCTTTCCAGTTTGCATATCGGCCAAACCGCTCGACCAATGATGTCATCTCCACCGCTCTCCACACAGCCCTCACCCACTTGGAGACCACAGACTCCTATGTCAGAATTCTGTTCATCGACTTCAGCTCAGCATTCAACACCATCATCCCCCAACAGCTTACAGACAAACTGAGCAAACTGGGGATCAGCAGCACCCTGTGCAACTGGCTGCTGGACTTCCTGACGGGGAGACCACAGGAAGTTAGAGTTGGAAAGAATGCCTCCAGCACCAACACGCTGACCTCAGGGCCCCCCAGGGCTGTGTGCTGAGCCCACTCCACTTCATTCTGCTTACACATAACTGCTCACCATCATCATCCAGCTCCACCCTCTTCATAAAGTTTGCGGATGACACAACTGTGGTGGGCCTCATCAACAACGATGAGGAGAAAGCCCACAGGGACGAGGTTAGCCGCCTGGCCACGTGGGCAAGGACCACAATCTCCGTCTGAATGTGGAGAAGACGAAGGACATTGTAGTGGACTTCAGGAGATTGCACCCACAGCATGTTACACTAGCCATCGACGGTGCTGCAGTGGAGAGGATAAGCAGAACCAAGTTCCTGGGAGTGCACATCTCCGAAGACCTGTCCTGGAGCCACAACACGGCATCACTGGCCGAGAGATCTCACCAGCGACTGTACTTCCTCCGCAAGCTCAGAAGAGCTGGAGCCCCAACGCCCATCACAACATCCTTCTACCGTGGTACCATCGCGAGTATCCTGACTAGCTGTATCACCGTGTGGTACGGAGCCTGCACCGTGTCCTGCCGTAAGACTCTGCAGCGCATCGTGAGGACAGCTGAGAAGATCATCGGTGTCTCTCTTCCCCCTCTTCAGGACATTTACAACACCCGCCTCACCCGCAGAGCCATCAGGATCGCTGGCGATCCCACCCTCCCTTCCCACAGCCTCTTCAGCCTGCTGCCATCGGGTAGGAGACTGCGGAGTCTCCGAGCTCAAGGACAGTTTCTGCCACCAGGTAGTCAGGAGACTCAACTCCCTCCCAACCCTGCCCCCACCCTCTGCCACACTTAACGAACTGCGAGTACACGCTACACGATCATCATGAACTCTATTTTTTCTGTTTTTCTGCATTGACGAGCGGTCTGACTGCGGTTGCCTGTGGAACTAACGCTAGCGGAAGCAAAGCTGCGCGGACGCAGTGGAAGACAGCATCAGGCGCGACAGGGCGGGAGGGTTGGGATCTGACCCCGGCTTAACCCCGCCTTCTGCGCCAAACATGCGGTCTAAATCGCCGGCCGCCTGCAGAACCGACGCACCCGGGGGAGGTAAGATTGTGCTGACTCTCCTAAGTAAACCTAAGGAAGGTGTGAAACTATCGAAACAAACAAAAAGATGCGGGACCACAATGGATTCTGAAGTCCTCGAATTCATTGCGGGCAGAGGGACCCACTCGAAGAAGTTTGCTCGCTAAGACAAGATCTACTGGACTTTACCTGAATAAAACCTCCATCAAAGCAAGCACACAGAGTGATTACTGTGTACTAACATAGTGGGGAATACACAGCGTGACTCAAGTATTCCTAACGCTTTTCTTCATAACTTTTGTCTTTCACATACTGCCATTTGTATTTATATGTTTTTGCTTGTGACCAGTTATGCCTAGCGCTATATTAAAAAAAAGCTAAATTGTATTGTATTGTATTCCCTTTAACATAGTTCCTTTGAGGAGATGCATAGCACAACCGCAGGCAGCCCTTATTGGAGCTTATATTCTATGCACCTTATAATGCAGTGTGCCCTACATATGAAAACAGTTTTGAAATTGGGCATTCATTGATGGACTTATAGTGCAAAGCACCTTATCGTGCAGAAAATCCAGTAAGAATACATGACTGTGGCTGTTTCACAGTGCAGAAACACTGAGCACTGATATTGTACTACAACTGTTCTTAAGAACGAAACGTGTCACTATTTATTGGATTTGCTAGATTTGCTGGATTTTACAGATTTGGACGCTTTAATATCCATCTTGGTCTTCTGGATCCGAGAGAATATCTCCTTGAAGAGTGCCTTGTACTCTGGAGCGTTCTGTCCCAGGCGCTTATCCACTGCCTCCACTTGCTTGCCGATCATCTCAATGGCTTCTGGTGTGGAGGGGGACTGGGTCGAGGACGGCAAAGGTCCAGGGACGTGGCCCACAGCACAGTCTTTCATGGAAGGGTCTCTGGAAACAGGTCGGGATGTTTGGACACCCGCGTGGCAAAGACTTTCCTCGTGACGCCTGCATTTTCCCAGCAGCTCCTCGTATTTTTCCAATAATGCGTGGTACTGCTCATCCACCTCCCTGAGGATGGACATCCCTCTTTTCCTCACACTGTTGGCGTGAAGTGCGTAGCTTCCTCTCCTGCGGCCAGACGCATCCCGGGCGACAATGACGTTGAGTGCCGTGTCGCTACAGCTTTTCCTTACTGGGTTTGACTCAGGGAGAGCATCCCCGTCTATACTAGTGACCCCCTCCGCCTTATCCCTAACACCCCCTCCTTTATCGCCAACCTCTTCCTCCAGGAAGGTGTCAGTCTCCGGGGTGCTATTGAGGACGGTCTGGGTCAGAGTTACGCCGTCATCTTCGTTTCCAAGAAGGAAAGTCCGGGTACGGCGTAGCTGCTGGAGCTCCTGTAACTCCAACTCCAATTCCCGAACTCTTGCCTGGCAACGCTCTGCATCCTTGGATAAAATCATGAAATCACATTTTAAGATGAGAACTCTTGAATAAATCACAAACAATCACCTGTACACGTGTTTGCAGGCGGGAGAAGTCTGTAAGGATCAGGTTACACTCCTTCTCCACACCCTCTCGGCGCCCCCGTTCTGTCCGGATAGCCGCTCGCAAAGCTGACACCGCCTCTCTCAGGTGATTGTTTTCCTCTTCGAATGGTTGACGCTTTGGCTCTAAAGTAAAGCTTTCAGCTCTGCCCACCACAAATTCATCCTCGTACCTGAGACGATGACAAAAACAATGTTGGAAGCCCCGGACCGGGACCGGCCCGCGGGTCATTTGGTACCGGACCACACAGAAAAATAAATTACTTATATTACCTTAGTATTATGTCTGGGTTAGTGTTAGCTTGCATTGTTAGCTTTGGATAGAATGTTTGTTGAATTAGTCAATGTGGTGGAGCTGCAAGGTGTGTGTTTACGACGTGCATGCACGCCAAATACACACTGTTTTACATTGAAATACAGTAAAGTCTTGTTATATCGATATCGGTTATATCGATAGTCCCGCTTATTACGATACTATTTCTATGCACGCAAGGAGAAAATTACATGCGCGCAGGGATACGGATAGGGGATACGGATATATCGATAGTCCCGGTTATATCGATATTTTTTCGGACTCCCTTGAATATCGATATAACGAGACTTTACTGTATATTTTCTGTATTATTTTGCAGTTTTCTCTATGGATACAACTTTCACAGCTGTGGCTGTTTTTAAGTGATTAATGAATAATAGCAGAGTTGAGAACTGAGTATGCTTCCATTCTTTTGAAGGGCTTGAATATGTTTTCCCCACACTCTGGGCTTGTCTTCCTCAAGTAGAAAAGCAGATGGCCGACGAGTGAGGATGAATCAGAGATGAGCCGACGTGAATCTTCCCGCTTACAAATGTCACAAAAGTTGGACTTGCCATTGGCCAAGAAGTACAGTCGATCCCCACCTTACGAATGAGATACCTTCCGAGCGGTCGTTCGTAAGGTGAATTTGATCGTAAGTTGTTTCTGTGCTATATTTTGTATGGAATGTATGTATACGTCAAACACTGAACGGGGAAGTATAAGACAGAGACACTCAAACAGTCATAAAATACAGTAAAGTCTCGTTATATCGATATTCAAGGGAGTCCGAAAAAATATCGATATAACCGGGACTATCAATATATCCGACCCTGTTTGCATGTAATTTTCTCCGTGCGTGCATAGAAATAGTATCGATATAACCGGGACTATCAATATATCCGATATCGATATAACGAGACTTTACTGTAAATTTACACCTATCGTAGCACGACAACATATATCCTTTGGGTCTTCAGTAAACCATTATTGAAGCTGCTGGCACGTAATTGCGACAGTCTAGCTAGCTATCAAGCTAGCTACCTAGGTATCTATTAGCTATCTATAAGCTGGCTAGCTAGCTGTCGAGCTAGCTATCGTTTAGCCATCTAGGTAGCTATCTATTAGCGACTGTATCCTGTGACTGTAAAGTGACTTTGAGTTTTGAAAGGGGCTTTTAAATGAAAGCTATTATTATTATTACTGTATCTATTAGCTAGCTAGCTTTCTATCTATTTGAGTTACTTCTGGGTTGAGTAAACGCTGGTGCGTGTGGCTGCCGCGGCTCACCCACAGAAAAAAAAATTATCCTCTGACTGTAAAGTGACCTTTAGAGTTTTTAAAGGCACTTGTAAATGAAATGTATTAATATTATTATTACATGCCATTGCCATTATTTTTTGTTATGCATCGCGTGTTCCTGGAGCGTCAACTGGGAAGAGGGATTTCCTCCCCGCCCACATACACTACACAACCAATTGTAAGCGAGCTTGGCACCTCCGCCTCAGAGCGTCAACTGGTAAGAGGGATTTCATTCCCGCCCAGATAATGTACACAGCCACTCGTAAGCGAGCTCAGCGGATGGTTGAGCGCTGATTGGTCAGTCTTGGTGTCCGTCACGGAAACATCCAACCCTTGAAACCTCGAATGTGTCTGCGTGCGTGCGCGTGAAGCACAGTACGCAGCCAATCGCAAGTGAGCTTGAATGGAAAATGGCGCGCAATACAAAATCCAACTTACGGCATCTCTCTCCAAACATTTTTCGACATTCTGTAGCTGCAAAAATGTTCGTATGTACCGTAACGTCATAACTCGAATTTTCGTAAATTGGGGAGCGTCTGTACTTCGGAAGGGTTGAGAGCTGATTGACTGATCAGCGGTACGTCATAATTTGTGTTTCCGGGTAATCACCAGACAGCAGCATGACTGCTATACCTGGGTGCTGTGCAAAGTTCCCTCAAACAAGGGAAGGAGTGGATGGTCTTGCGTCGTTCCCTCTTTTCTCTTCTGACTCTCAGCTGTTCCACAGAGCGTAAATGTTCCACCTGGCCTGAAAGTGACTCCACCTGATTCTGCAACGTCTCAATGGTCCCTGTTAACCTGATCCAAAAGGCAGGATTTTTGTTTTTAGCAAAATGGCGCCACATTTGACCAAGAATGGAGGTTTTTACCTCTCTATCTTGTGCTGTGAGGTCTTGCTGTCAATCACGAGTGTTTGGTTGGTGTGTTCAAGCTCTCTTGCAGTGCCATCCAGTTGCTCATACACTTTGGCGTGCTGTTCATTCATGTCGCGAAGAACTTCCAGCTGTTTTGACAGGTACTGGGTGATAAAAGCACATATTCATGCTGATTAGCGTACTGTGATCACTGTGTATATTATTGCATATTTATTCTTTTTTATTTATTTTGGTGGTGGTGGTGATGGACAGGATTTCAGCTAACGTACACATGATTCATGAATGGTTAGAAACACAGTAAACGACTTAGGGCTGGAATTTCAAAATTAAACTAAGATGTGTAAAAACGTTAACAGGATTAGGATAGTTTAATAATCAATTGCTCATATTTTGGGTAGGTATATTTCAGAGATATTCGATCGGACACTGTGGACAGAAGCTCGAACACATTGTCTTTTACTACCGGCAGGGGACGTAGCCATTCAAGACAGACACCCAAATTCTGCAGCCCTCTGCCAAGCTATTTATTGAGAGTACATGCAAATTTAAGTAATACATTAGTAAAACATAGTTTTCTTGATTTGAATACCACGCCCCTGGACATCCCAAACACAAACAGCTATAAACAATAGAGCATAGACATTTTAATTGGTTGTCTTTCCCTGAACCGATAGATTTGTAACCCGGCTAATGAGCTCTACCTGTGAGGCAGTTTCAAATCCTAAATTATTTCTTTGAAGGAGTTTCTCAAGTCCTAAATTCTGTTCAAGGCCAGATCTGCCACCAGGCAGTCCGGAGACTCAACTCCCTCCCAGCCCTGCCCAGCCTGCCCCTTCCCACTGCCACACTCACCGAACTCTGAGTACACGCTACATGCTGTACGATCATCCTGAACTCTATTTTTTTGTTATTTCTCATTAGACAAGACCTCACTTAAACCCTTTCTAGTTGTTTGTTTTTGCAATTACGACATTACGTCACTTTATGTACGTCACTTCCTCACTTTACATATGTCACTACCTCACTTTACATACGTCACTACCTCACTTTCCATACGACACTACCTCACTTTACATACAGAAATTACATGTATTGTTTGTTGTCAATTGTATGTCTTTTTTTAGCCACGTTATAAGTGCCTTGCATGTCTTGCACGCTGGGTCCGAGAGGACATTAATTTCATCTGTGCTGTATGTCATGCATATTAGCATATTTGACAATAAAGCTGACTTTGACTTTGACTTTTGACTTGATCTCCTAGATGAAGATGACAGGTTAACAGGCTGTGTCTGTTTACCTCAGATTGACCCCAGGTTTGTCTGTACTTCAATTGTGTACTCGGGTCACACATGTTCACTAAGCATATAACAGCATGAAACCTTTAAATATGATAACTTCTATTCTGTCTAATCTATATCAGTATCCATTCATTGAACTTGAGCATGTTGTTTCACAGAAATCCAGCCATGACAATTGTCAAAAATCAAATAATAATTAATAAAGATGAAAATGATCAGTAAAAGGATCCCAAACACAAAATGGTCATTTGCACAGCAGCATTCAAATAAAGTCGTCTTCTTTTTCTTTCGGCTTCTTCCTTCAGGAGTCGGCTTATTCCTTCAGGAGAATCAGTGTCCTGCATCTAACCCGGTCTTTTGTATCCTCTTCTCTCACACCAGCTACCTTCATGTCCTCTTTGACAACATCCATAAACCCCCTATAAGGTCTGTAGCGTCACCAGTGCGCACCGCGACATTGATGTCTTTCAAACCCTTGATCTCCTTGATGTGCGTCTCAGCCTGACGCATATCACATGCTTGAAAATGGTATGAAAGTAGCCGTCGTGGGACAGAGACGATCAGACTCATCTCGGACTCAGACCCAGAAAGAGACACAGAGCTCGCAGAGACCTGCTCAGCATCGTACGGAGTTTCACAGCACGACTTGGTCGACTCCACGCCACGATCAAGCTCTGCGTGTCACCTGCCTGGGAGATCTGACAACGAACCTACTTACAAATAAAGAGAAACATCAAACTCTTTAGGTCTTCCTTTCGGTCTCCTGCCTGGCAGTTCCAGGCTCAGCATCCTTCTTCCGGTATAGTATTTCTTTCTCCTCTGGACATGTCCAAACCATCTCAGTCTGGCATCTCTGACTTTCTCTCCAAAGCCTCTAATATGAGTTGTCCCTCTAATGTAGTCATTCCTGATCCTATCCAACCTGGTCACTCCCAAAGAAAACCTCAACATCTTCATCTCTGCTACCTCCAGCTCTACTTCTTGTCTTTTCTTCAGTGGCACTGTCTCCAGTCCAAACATCATGGCTGGTCTGACCATTGTTTTATACACTTTTCCTTTCATCCTAGCGCAAACCCTTCTATCGCACATCACACCTGACATTTTTCTCCAGCCGCTCCAGCCTGCCTGGACACGCTTCTTCACCTCCTTTCCACACTCTCCATTGCTCTGGACAGTTGACCCCAAGTACTTAAAACTTCCACCTTCTTTATCTCTTCTCCCTGTAGCATCACTCTTGTACTTGTATCCCTCTCATTCACACACATATATTCCGTCTTGCTGCGACTGATCTTCATTCCTCTCCTTTCCAGGGCATATCTCCACATCTCTAGTTTCTCCGCCACCTGTTCCCCGCTCTCGCTACAGATCACAATGTCATCTGCAAACATCATGGTCCAATGAGATTCTTGTCTAACATCGTCTGTCAGCGTGTCCATCACAGTAACGAATAAGAAGGGGCTCAGAGCTGACCCCTGGTGGAGTCCCACCTCCACCTTGAATTCCTCCGTCACACCAACAGCACACCTCACAACTGTCTTACAGTCATTATACATGTTTTGTACCGCTCTGACATACTTTTCTGTCACTCCAGACTTCCTCATGCAATACCACAGCTCTTCTCTGGTCACCCTGTCGTATGCTTTCTCCAGATCTACAAAGACACAGTGCAATTCCTTCTGACCTTCTCTATCAGCATCCTTTAAGCAAACACTGCATCAGTTGTACTCTTTTTTTTGGGGCATGAAGCCATAGTGCTGCTTACAAATGTTCACTTCTGCTCTTAGTCTAGCTTCAGATAAATTCAAATAAAGTAAAACTAAGTATTTCTGCCCAAAAGACTCAGCCTAAATCTAAAATGGCCGCCAAAAAGAACAGTGTTGCCAACTGCCAAAAATAGTAGGAAGAAAAAGAGAATTAAGATGCCGAATGCTACTTAGATTGAGTATTCGCTCCAGTATTTTGTTTAGCATCAACACAATTCATCTTTCATGGCTTTGTTGTTTTGATTTATTTATCTATGTATCAATCTTTTTGTCTGTCTATTCACCAATGTATTTATTTGTGCTTTTTTCACAATGCATTGTGTTCTGGGATAGCTTCAAGTACAGTAAAGTCTCGTTATATCGATATCGGATATATCGATAGTCCTGGTTATATCGATACTATTTCTATGCACGCACGGAGAAAATTACATGCAAACAGGGTCGGATATATCGATAGTCCCGGTTATATCGATATTTTTTCCCCTTGAATATCGATATAACGAGACTTTACTGTATGTGGAGGGATTTGGGGGACTTTGCAATTGATACGGTAGAATATCATTGTCTTTCCTACCTCAATTTCATGCACTTGCTCTTCATTAGTCATATACATCTGCTGCAATGAATCCTCCAGCTCCTTGTTCCTCTCCAGCAACGTTTTTCCCAATTCTGCAGCCAGGTGGAGGTCTATAAATGGGAATGATGAAGAAGGCCGTTGAATATATAATGTATGTAACCTGAAAAGGTACTGAATGTGAAAATGGAACAGAGCGATAAAGGATGAAATATTTGAATATTAGAAAGTAGAGAAATTCAGGGAGAGAAAGGTCCCAGAAAAATAAACAAACAAAAAATACAACATGAAGTGCAGCCCTGGTTGACAGCATGCATTTTTTTCATCGTTACAAGATGCCTTTGTGTTATCGGACAATTTTCCCATCCTGTTTCTTGAACCTCTACTCATAAAATTAATAGGTTCTGGATGAAATTTCTTCAATAGATATTTTTTAAGTGTGCAGTGTATGTATAAACTGGTGTTTTGTAAAGAACTGATATAGACGTTTGCCGTTCTAGACTTTTAGCAATCTTGTGTAGTGAGCAAACGCTGGAGTGGGGAAGACTTTTTCTGGGTCAGTCACATGTACGTAAACGCCTCATGGCCCGATGAGCGAATGAGAACGATGCTGCATTGACCACATGTTAATCTAATTACACACAGACACATCCGCGAGAAGTCCATCTTAGCAAATAGGTCCTATTTGTCACGGTTTGCAAGGTGGTGATGGCGGGTGCGGATCCCAAAAAGCAGGCAGGAGGGAGCAGGAGGTTGTTTGACAAATTGTATTAAAATAAAGGTCAGCAGGAACAAAATGTAAAACATCAAAATCATCTGAATGGAAAAAAATACAAAATAGCAAAAGAAGACCAAAAGTAAAAGTCCGCCAAGGTTAAACTAACACATACACAATGCATGCAGCAAACAAGCAGCAGACAAACAATGAACCGGCACCGGATGGTCGTTCCGGGTGTCCTTTTAAGTGTCAATGATTAAACGATCAACACCTGCGAGGCTGCAGGCAGGGCTGACGTCGCTACCCGCTGGTCGCCAATCTGATCGGGACGACCAGCACCTGTGCTGGTGTAGGCGGGGCCGACAGCGCCCCCCGTTGGTCGCCAACCAGATCATGACACTATTATTGTTTGTAGTGTTCTATCACCTCGGTGATAGAACAGAGGAACGGTCAGTTCTGTGGCCTTATCTTGCGACATTTCCAAATGCAACAACCACCCCTTTTCCAACCCGAGGATGTCAGAATACATCATGACATTTAGTTGAAATCACATGTGTGCGTGTTTGCAGGGGTGTGCGTGTGTATGGCTCTCACAGAAAAACATTTCTAAATATTTTACCTTTCTGGCGCTCTTTGTCAAGAAGATTCCCGACCCCTGACCTAGACACAACATACTTTGATCCACTGCAGCTTTATCCATTGTGAGGCTTTTTGGCATACACTGATAGTTATTTTTGTACCATGCATGAGCCTGAGTAAATTAAATCCATCCCATTGGACAGTTTCTGCATTATCACTGGTTTACATTCAAGCATATATTATTGTGATGATCTGGCACAGTGACTAGGCATGAACAAGAGACGGAAATTAGGTAAGTGGGGTTTAGCATCACAACATGAAGCGCTGCCAATGCCTTGTTAACCCTTTTGAGGACAGCAGTTATGACAGTGATAGGAAAGGTTAATATCACTGGTCAACAACAGATTTTTATTAGAGATGACTATGAGTCCGTCAACATGTTTTGACACTAACTTAAAAATGTATTGTCTTTTTTCGAGCATATCAGGTCTTTCAGATATTTTCATCATTTGAAAACTTGCACGATACGGATTTTATTAACATGCATCGTAATTCACTCCTCCCAAAAATTCCACCTGTGGCTGAATGCAATCTTTAATAACTGGAAGAAATAATACTAAGTGTAGAACTTACTCTTACATGATTATTATGATGATGATGTAATATGGTGAAAATGAAGGAGACATTCTGAATTGGCATCTCCAATGTAAATACAGTAAAGTCTCGTTATATCGATATTCAAGGGAGTCCGAAAAAATATCGATATAACCGGGACTATCGATATATCCGATATCGATATAACGAGACTTTACTGTATTTTAGTTAACCAGTTGTCATTGGGAGCAGGCGTCCAAATAATTACTATCATTTTTATTATCTTTATCATTATTATTTTTTTACGAGTAATAGTAATATTAAGTTAGCAAAATTATCTTATCATGTATTCATATAAGGGCCTTACATTGTGTTATCTTTAAATGTGCTATTTAAACTATGTAAAGCGCATTGAATTATCCATACATGCATATTGTACATACATTTTCTGATCCGCTTACCCTTGCAAGATTTGTAGGATGTACTGAAGTCCATTTCTACTGTTTTAGGGACAACCTGAACGGGTTGTCAACCAATGACAGGGCACATAGATACAAACAATCATTTGCGTTCACACACACCTATGGACATTTGGAGTGTTCAATTAGCCTGCTATGCATGTTTTTTGGAATGTGGGAGAAAACAAACAAGGGGAGAACGTGCAAACTCTGCACAGGAAGGCCTGAGCTGGTAAACTATGTGTCTTTGTGTTGTCATTTTATTTGTTATTTTTTTGTTCTTTTGATTTTTGTTTATGTCGACATTAGTAAGAAATATTGTGCTAAGTCAATTTTCTGTAATACCGTACAATAGCTATCTATCTGGCTGGCTAGCTATCTATTGGCTTGCTAGTTAGCTTTCTATTGGCTTGCTAGTTAGCTTTCTATCTATTTGTCTTATTATTCTATCTGAGTTCCTACCGGGTTCAGTGAACGCTAGCGCGTGTGGCTGCCGCAGCTCACCTACAGAACCTGTGACTGTAAAGTGACCTTGAGAGTTTTGAAAGGCGCTTAAAAATTAAATGTAGCATTATTATTATTAAACAGTAACTCTGCACTATGAAGTTGACGTGCTTACCAACACGAGTATATTTAAGTTATTTTTTTTTACATATTTTTATATATTAAAACAATACTTTTTAACACAATATACTGACACTAGCCAGTTCCAACAAAAAAAAAATGCCATACTTGGCAGACGTTAAAATCTTTTTGTTGAAGGACGAAAAAAATAGAGCCACGCGCGCTGTTTGTTTGCTTTTCAGTCGTTTGGAAGCAAACTAAATAACACACCACACCCTCCCAAAAAATACTAGTCTTGAGTATGCCACAAAAAAAATAGAATGCTAAAGTTATCTCCCATGAGTGCGCATAAAAGCCTTTGTGCGGGCGCCGCTGAGAGATGTTCACCGACCGGCTGCAGCAGTTTCCTGCTAGGATGCTACGGCCAAAGAGGAGGATCTTACCCTGCTCCAAATCCCGCTGGTCGTACCAAGGCTCTTCCTCCTCTGTAATGAATTCATCCATTGTTCCTGAGCTTAGCATGGAAGAAGAGCACGTTTCAAACAAGCGATATTTTGACGAGATGAAACGAGCTAATTCAAGACAGCAAGCTACAGCCGCTTGGTAATACCCTATTTCCTTCTTCTCTTCGCTATTTCCTCCGTCATTCCCACTACTTCCACCGTCCAATATCAAGGCCCATCCCGTCTGCTGCTGCAGAGACGTGGCAGTGTTGCAAAAGGAGCACTTCCTGTCATTGCGGTCAGGCCAGCTCCCACTGGGAATCAATCAGACGCGCACGTGTGACGCCACATCTCCACTTAGCGTTCGAGTTCTGTATCTGTGTTTATACTTGTTCGGATCGTCAGCGCTTTCGCGATGTACTTGGGAGAAGTAGGATGTTTATTTGCCGCAGCGCAGAGATCAACCGCTTCTCTCTGCAATCTATTCAAGTCACTCACACTAGTGATGTGTCGTTCGCGAACGAGCCGGATCTGAAGTGAACGAAGACAGCCGGAACCGGAAATGGGAGCAGACTCTTTTTGTCCTCTATTCCCCACCCCCAGTCTTCGGTTAAAGCCACACGGGATTGGTCGATATCCATGGTAGAGGATAATTAGAGACACACACAGCAGTGAGGAGAAGGGGTGGGGGGGGGGGGGGGTAGACAGGTGGACAAATGTTATCACATTATGCTGTTATTATTATTATTATTATTATTATTATTATTATTATTATTCAATTGTTATATTTTTTACTAGTTGGTATGATAGCATTATTAATAAGAAAATCAAATTAGTGACAACTGATCACCAGACCAGAGTAACCACAGGGAAAGTGAAAGTGGATGCTCTCTGTGCACATATAAATAAAAATATTTGATATTGTGTATTTTTTACATGAGTAATTCGTTTTTCACATAATTATACATGATTTTTGGTAGTTAATTAATTTAAGCAACAACAAACAAACTGAGGAGCCATTTCGGAGCCATATGAGCCGGTATCTTTTTAGTGAGCCGAGCCAAAAGAACCGGCTCTCTGCAAAGAGCCGGAATTCCCATCACGAATTCACACACACTGGCTTTGATCCCTGTCAAACAAAGCACGTGATGTAGTAGTGGCTAGGTTGCCAGATCCGCTCAATATTACAGCATTGCACAAAATGAGGATACAATATAACTTTCTTAACACCCCCACTTATACGCTTACTTATATTTAATGTTCCCTCCTCTTTGAGCGCAGTTGACATAAATGGTAGAGCTTTTATTCATTGGAATGAGCGGGGAAAACTTTGCTATACTATGCTTTGTGCATTAAGCTGAGAAAGCCAAAAATAATAATAATAATAAATAACAATTTGGTCAACGGAATGGGGAACATTCGAAATTTGACCATTACAAAAAGCTTGTGATCGATCCAAATGTTTTCCACTCTTCAAATCTACGAGTAAGAGGGGCACGAAACAAATAAACGATGAGGAATTTACAGTCGTGATTTTTTTAAACAGAACCAATGACAAAATACGCATCCGCGCGCGCAAACACACGCTCACACATGTTGCGCAATTTTGATGACGCATTACAACAGTGGCACATGTTGATGACGTCAGACGCACTATCCTAGCCCGACACCTTTCAAACGATTGTAACCTGCGCTCCCAACTACCACAACACTCTTGCTTGGTGTGCGGTGAAGTGAAGACCGCAGAGTGTTGTATCTGTATTTGGACGGGCCCCAATACTTTGGTTCGTCGTCTTTTGTAATTGGGCTGAAGAAGAAGTAATACAAGGTATGCAACATGGCGCATAGAGCAGTGCTCCCTTACACATCGATATCGACTTGATACCTTAGCTGATGACGTCTTTGCCATAACAATAATGGATGGTTATATGTATATAGTAATTATTATATTCTACCGAGGTGAATGCAGTTGTCGGCGGCTAATTTCAAGAACGGTTTTGGTTTATAAGCAACGTTGCTTTTGCGATTATTGGGCTGACTGCCATTGCGTATTGTTCCGGTCGACTACATACAATACTATAAAGCTGAGAATCGTGTTGTCACTTCATGTATCTCTGTAGCTATCAATAGCCCAATTTGGAGGCCATAGAAATCAGTTTGGAATGTCAATAAACAACCGTCAATACTGTCGTGTTTTTAAAATGCATGAAGCGATGGATGGATATAAAGGGAAAATTAATATGTGATGCACATAAAGTCCTTTAAGGATACCAATACATTATAGATAATGACCCTGATGTATTCTGATACTGTCCCCGTTAGTCAGGTTTGCTCACAGGGAGACATCAGGTTTGCTCAGACGGAGCAAGATAAACTGTGTGTGTGTGTGTGTGTGCGTGTGTGTGTGTGTGTGTGTGTGTGCGTGTATACACAAATGTTCCTGATGTCCAATTCTTCCTTCACATTCTTAAAGAATCTGCAGGGTGAACGGTGGGTGACCTGGAGAGCCTTTGGTGTCCAAGTTTGGATCTGGCATGGACAGACAGTAATCTTTCAGGTAGTGTGAAGCAGAGTATGTGGAGAGGTCACGGTTCCCATGGGGTCAAAGGATATGAAGCAGGTACCTTGATTTGATTCTTTAAATATCTGTGTTTCGAGGTGTTTACCCGAGCTTAGCTTAGCTCCTGCTTATAAAAAGGACCTTGGAATTTGGTGCTGGTGACCTACACGAAATGTGTCAGTATGCAAAAGCAGTCATGCAGGCATTGTGTGTTAATGGTTGACATCATTTTTTGAGTTTTTAACAGACAACACCACTCTGTCTTTGATGATTGGCCCTCTTCTAACAAACTCTGGAATTCACTTCCACCCAACATTCGTAATATTGACTCCCACCCTATATTCAAGTCTGTTTAAAATTGCTTTCAATGTCTAGTTCAATCTGCTATTTTATTATTCGTCATTTTACTTATGGTTTTTATTGTTGTGTGCTTTGTTTTTATTGTAAAGTGTCCTTGGGTGTTTTGAAAGGCGCTTGAAATTAAATGTATTATTATTATTATTATTATTATAAGTCAATACAAATACCACCGTGTTGCTGTGTTGATGCTCACCCGTGAGATTAAGTTCATGTAGGTTTGGTAATTTGCTAGCGTGCAGGTTTCTTTGTAATCTTCCGATATATGACAGCGACAAATAATAATAAAATAATAATAATAATAATAATAATAATAATAAAAACCTCTAAAGATGGAGGACACTGATTTGCTCTGGCGACCCCTTGTCGGGAAAAGCCGAAAGGGAAATAATAATAATAATAATAATAATACATTTCACTGCCAGAAAAAAAATACCTGTGACTGTAAAGTGTCCTTGAGAGTTTTGAAAGGCGCTTATAAATGACATTTATTATTATTATTATTATTATTATTATTATTATTGTTATTATTATTATTATTGATAAGCGCCTTTCAAACTCTCAATATCACTTTACAGTCATTGTTTGCTGAAGCACCTTTGCTATTAGAACAGCATAAGAGTAACAGACCTCGAACATATGGCGGGTGATGGCTGAAGTCTGATTGGTTAAATGCTTAAATTAGCTGGCGATATAGCTATCTATCTATTTTCTATCTATTTGCTATCTATTAGCTATCTAGTTGACTAGCTGGCTATCTAGCTAGCTATTTAGTAGCTGACTGGCTATTTGGCTAGCTATATAACTGGCTGGCTATCTAGCTAGCTATCTATTAGCTATCTAGCCGGCTAGCTGTTGGCTGGCTGGCTATCTAGCTAGCTATCTATTAGCTATTTATTAGTTGTCTTTTAGTTGTCTGTTAGCTATCTATTATCTAGTTAGCTAGCTTTCTATTATTTGAGTTTCTTCCGGGTTGAGTGAACGCTGGAGTGTGTGGCTGCCGCTGCTCACCCACACAAAAACCTATCCTGTGACTGTATAGTGACCTTGAGAATTTTGAAAGGCGCTTATAAATGAAATGTATTATTGTTATTCCACCTCTTGTGCTGTTACGATGCTGTTTTGTGAAAAAATGCCTTGTTACAGGTTCGGAGAGATCGCAGAAGATAAATGACCACAAACAACGACTGTATATATATCAGTGACATTTAATGATAGAATACACAGCACTTCACAACATTTCCCATCATGAGTAATTGCGCTAGACACAAGCCGTCACTCTTATGCCCCCACATAAACACTCCAACATCACGGTTCAGATCCAGAATAGTATACCTTACCGTTGACAGAGGGCGGAGAGCCGGCAAACACCCCGTTAGAGTAATCTGGAAAACCCAAAGCTGGACACTCGTGCACAGGTCACAGCAGACTCTAACTCTAATTAAGGAAACTCCCCATCTTATAGACCCACTCGCGCGAAAACAAGTGGCCAGTCTGTCTTCGCTAGAGATGAGTCATTTCTCCGCCCTCCCTCAGCCCTGGGACCAGGTGCTCCAGAGAAACATGTTGTGTAAGATACATTGTCAGGTGTATGAGAAAGGGCAATTCATGCAGGAAAATACAAAACATAGATACGTGTGAAAAATACAAAACAAGCAATAAAACAAGTGGTATCAGTCTTGGGAAAAGTGTGAGAAAATACAGAAAGTGGCAAACAAATTGTATAACCATATGAGTCAGCTCAGGACACCAATAACCATTTCTTCCTTCAGATGCGTTCTCGCTAATCTTACTCTGGTCCTTGCTAAGCTTGAATGTCTCCCCCTATTCCTCCTCCTCCGGTAGCAGGATCGTTGATGCCGGAGACACTTGCATCTGCTCCGTGGATTGCTCGTAGTCCTTGTCGTAGTAGTCCCGGAATCTGTCGTGGTTTTCCAATTTCCTGAGGAACCTGGTCAATTACACCAGTCGGTTCAGGGTACCCAGACGCCCCTTCACTGTCGTGTTTTTCAGTCTTAATCTCGTGCAGTGAAATATCAGACCCTCCCGTGCCGTGCGAGCTGTGATAAATTTACTGGTAGCCATTCACACCAATTAGCAGCTGAGAAGTAGCTTTCAGCTAGGTTGTTAAGCTCTGGTGTAAAACTCTGTGTCATGTTATAGGAGGAAGATCCTGTTGCTTTGGGCTTGTTGACTCACCAAGCTTTGGGGAAACTCAGGGATCAGCTTAGTAGTCTTCTGGAGCAGCACCAGAAGACAACATGCCGGCTGGGCTCTGCACAGGTACATCTATGTGTTTATTTTAGCCAGCTTCCAAATTGTTGATTTCAACTGTCGCCATAAATGACATGAAATGTAAATTTCTCCACTGCGAGACTAATAAAGGCAAATCCAATCCAATCCAACATTGGATGTGGAATGTAATGTGTTTCAAATACAGTAAAGTCTCGTTATATCGATACTCAAGGGAGTCGGAAAAAATATCGATATAACCGGGACTATCGATATATCCGACCCTGTTTGCATGTAATTTTCTCCGTGCGTGCATATAAATAGTATCGATATAACCGGGACTATCGATATATCCGATATCGATATAACGAGACTTTACTGTATTACTTATTACACGGCAAAAAGTGAGACCTCAAAAACCAGAAACAAAATGACTCAAATAAGATGAAAATTGCTTGAAATAATCTGCCAACAAAACAAGTAAAATTGGTTTGACAAGATTTCCAAAAACAAGAAAATATATCCAGCTTCCGAAATAACCTGTACAGGTTTTAAAACAAGAATAGAGGCAAAACAGGCAAATTTATCTAGACAAGACTAATGTTTTTTTAGATTAATTTGGTCAAAAGGAGAATAATATGATGAAAATTAGCACTTAATATTACTGAAAATATCTTGAAACAAGAAAATATGGAAAGCTATTTAGAGCAAGATTGTATTTTAGTGCTTAAAGGACAACCAACACCATTTTTTTTGTCATCAGAAAAACATTTTATAGCATCTAAAATAACCAAAACACACAGGATGATATTTTTAGTCAAATGCAAAACACCAATAAAAATGACTAAAGGTGTCACAAAACTACTTCAAAATAACCCTGGAATTTTCAGAAGGTCCCGCCCCCTCGTTCGTGAAGTCACGCCAGGACGTCTTGCCTTGCTCCAGAATCAAAACAATGGCTTCAGATTCGGAGAAGATGCTTTTTTGTTACTCATCCAGTTATGAATATGATTCAAATAGTTCTGAAGAGGAAAGCATACATGTTTGCAATCGATTAAAGAAGTCCTTCCGTGTCATTTTGAGGCTCCAATGTAGCATCCCAGAAAAGGCACAAGATGGCGCACAAGATCCGTTGTAAATGGGCTGATTTGTCTGCTGGGAATTTGTGTCAACTAGTATCAAATAGTAGTCTTGGTGCAACACACAACGATTCACCATCACGTTATTTATGTGTTTTCCTTCTAATTTCGCCATCAACACGGATCAACAAGTTTTCAGACCAAACAAAGTATCCAAAATGCATTGTGTGTCGCTTTCTCGGTCAGCGGCGTTCCTTTAGTGACGTCACGTACGGACTCGTCATCAACTCGGAAACAAGACTTCCTGAATATTCAGTCTTAAAACATAAAATATAGCTATATGCAGTGGAATCTTTGTAAAATACGCTCAGCAGAAGTCATTTGAAGTGATTTTGCAAATTATAGACACAACTTGTCCGGAGGCGTTGGTTGTCCTTTAAAACAAACTTTCAGAAATAATATAAATACAGTAAAGTCTCGTTATATCGATATTCAAGGGAGTCCGAAAAGATATCGATATAACCGGGACTATCGATATAACCAGGACTATCGATATAACCAGGACTATCGATATAACCAGGACTATCGATATATCCGACCCTGTTTGCGTGTAATTTTCTCCGTGCGTGCATAGAAATAGTATCGATATAACCGGGACTATCGATATATCCGATACCGATATAACGAGACTTTACTGTATACTTATTAAACCACGAAGTGAGGTTTTCTTGCTAATAAAATAAACAAAGCCAACTGCAATTCCTTTCAAATGCTCTTTATTACTCTAAAATGTCAACATTTTTTCAACATTTCTTTTAACCCCTGCTGTGTTTACACAATGATTGTTTGGTCGTAAGGCAATTACAGCATCACTGTCCACATTTCCAAACAGGGCATTAAAAATCGGTAGGGGATCCCAATGATGATCATGTAGTTTTGTTGGTCAACAAGAATGGGCCAGAGGTGAGGGAGCGTTTGCTGACATGTTCAGTGGGGTCTTCTGCGGGCTAAGGAAGTTGCGTAACACAATACTAACCACACTTGACAGAATAACAATTTGTTCATTATTATAAAAATAAATACAATGGTAAGTCGTTAACCACCTCTCCCACCACACCCACTATATTTTTGCTGTTAAAAGAATAATGTGCAAGTTTCAAGCAGCATGTATGGTACTTTCTATTGAAAATGAAACAGACTTCCCAACAAGATATGCAGTACAGCCTCACTTGCATTGGCCAGCTTCTTCGAAGGTGCAACAGCTGATGTCATAAACCTTACAAGTCTTGCATTGTAAATAGCACAGCCACCTTATGTTGACTCAATACAGTTTCATATGTCAAATACCTGTATGCTTTTTTTTTAATACAGTGAGACCTCAACTTACAAACACCTCAACTTACAAACTATCTGTCTTACAAACGTCAAATTTCTGAAAATTAAACCTTATAATAAGCACTATTTTCATAATACACACCCACCACGGCTGGCGGAGTGATCTTCGGCGGAAGCACACGACCGAACAGCACCAGAGGTAAAGTTAGCAACAGTCCTTATGGAAGGTGACTCTCCTTCCATAAGCCATCAACGACCATCAAAAAGGTCAATAAAACTTTATTTTACAGCACAGTTTATTTCTTTAATTACAGTCGTCATGTAATGTGCCTCTTTCCAAACAGCAATTCCCTTTGTCCTTCGACCTCCAACGCCATTCCATCAAGCCATAAATGACCATCACAAATGGAAATAAAGTGACTTTATGATACAATGCAGTGTATTTCTTTCATTACAATACAATAGCACATTTATTATACATAGAATAAGGTATGTTGTGTGTAGTTTTAAGGCTTATTTAGTTGAAAAGTATATTTTATGGAAACCCGGGAACGGATTATTCCCATTTTAATGGTTTCCTATGGGAATTTTTTTTTTAGATACAAACTTTTCGCCTTACACACTCTGTCTGGGAACCAATTAAGTTCGTAAGTTGAGGTCTCACTGTATCTCATGTTTTCACAGGAACGGTGGGTGAAGAGCTTCTTGTACCACAAAAACCGGCATTCGTGTCTCCACTGGCCAGGAGCTGCTCTCACTGTTCTGGTGGCACTTGGACTCCTTTGTTGCTATGGCAGTCAGCCAAAGGGCAGGTAGTTCTTCTGTATTTGAACTGTTGTATGCCTGGTCTGATTCATTAAAGTTGCGCAACTGTAGACCTTCACACCCAATTGCGTTTATACATGTTTTGCCATTCATTTGTCCTTTTTGTATGCGCTTTGGATGCTTTGAATCTCACTTTGACCCTTTGTCGTATATTACCGGTGTCTGAAATAACGGATGCCCGGATGCCCGGGGCGTGCAACTTTTACATCGGGCGTACAACTTCCAAAACGTCTCCACCCGGGTGGCCGACAACTTCTTCAAGGGGGAAAAAAAATATATATTTTTTTCAAATCAAACGTTTGCTTTATTGAATAAAGCAAACTATTTGTCAGATTCATCCATATTTAAAATCTGTCAGCCAGCACAATCTGTGTAGCCTCACTACTAGCAGGGGTCCACTATACTGTACCACCCTCAGTTTTTTTTGTAAGTTGTCAAGTTTTATTTCTCATGACTGATTTCCCGTGGCTGTTTAGCTGGTCACTTCTAACTCGGGGTCGATATTAACATGGTTTTATTGATATGACTACTCTTAAAAATAATGCTGATCGATGCAATGCTTTATGGGTATTTTTCTCAACCACTTTTATTTTGATAAACTCCAACACAAAAATAGTAAGAACATGTTGGCTTTTTTTCCCCACGAATATTTTTGTCTTGCTACTACTTCCTGTATAAACATTAAGCCTATGAGAATTAACTGGTCACCTCCATCTCAGGATAGATATTAACATGGTTTTATTGATATGACTACTCTTAAAAATAATGCTGATCGATGCAATGCTTTATGGGTATTTTGCTCAACAGCTTTTATTTTGATAAACTCTGACACAAAAATAGTAAAAACATGTCGCTTTTTTTTCCCATGAATATTCTCGTGTTGCTACTACTTCCTGTTTAAACAGTAAGCCCATGAGAACTCACGCATTGTAGTTTTATGTTAAAAATCATTACTCAGACAAACCCATCCATTCATCTAATTCCATGAGCTGTAATATGAACAACATGAATTTCACGTTTTTAGGAACGTGATCATGAGATTATTTGACCTTTTCAGTTCTGGCAGTGAATTGGTGAATGCAGCTGCCCTCCTCATTGTTTTGCTGTTGAATCTGATGCTGGTCAGAAGACAGGAGAGGCTCAAAAGGAGTGAAATGGTTCGACGCCTTAAAGGAATAATCACACAGCTCAGTGGTGAGTCGAGTTTTTCACACCTCATTTTAAATTTTTGAGAAGGCTTGTCTTCATTACATTTGAGCTGGAATTCGCACCAGCTAACATCAGGTGAGAGGCGGGGTAAATCACAGTAATTCCCATATTCAAATAATCCACACTCCTGCCTGCCAATCCCTCCAACCATCCATCTTCTGCTTGTAATTGGCTAGGATGCATGATCAGCGACCTAACCACATTCAGAAAATGGATGGATAGGTAGCACAGGGGGGGGGCCTTTCTGTGGATTGGGGTAGACTGGTCCCAAATTGATCGCAAGTGTTAAAAAAAATAGACAAACAAATACATGTGTGTCCCTGTGTTAGTAATATAATTTTTTGTGTTAATGCACACTGCATCCTAATCATCCTGTCTGTCTTACATTCACAAAAGTACAGTAAAGTCTCGTTATATCGATATTCAAGGGAGTCCGAAAAAATATCGATATAACCAGGACTATCGATATATCCGACCCTGTTTGCATGTAATTTTCTCAGTGCGTGCATAGAAATAGTATCGATACAACCGGGACTATCGATATATCCGATATCGATATAACGAGACTTTACTGTATTATTATTATTATTATTACAGTAAAGTCTCGTTATATCGATATTCAAGGGAGTCCGAAAAAATATCGATATAACCGGGACTATCGATATATCCGACCCTGTTTGCATGTAATTTTCTCAGTGCGTGCATAGAAATAGTATCGATACAACCGGGACTATCGATATATCCGATATCGATATAACGAGACTTTACTGTATTATTATTATTATTATTATTATTACAGTGAAACCTCAGTTTACGAACCCCTTGGCTTACGAACTTTTCGGTTTACGAACGTTACATTTATGAAAATTTGACCTTGGCATACAAACTATTTTTCGGGATACACACGGAGCTGCCACAATGAGTGATGCGTCGTTCGCGAACGAGCCCGTTCTCCTAACAAGAAAATTGTGTTTTTGTCGTCTATTCCCCGCCCCCAGTCTTCGGTTAAAGCCGGTTAAAGACTGGATTCAAGTTATATTGCCACTTTAAAAAAAAAGTCACAAACCATTCCCTTCAGCGATAGTATTTTTGGTCAAGAACGCAGACAGAGTGAGAGGGAGAAAACAGAGTGAGACAGAGAGAGAGGGAGAAAACACACACGAAAGGGAGATGACAGAAAACAAACAAAAGTGAAATAGTGAGAAAATTGATAGAAAACAGTGAAAGTGGACTCGTTTCAACTTTGATAGTTCAAAAGCAGAGTGTAGACTGTAAGGTTAAGATATCCCATCAATCAGGCTCCACAAATAACTCGCACAAGTCATCTTTACACTTGATGCAAAAAGCTATCAACCCAGCTAAACAGATCACAATTGATGAAGAACTAGATACAATTATCACAGAGAGAGCCAGTTCTGACGATAAAGCTGCCGAAGCTTACAAGGAATCATTCCTCAAGATGGTGAAAGAAGAAGGCTATGTTCCTCATCAAGTGTTTAATGCTGATGAAACCGGCCACTCCATTCCCTCAAGCCATCAATGACCATCACAAAGGTAAATAAAATGACTTTGTTATACGGTACTGTTTATTTCTTTAATTATAATACCATAGCACATTTATTATCCATAAAATAAGGCATATTTTGTGTAGTTTTTTTTAAGGTTTAGAAAATTATAGAGTAGAAAATTATGTTTTATGGGAACCTGGGAACGGATTATTCTCATTTTAATGGTTTCCTATGGGAAATTAATTTTTGAGATACACACTTTTCTCACTGTCTCAATGTATTGTTATTATTGTTATTATTTAAACCTTGAAACAGATGCCTGTTTAATTTTTGATTTTCTTCTGTTATTCTCCTGCAGATTTCCTTTCCGGTTGGGTTGGCGAAGTGCGGTGGCCACAACGTCTTTACCCTGATCTATATACGCCCTCGTCGCCGTCGTGGTCCCTTCACTGGACATATCGTGACTCCCAGTTGGTGAATTTGCCTGTCAGTCTGCTTGTGGAAGGAGATGTAATTGTTCTCAGACCTGGGCAAGAGGCATTTACATCTCTCAGAGGAATAAAGGTTAGTGGTGGTGGGCATTGTTGGAATTAATTTCTATATTTTTCTGGAAAAATGTTCCAAGCAACTCGATGAACTTATTAATAAAGATGAAGATGCTCAGTAAAAGGCCCTCAAACACAAAATGGTCATCGTCACATCAACATTCACATAAAGTAAAACTATTTTTGCTGTACAGTGATCCTTTGCTATTTCATGTTTTAATTATCGCGCTCTTCATGCATTGCATTTTTTTTTCTCAAAAAAAAAACATTTAGTAAAAAAAATGCCGAATGACTCAGAGGTCTATCTAGCTGGATATCTAACTTATCCTGTAACTGTAAAGTGACCTTGAGAGTTTTGAAAGGCGCTTAGAAATGAAATGTATTATGTCATGATCTGGTTGGCGACCAACGGGGGGCACTGTCGGCCCCGCCTACACCTGCACAGGTGCTGGTCGTCCCGATCAGATTGGCGGGTAGCGACGTCATCCCTGCCTGCAGCCTCGCAGGTGTTGGTCGTTTAATCATTGACACTTAAAAGGACACCCGGCACGATCATCCGGTGCCGGTTCATTGTTTGGTTGCTGCTTGGTTGCAGCATGCATCGTGTACGTGTTTGTTTAACCTTGGCGGACTTTTACTTTTGGTCTTCTTTTGCTACTTTGTATTTTTTCCATTCAGATGATTTTGATGTTTGACATTTTGTTCCTGCTGACTTTATTTTAATACAATTTGTCAAACAACCTCCTACTCACTCCTGCCTGCTTTTTGGGATCCGCACCCGCCATCACCACCTTGCAAACCGTGACATATTATAGTTATTATTATTATTAGCTATCTATTACGTAGCTAGCTAGCCTTCTATCTGTGTTTTGTTTTTCTACTTCCTTCTTTACTTTCCTCTTCCTTTCATAACTTTGCTGCTGTGTTACTTCTGGGTAGAGTGACGCGAATGGCTGCCGCTGCTCACCCACAAAAAATATCCTGTGACTGTAAATTGTCCTTGAGAGTTTTGAAAGGCGCTTATAAATGAAATGTATTATTATTATTATTATTATTATTATATTATTATTAATTGTGTTGTGTTTACTTTGCCATTTGTGTGGGCAGGTGCACTTATTGTAACATACAGTGAGACTTCAATTTAAGAACTTAATTGGTTCCCAGACAGTGTGTAAGGCGAAACGTGTCTATCTAAAAAAAAATCCCATAGGAAACCATTAAAATGGGAATAATCCGTTCCTGGGTTTCCATAAAATATACTTTTCAACTAAATAAGCCTTAAAACTACACACAACATACCTTATTCTATGTATAATAAATGTGCTATTGTATTGTAATGAAAGAAATACACTGCATTGTATCATAAAGTCACTTTATTTACATTTGTGATGGTCATTGATGGCTTGATGGAATGGCGTTGAAGGTCAAAGGGAATTGCTGTTTGGAAAGAGAGGCACATTACATGAGGACTGTAATTAAAGAAATAAACTGTGCTGTAAAATAAAGTTTTATTGACCTTTTTGATGGTCGTTGATGGCTTATGGAAGGAGAGTCACCTTCCATAAGGACTGTTGCTAACTTAAACTCTGGTGTGGCTTCTTTTCTTTTTTCTTTGGAGACTCCTCATCATTTTTGCTGATTAAAAACCTCTTAATTGACACCTGTTGCTTTCTGACTTGTAAGGTCTTACGAAGCTGAGGCATCACATTATCGTTCATCATGTTGATGATTGCCATAGCCATAGTCTTTTCTGAATGGAACTGTTCGGTAAAAGCCTGCACATCATTCCACTTTGCCAACATTGCCTTCTCCTTCTCGCCCTCAGATGTTCTCGAACCATCCGTTACTGGCTTTAAAATCCTCAATAAGCGCAGAACTTACAGGTTGGCGCATGGCGATATTGGCGTGAATTAGCCGTGGTTTCTCGCATAAAATAGCTTTACTCACGCTGTCGCCGGATAGCTGCTTTTCGTTAATCCAAATTAACAGAAGTTTTTCAACTTCTTCGATTGCCCGAGACCGTCGCTTTGAGAGCACGGAAACACCTTTTGCAACAGACACACCTTTGATGGCTTCTCTGTTCCGGAGAATGGTAGCAATGGTTGACTTAGCATAGCTGTGCTCGGCCACTAAATCACACAAACACACACCTCGTTCGTGTTTTTCAATTATGTCCTTCTTCTCAGCGACTGTGATTTTATTTTGTGTCTTCTTGGGCTGAACACGAGCCTGTGGTATTTTTATTTTTTTTTCGGTCCCATCATAGTAAAATTATCAGCAAAAAGCTCCAAGTAGGCGATCGACATGTGCATTCAATGATAGACGGTGTGCAAAGTAGCGCCGGCTGGAGCGCTGTTCGGTCGTGTGCTTCCGCCGAAGATCACTCCGCCAGATCCGAAGATCGTGTGCTTTAGTGTTCTTCCGCCGGAGATTACTCCACCAGCCGTGGTGGGTGTTTATTATGAAAATAGTGCTTATTATAAGGTTTAATTTTCATAAATTTGACGTTCGTAAGTCGAAACGTTCGTAAGACAAGGTGTTCATAAGTTGAGGTCTCATTGTATTTGTAAAGAAAGACAGTACACCGAAAGAGGTTTCAATGTTTAATCACTTAACCTGAATTGTACTTTCTAATAAGATAACATTTATTCATCTCACAATGAAGAAAGTCCCCATGCGCAGCAGCAAAGTGATGAAAGTAAAAGGAAAGGAAAAAGAAGTCAAAGAACAAAATATAGGAGCTGCTGTAAAGGCAATCACTTTGATGGCGCCATCTTGAATTAAAAAAAAAAAACAAAATAATATGACACAACACAAACGACACAGTCAGTCATTCAATCTTGAGCTATCTATTAGCTAGCTAGCTAGCTTTCTATCTTTTTGAGTTACTTCCGGGTTGAGCGAATGCTGGCGCGTGTGGCTGCCGCTACTCACCCACAAACTTATCCTGTGACTGTATAGTGACCTTGAGAATTTTGAAAGGCGCTTACAAATGAAATGGATTATTATATAATTATTATTAGCAGCCTCTGTTATGTGAATCAGGGGATAGGATCAAAGTGTCCTTTTCATCAGTGGATCAGAGACAGCGTGCTGAATATCTTCCTTTTTGAAAGCAAACTTGAAGCTGTCGTATCCATTGACAAAAAGCTCACATTGTCTCGCATGAACTGCGACAAACGAGGGATTACTGTACTTTTGTTCAGACATTTTTTTTCTTCTGTTTAGGATGATGAACACATCGTTTTGGAACCTGGAGATTTGTTCCCCCCATCTTCTCCATCTCCTACACGAGCCCATGAGAAAGTCAGACCCCAGAACCCGCAACAACATCGTCTGTTCCGAGTGGTCAGGACTCCAGTTTTAGACATAGTCAGGTAGGAATCTTGATCTCTCGTATAGTTGTTTGTTTTACATCCATGAAAAATATATTTTGTATCTGGTTGTCACAAAATATATAATGCTGAAATAACAGGCCAGTCCGTGATATTGATCACAAAACGGAATCTGAATTTTATCCGCGAAAAAAATATTCAGTACCATCATGTGGGACAAACACTGGAGAAAGGCAGACGGCGGGGTGCACCCTGAACTAGTTACCAACCAATCACTGGGCGCACACGAACAACCATCCACACTCTCACTCCCACCTATGTGTGACGGGTGTCACAACAGTGACTGTCTTCATCTCCACGATGCTGCCGTCTTAATGAAGACGAGTCGCGTGAATGTGTCTTTTTATTTCTGCTGGGTGAAGTCACATGGGTTTCGTCTTGTGATTAACCTGAATCTCCTCGAGATTGTTCTCAAATGCAAAACATTGTAGATAACAAAACAGAATGAACAACGTGTGATCGTACAGTGGTTATTTACAGAAAAAGAGAATACAACACAAGTTCACTGTTATTTACAAGATGTCCCTGAACGCATCATAGGCGGAGACTCGGCAGAACACGCGGTGCGCTTGTAATGGCTGGCGCACAGTTCAACCCGCCACGGACACTCACGGGCAAATGAAACACGACACAAGAAACTAAATATTGTTCAATAAAAACGAAATGAAACAATTATTACCTGCAACACAGTATGGCAGATGGGATGGGTGAAGTCGCATGGGTTTCGTCTTGTGATTAACTGCGCAATAGAAAAGCACTATGAAGCACATGTGCTCCAAAGTTCCACTCGACAAAACGTAATAAATAATGACACAAAAAGTAATCTGGACTCGAAATGAATAAGGGAACTAATTAGATAACACTAGACAGTACAAAAGGGGAAACAAAATAAGATATTGTCATGAAAATGCACGTTAATCGAGACCAACAGAAAATTGCGACTCACCCTGAATCTCCTCCAGATTGTTCTGGAAACTATGGGCGGGACATGGTGCCACACTGTGCGCCGTTGCGTCACTTCCTTCATAATTTAATAATATAAGCGCACAACTCCGTTACATATGCATAACTTAGTGTTCCATTAACCTGCCGTACACGTTTTTGGAACGTGGAAGGAAGTTGGAGTACCTGCAGAAAACCCACATTGGCACGGGGAGAACATGCAAAGTCTGCACCTCTGCACTGTAAAACGGAGACACCAACTTGTTCCAAGTTGACCAATCTCACGATCCTCCAAGCCCTTTTTGGGTCTCCTGAAAAGTGATGATTTTGAAAGTATGGACGCTCCCCAACTTACGAACCAGATACTTTCCAAGCGATCGTTCGTAAGGTGAATGTGATCATAAATGTATGTTAAAGTAAAACACTCAACGAGGAAGTATAAAACACAGACACTTTAACAGTCATAAAATAAATTCACACCTACTGGAGTACGACGACATATACCCTTGGGTCTCCAGTAAGCCATTACTGAAGCTGCTAGCACGTAATTACTGAATAACGTGCCCATTCTGTGGGTCCTGCAATTTGAGTGAAAATGACAAAAACCCTGGCACTGGATGGGACATATTTTTGCACATTGTCTGGCAGTGAATGGGTTAATTTATGACCATCCATCCATATATATGGTGGCTAAGAGAAAAAAAAAAGTTTTCTCCCTTTTTTTTTTAACCCCTCATTATTCAATGGCAAAATTGCTGAAACAAATACTACTCCGGTGTATAAGCGCGTCTCAAAATCTGACTTATAACATCTCTGTCCAAACATTTTTCAACATACTCTACCCGCAAAAATGTTTGTATGTACCATAACGTCGTAACTCGAATGTTTGTAAGTTTGGGAGCGTCTGTACCAGGATTCTGTTTGACGCTAGCATAATGATACAGTGTGGCTGTTTCTTTGGGGCTGATCAGCATGTTAAAAATAAAAAATAAATCGATCACTGAACCATTCACATTTTGAACAAATGTGTGTATTTAAATAATTGCTTGTCAGAATCAGAATCAGCTTTATTGGACGAGTATGTAGAGCACACAAATAATTTGTCTCTGGGAGACACACACTTTACTAGTTGTCATGATCTGGTAGGCGACCAACGGGGGGCGCTGTCGGCCCCGCCTGCACCTACACAGGTGCTGGTCGTCCCGATCAGATTGGCGACCAACGGGTAGCGACGTCAGCCCTGCCGGCAGCCTCGCAGGTGCTGGTCGTTTAATCATTGACACTTAAAAGGACACCCGGCACGATCATCCGTGGCCGGTTCATTGTTTGTTTGCTGCTTGGTTGCTGCATGCATTGTGTATGTGTTTGTTTAACCTTGGCGGACTTTTACTAGTATCATCATTAAAAAAAAGTTCCTTAATGTAAGTTGTATCTCTCAGGGTCACCTGTGAGACAATGTGCATAAGTATCAAGCAGAGCTAAAGTGATTTGTGGTAGAATGAAATAGGATAGGCACTAGTATCACCATTTTTCTCCATTTTTTATGATACTAGTGCAGCGTGTTCTACCGGAGACAAATTCCTTGTGTGTTCTACATACTTGGCAATACATATGATTCTGATTCTGATAACAGTTGGCGCTGAAAATCAATGAACCATTTTAAAGTGATCAGTCGCTGTATTTGTAGTACAGCAAGTGTGCAATTGAGCAGATGTCTGGTGTGTGTCTGGTGCTGGAGATGAAAAGGTCATTAACAGGGAGTACACAGCTGGAGCTACAATAATTATAACTGGATGCTGTTCCACAGGGTTGCGCAAAATTGCAAAGAGCCACCACACACTTATTTTCCATTTTCCATTTCCCAAGGAATAGTTTGGAGTTTTCAGAATCCCGACCAATTACAGTGCTTGACAATGAGAGGTTTACAGTGCAGTCCGTCATTACCAAGCTTGTCTGCCCTATTGTGCTGGTGAGTACAATCAACAGTTCTTTTCAGTATTTAATCACAGTTTTCTTAAAGCATTTGAAATATCCTTTTGTTACCTTCCAATAGGTTACATTCCTGCTGGTGAACACCATCCGCTATTTTTGTGATGCACCCAATCTCACCCCCGTCACCTACAATTTTTTGCAGCTTCAGGTATTTATCAAAATTAAAACGTTTCTCGCCTGGTCTTGAAAATCCCTTTGGTTTTCATGATATTTTGGCTTACGAACTTAATTGGTTGCTAAAAAGTGTGTGTACAGCGAAAAGTGTGTATTCCAAACATTAATTTCCCAAATGAAACCATACAAATGAGAATAATCCGTTCCCAGGTCCCCATAAAACATAATTTTCAACTAAATAAGCCTTATACTACACACAATATACTTTATTTTATGTATAATAAATGTGATATGGTATTGTAATTAAAGAAATAAACTGTACTATATAATATAGTCATTTTATTTACCTTTGGGATGGTCATTGATGGCTTGATGGAGTGGCTAACTTTTTTCATAAAGTGTCTCAAGGAGCTCTGGGTTGTACATCATAGAAATTGTGATATTGCAACAGCAGCAGATGCAGACAGACACACTAGAAACTTCATTAATAGCTAGTTCCCTTGCTTGTAGGTTCTCTTTAAATTATACAGATGGCTTGTGGAGCCTGATTGAAGGTATACTATTTTAACCTTGCAGTCTATACTCTGCCTTTGAACTATCAATAAAGTTGAGAAGAGTCCATATTTCAAAAGTGGAAAGGTTCTCACCTCTTCGGCTGCCATTTTCAGCTCCTTGTTAGGAACTCTTGTTTGCGAACGACACATCACTCATTGTGGCGCTCCGTGTGTTTCCCGAAAAATAGTTTGTATGCCAAGATTATATTCTCGCGAATGTAACGTTTGTAAGGCGAAAAGTTCATTAGCTAAAGCGCATGTAAGCCAAGGTATCGCTGTACTTCCCTTCTCAACGTGCTGTGAGTGGATGGAAAAAAATTCCGTTGTGAGAGAACAAAACGTTTGAGGAAAGCACTCATATTTTAAACATCCTCACATTGTCATATACATAAATTGGGAAAATATTCATATTAAAAAAATTAAGCTATTTAATCATGTCATCCATGATATAATGATGTTTTTCTTTTTGCTGTATTTTCAGCTGATGGGTGTTCTGCCGGTCTTACCCCTGCTCTTCCCTGTCATGTGGTTGCTGGTCAACGCCTTTGGAGAGGCGAGGGTCCTTGCCGAGTTCAGCCATGTCTCTCCAGCAGGATTGGTGAGGAATGCACAAACATTCACAAATACATTTGAAGTATGCATCTCTCCTTCCCACTAGTTTTGTTAAGTAACAGCTAATGTACCGTTGCCTTTATTTTAATTCATGCAAATACAGTAAAGTCTTGTTATATCGATATCGGTTATATCGATAGTACTGCTTATTACGATACTATTTCTATGAACTCAAGGAGAAAATTACATGCCCGCAGGATCGGATATATCAATAGTCTGGTTATATCAATATATTTTCCGACTCCCGAGAATATCGATATAACGAGACTTTATTGTAGGTACACTGCAATCTCTGCAAACGTAATGAAATGATATGCATCTATAATTAAGCCTCATCTTGAGCAAGATCCATCCCGCCATCTCATTTCATGAGGCAAGCAAAAGCAAATTGTGTGTTAACTTGCTAAAATCTGTCCTGAAATGTAAAATTTGCCATGTGTAATAAATACGTTGAGATTGTGCAGTAATTCTGTTACCCCGTTTAATAGTCATTTGAACAATAATTTGAACAAACTATTACAATTGACATGTCTGATTTCACAACTAGTAATCTATTAATTTGTTGTGTACAAATAATATTTTTTGTTGTTTGGCTGTCATAGTGGCCCTCTGAGGGAACACATAACTTCAAATTGACGTGGAACTAAAATTTCACACCCTTGATATAGAACATTTGAATTGAAGTATACAGTGGGACCTCGGTTTACGAACCCCTTGGCTTACGAACTTTTCGGTTTATGAACGTTACATTTATTAAAATTTTACCTTGGCAACGAACTATTTTTCGGGATACACGCGGAGCTGCCACAATGAGTGATGTGTCGTTCGTGAATGAGCCCGTTCTCCAAACAAGGAAATGGCAGCGGACTTGTTTTTGTCCTCTATTCCCCGCCCCCGGGGTATCGGGTTACAGACAGAGAGAGAGTGAAGCCGTTCTCCAAAAAACAAAATGGCGTCTTCGGTTAAAGCCGCGTGATTGGTCAAGAATCCAGCAGTGTGATGGGGGGGCGGGGGTTAAACATTAAAGAGACTGGCAGACAGACAGACAGAGAAAACACACTCACGAAAGGGAGAGGACAGAGCTTGAAACAAAAAAAAGAAAAGGGGGGAAAAAACGTAAAGTGGTGAGAAAATGGATAGAAAACAATGAAACGTGGACCCATTTCAACTTCGTAGACTGGAAGGTTAAATATCCCATCAATCAGGCTCTACAAATAACCCGACAAGTCATCTGTACACTTGATACAAAAAGCTATTAACCCAGCTAAACATATCACAATTGATGAACTAGATACAATTATCACAGAGAAAGCACCTACAAGGGATCATTCCTCAAGATGGCGAAAGAAGAAGGTTACGTTCCTCATCAAGTGTTTAATGCTGATGAAACCGGACATTCCATTCCATCAAGCCATTAACGACCATCAAAAACCATAAAATGACTTTATTGTACTTTATTAAAGTCTCGTTATATCGATATGGGATATATCGATAGTCCCGGTTGTATCGATACTATTTCTATGCACGCACGGAGAAAATTACATGCAAACAGGGTCGGATATATCGATAGTCCCGGTTATATCGATATTTTTTCGGACTCCCTTGAATATCGATATAATGAGACTTTACTGTACTATAGCACATTTATTATACATAAAATAAATACCTTATTTTATGTTAATAATAATAATATTATATATTATTGTGTACTTTTAAGGCTTCGAAAATTAGAAAGGAGAAAATTATGTTTTATGGGGACTTGGGAACGGATTATTCTCATCTTAATGGTTTCTTGTGGGAAATTATTTTTTGAGATACACACTTTTCGCTTTACACACTCTGTCTGGGAACCAATTAAGTTCGTAAGCCAAGGTCCCACTGTACTGTCGAAGATAACACAAACCACATACAGTTTGTCGTAAAACTGCCCCATTTCATTTTTCTTACTTCTGAAGTGATTTGAGTGATTTCTAAAACATAAAAATTCACAAGTTAGTTCAGTTTCAATGTTCTGAAATCATGTTTAGCCAAACACTTCTTGCGTATTCAAAAGCTTGATAAATGCGATCAAATGAACAAACCATAAATGTAAATAAAATAATAATGTTTCACTTCCTTTGTGAAAAATTTATCTTTATTTCCTCATTTTTTTATGTTTATCAGAAGCATGACAAGATCATTTCTGGTGGGAGTGTTTTACTGTGGCACAGAATTAAATGCATCGAGTGAAATTTGGGATTAAAAAAAAATTAATACATAAGTTATTCATCTTCATAATGTGGCATAATGTTGTCTTTCTTTGACTCACAATGGAACTAAACCTCCACAGGGATGTTTTTTTTATGTCACGCTACACTTCTATTTGGGAATTTACACAACAAAGCGAGGCTATTTTGTTGTGTAAAATAAAACAGAAGACGATGTTTTATTGTGATTATTTTTTTGTATTATAAAATTAGACTGGGTTACAGACAGGACACTGGGAATACAAGATAAACACGTTTTCCTTGAATATGCTTACTTAACTCTGATTTTTTTTTTTTTTTTTATCCCCAGCTTGCTAAATTCTCTGAGGACACGCTAAGCAGCTACACTGAAGTGGGTTCCACCCAGGTACATAACCTCTTATCCGTTTTATTGTCTCTCATCATTGTATGAGGTAGGCATTTGCGCTAAGGGTCTTGCCCAAATACCCACACAGGATGGTTGTTATGTGCTCATTTTTGCCCCGAGATGGTATCAAACCCTCTTCTCCCGTATCCCAAACCGTTGCCTGACCAAATGACCAACACATAACTGCAAGGTGTCAGATGCTGGCAGGGAAAGCCTACATGGAACTCCATAAACAGGTGGCTGGCATAGTTTACCAAAACATTTATGCAGAGTATGAACTGGAAACCCCAAGGTCACAATTGGCAACAATTCCAAAGGGCAAAGATCCTGTGGGACTCAAAGATATAGACTGACAAAATGGTAATGGAAAACCAACCAGATCTCGTGGTCATAGATAAAGGGCAGAGGAAAGCCGTTTTAATGGATGTAGCGGTCCAGAGTGATCATCATATACAGTAAAGTCTCATTATATCGATATCGGTTATATCGATAGTACTGCTTATTACGATACTATTTCTATGAACGCAGGATCTGATATATCGATAGTCTGGTTATATCGATATTTTTTCCGACTCCCGAGAATATCGATATAACAAGACTTTACTGTATATTATACATATAGATCATTAGCCAGGTTACAAATGAATCAGTTCATGGAATCCATAGCATACGAAAACTGTGAGTGAATCTCAAAATTTGTAGCATTGTTTCATAAACTTCATTCACTGCCAGCCAATATGCAAAAATGTTTCCACTCCAATGCCAGGGCTTTTGTCATTTCCACTCATATTGCAGGATCCACACAATATTGAGTTTTTAGGCTACATCAGGGGTGTCAAAGTCATTTTTTGCCGCGGGCCACATTGTAGTTATGGTTTCCTCTCGAGGGCCGTTATGAATTTGGGGAACCCATTAGAATGTTTAAATCCCTTCAAATATTACATATAGAGCACACAGCAAATTAATGAAGAACTCGTTTTTTAATCTGAAGTCAAGAATAATGACTTTTATTGTGGTTGACATCCAAAAATATGAAATTTTGGCTCAGATTTTAGCAATCATCGTGGAATTTAACAAGTTTGATTTGCTTTCGCGGGCCGAAAAAAATGATGTGGCGGGCCGGATTTGTCCCGCGGGCCTTGACTTTGACACATGTGGGCTACATAAACATTTAACGCAGCATTAGAAACCTTAGACCACAGGTGTCAAAGTCAAGGCCCGGGGGCCAAACCTGGCCCGCCACATCATTTTATTCGGCCCGCGATGGCAAATCAAACTTGTGAAATTCTACGACGCTTGCTAAAGTCCGAACCAAAATGTCAAATTGTGCCATGTGAACCACAACACTATTTTTGACTTCAGATTTGAAAAGTAGTTGTTCATTAATTTGTTGTGCATTTTGTATGTAAGTTGTGAAGGGGATGAAACATTCAAACGAGTTCCCCAAATTCATAACTTCCTCCGAGAGGAAACCGTAACTACAATGTGGCCCTCAGCAAAAAATGACTTTGTCACCCTTTCCTTAGACTCTCTTCTTTCATCAGAAAACAAAAAATATGTCGAGCTTACTTGGTTGTAGAGTTTGCATTGACAGTGGAGGCGGCTGCAAAAAAGACAAATGCTTCATGGGAGGGGAAAAATTGCCAGAGGTCTGACCATAGCTTGATTTGCACCTCCCCCTACAGAAAACAAAACCCAAACAAATTTGGGAATGGCGCTCCACAACATGCTTTTCAATTCCATAATAAATTTAAGAATGGCAGTGAATGAGTTAATTCAGGCTTTTATTTTATTTTTTTTATAAGCTGGCTTGTGAAACAACACTGTTCCCTAGAGTGTGTGAAAAACGAAAAAATCAGTTTGCAGGAACTTTTATGAATAACAAGTGTCTATACATAAGTTGATGCCGCCTATTTCAAATTAATTGATCTAAGGACCTATGCTTATATAGAGATGACAACAGTTATTTAATCCTATTTTCATGTGTGTTCATGTGTGCAGGCAATGGGGCTTTGTGTGTGGAGACACCTCATTGGTGTACTGAAGGGAGAGTCTCAGACTCTTTGCTACACTTCAAGCCTTTTAAACACACTTGGATCTGTCACTGTAAGTACAATTTGACTATGTATCGACTAGAACCTTCTATAAGCGTGGGCACACACACACACACACACACACACACACAGTGAGTAAAAAGTGTGTGTATCCAAGTGAAATGAAAATAAAATAAATAAATAAAATACAAATCATTTTGGGTGAATTTGTGAGGACCTCTCTGAAACTTTAACATATGCATATACAGGTGTCAATTAAGAGGTTTTTAAATCAGCAAAAATGATGAGGAGTCTCCAAAGAAAAAAGAAAAGAAGCCACACCAGAGGTGCAGTGTATTTCTTTCATTACAATACAATAGCACATTTATTATACATAGAATAAGGTATGTTGTGTGTAGTTTTAAGGCTTACTTAGTTGAAAAGTATATTTTATGGAAACCCGGGAACGGATTATTCCCATTTTAATGGTTTCCTATGGGATTTTTTTTTGAGATACACACTTTTGGCCTTACACACTCTGTCTGCGAACCAATTAAGTTCGTAAGTTGAGGTCTCACTGTATAAATTTTGAGGCACAATGACTGAGTGGACCATTTGGTCTGATCTGATAACACGTGGATGTTGGTGAACTGGAATGTCTGACTTTTTGCACGTTTAAAGTGAGAATTTTGCTTCTTTTCCCATTATGAACATTTTGGAAATGAAATAACCAATGGAGGACAATATACTGTACACCCTTGTGCAAATTAATTGCACCACTCTGTGATCTTGACTGTATGTTGGTTAGGAGTGGAGTCTGTCTGATATACTTGACCAACCACATTCCCTAATTACTTGTTTGCCAGGCCTCTGATTGGATAATTCATGGATTACCATGTCCTCATCCCCTTTCCATCTGGGATAAAAAGAAAAGGTTTTTGGTTTATAAACCAGTTCTTCTTCAATGTGATGGATACAACACCGCAGTTTTCTTTGCACAGAAGGACATTATTGTGATGGTTTGGCCTGGTAATTCACCGGACTTGAACCCGATTGAGAATTTATGGTCAATAATCAAGATTTGTCTGCGTGAGAAAGATTGCACAACAGAAAAAACCTAATTTGTGCTATAATTAAGACCTGGTACAAGGACCGTTCCATCATCAACAACTGGTCGATTCCATGCCAAAATGCATCGCTGCGGTGATCAAGAACAAGGGAGGACGCTCTTCTGACTAAAATGTACATTTGGATCATTTGAAATTTGGATCAAATGGAACTGTATAGTGCCTCTTTGCAATTTTTTGATAATGATACTAGTGCAGCGTGTTCGACCGGAAACAAATTCCTTGTGTGTTCTACATACTTGGCTATAAAGATGTTTCTAATTCTGATTTTAGTTGTCAAAAAAAATGTAAACAATACATTTTATACCAAAACTAATGGATAAAAGTCAAAAAAAAAAATAAAAAAAATTTGATTGAGGTTGTCAGTGAAGGCCAACGCTTTGGTGACAGAACCAATGAGAATGCAAGAGACTGGTTGTGGGTGGTGCTTGGCGATGCAATTAATTTGCACAAGGGTGTAACCATTGTTCTCTATGGAAACTGTATGCAAAACAGCTAGCTCCCAAAAGCTGCCAAATCTGAGGCAAAAAAAAGAGCAGGTTGGAATAATGAAGAGCGAGGAATTTGCTGTATCTGATGACTTCCTTGACTTGTTTACAGCTACTGTATTTAACTATCAATGGAGTTATCAATTAGCAGCCACAGTAACACCTCAAACCCCAGACACCAAATTGACTTCTGAGTGCCTCTTGATGTTGATAATCCTTTTGTTTGCTTCATCCATCACTCCCGTATTTTATATCATTCTGCTGATCACATTCTGACCAATTAAGGCAAAAATACAGATCAGGTAATTTCAAACTGTTCCCATATTTTTTTTGTTCCTTGCAAATGACATGTTTGTGTGGGCAGGTATTGTGCTGTGTGGATAAACAGGGAATCCTGTCATGGCCAAATCCAAGCCCTGAGACTGTACTGTTCTTCAGTGGAAGAGTGGAACCACCTCAAAACAGCCAGGAGGATCTAATGGATGGTCTTTCAGTGAACTCCGACTCCAAAATGGAGACGGATGAAGACAAGGATAAGGTACTTTCTGAATGGCCGAGTGATGAGCGCTACCGTCCAGAGGTGTAACAAATTGGTTATAAACGGCAGGGCATAAAAAAAAAAAATGCCCTAAACACGAGTGCATGTTAATTTTTATGAATAATATATCATCTTCTTCTTTTCCTTTTGGCTTTTCCCTTCAAGGGGTCGCCACAGGGAATCAGTGTCCTCCATCTTCAGAGTAGTTTTACCTCTAAGATTTATGCATGGTCAATTGCATACTACAAATGAATGAAAAACAATGGAACCTCAGCTCAACTGGCATTTTTGATTTTCTTATTGACTTCTTGTATCTTTTTTTTGGTTCATTTTGGTATCGTATCTGACACGGCTTGTCAAATTCATGTAAAGTTTTCAAACTACATAAACATTCAATTCAGTATATTGACGTAACTTATGAATATCAGTTTAGCTTTACAGAGGGCTTTCGAAAGGCACCCCTGATGATGTCTTGTGCATGCATAAAAATCAGCTTTGTATGCCTTAAAACTTGTAGGCGTTGTTTTAAAAAACTTTGTGCGTGTTGTGCTACATTTCATTAACTCATTCACTGCCATTCCCAAATTTATTTGGGAATTGAAAAGCATGACGTGGCGTGTATGAATGTTTATGTAGTCCTAAAACTCAATATTCTGTGGGTTTTGCAATTTGACTGAAAAATGACAAAAATCCTGGCACTAAAGTGGACACGTTTGCACATCGTCTTGCAGTGAATGAGTTAATGTAATGGAATTTTTAATCTTAAGAGTTTATGTAAAAAAAAGCACTATTACAAAGTATTGTAAACCTCTGTGCAATCGTTACAAACTAATGAAGGAGACGCCGTAGAATTAGCCTCATAGAAAATTAATCACTCCTAACTATCACTTTTTGAATCCAGAAAGTTTTCCTTATTTTAAAATGCTTTCAATCATTTCACTCACGTCATGTGAGCGAAGTAAAACATTTATATAGCCTATTTATATTTTTCTGGTCACGATGGGCTTAGCGAACGACAGCAAATAGCCTACCTGTCTCTACCGGATGACCCAGCATTTCACACACAGACCCCTTTCTGCATACACAAGCAAAATGTCAGTGAATACAGTGAGACCTCAACTTACAAACACCTCAACTTACAAACTTTTCGTCTTACAAACGTCAAATTTATGAAAATTAAACCTTATAATAAGCACTCTTTTCATAATACACACCCACCACGGCTGGCGGAGTGATCTTCGGCGGAAGCACACGACCGAACAGCACCAGAGGTTAAGTTAGCAACAGTCCTTATGGAAGGTGACTCTCCTTCCATAAGCCATCAACGACCATCAAAAAGGTCAATAAAACTTTATTTTACAGCAGTTTATTTCTTTAATTACAGTCGTCATGTAATGCGCCTCTCTTTCCAAACATCAATTCCCTTTGACCTTCGACCGCCAACGCCATTCCATCAAGCCATAAATGACCATCACAAATGTAAATAAAGTGACTTTATGATACAATTCAGTGTATTTCTTTCATTACAATACAATAGCACATTTATTATACATCGAATAAGGTATGTTGTGTGTAGTCTTAAGGCTTATTTAGTTGAAAACTATATTTTATGGAAACCCGGGAACGGATTATTCCCATTTTAATGGTTTCCTATTGGAAATCTTTTTTTGACATACACACTTTTCGCCTTACACACTCTGTCTGGGAACCAATTAAGTTCGTAAGTTGAGGTCTCACTGTACTGATAAATTCCCTTCACAATTACTTATTTCATTGTGACTATAAGCAATATGAAATGACATAAATTAATTTAAAGAAAAAAACACATTCAGTCATTCAAATGGGAAATTGTGCAGTGATGTTTGGAACATAACATTTCTGTCCCCTGCCCTAATAATAATAGAAAAATCCTGGAGAAAAAAAAAGCAAAAACAGTGACTGTCTACAATGAAGTAGGCATGATACTTCCTGTAACTGTTGAAAAAGTTTAACGTATTCCTTTGTTGACCAGTACCAAGAGGTGGACACAATCCTCTGTTTACCAGTGGAGCCCACCACCCAAGTTAAGGAAATACCAGAGCCTGGAGAGACCACCCATGATATGACTCATTCAACGGACGCATTAATGTACCAGTGTTCCTGCCAACCTATAAATTGTCCGATCAAACACAACTCTGGGTCCAATGTGAGCTTCACTCGCCATACAGAGGACCAAGGCCAGGTGATATTTTAAAATCAAAACTCCACTCATGGACATATATTCAAGATGCTCTGCTAAAATATATTGTGCCACTCAACCACCAAATTATTTCTCATCTTGGTCATTGACGACAATGAGGTTAGAATCTTAAGGAAATACAGTAAAGTCTCGTTATATCGATATCGGATATATCGATAGTCCCGGTTATATCGATACTATTTCTATGCACGCACTGAGAAAATTACATGCAAACAAGGTCGGATATATCGATAGTCCCGGTTATATCGATATTTTTTCGGACTCCCTTGAATATCGATATAATGAGACTTTACTGTATATGGTTTGAAAGGGGAGTAAAAGAAGCTTTTTTCATAAAACAACAAAATCCTTCACTAAACCGCCATGGTGGCGCGAGGTTCAATTTGGATCGTTTGTACAACAGACTGCTTAGGCAAAATAGGCTTAGTTATACTGATGAGGTGATACCAGGGCAAATGGGGCAATCATGCCAGTCGTAGACCTCATACTCGGGCAGTACAATAGAAGTACAGTAAAGTCTCGTTATATCGATATCGGATATATCGATAGTCCCGGTTATATCGATACTATTTCTATGCACGCACGGAGAAAATTACATGCAAACAGGGTCGGATATATCGATAGTCCCGGTTATATCGATATTTTTTCGGACTCCCTTGAATATCGATATAACGAGACTTTACTGTATATGGTTTGAAAGGGGAGTAAAAGAAGCTTTTTTCATAAAACAACAAAATCCTTCACTAAACCGCCATGGTGGCGCGAGGTTCAATTTGGATCGTTTGTACAACAGACTGCTTAGGCAACATAGGCTTAGTTATGCTGATGAGGTGATACCAGGGCAAATGGGGCAATCATGCCAGTCGTAGACCTCATACTCGGGCAGGACAATAGAAGTAATCAGTGGAGACGCAGGGAGTAGGCCTCTGCTCCCCCCAACCTGATCGCAGGGACCTATCATAGCAGAGGTCTGGACAGTAGGGATATATATATTGGGCCGAAACTACCAGCATAAGACTTTAGTTCGCTGACGCAGCATCTTGGATAAGAAGCGAAATGTCCGACACCTTCAAAGAAGTACAGATGACGGCTGTAGAAACCTTTTCATCCATCTTGGTCATAGTCTATATGTGTCTTCTGTGTCACCTTCTCCAGGAATTTCTTTTGGGTTGCCGAGAAACTGAGGCAGAAGATTATGTGTGTGACTATCACTTGGAAATGTTGAGTCTTTCTCAAGACCAGCAAAATCCAGCAAGCATTCAGTTTGATGACCTGTCGTGGCAGTGTCACTTGCCTTCACTGAAGCCGCTGGGCCTCAACATCATGCTCAATCTTTGCAACAACAATGTCGCTCAACAGCTCTGCTGCTTCTCAGATCATTTATCTAACTTGGCACTACAAGAGAGCCATGGTAGTGTGCAGCCCGTTTGTGTTCCTTGGGGGCTCTGTGAGCTTTCCAGGCTCATAGGTAAATATGAGCCCACTCCCGATGTTTGATTCTGCTTCGAACTGCCATACATCTGAACAGAAAATGTCAAATTGCTTTGGCAAGATGTAAACTGTTTTGTGTGTGTGTCAGGTTTCACTCCTGGTGCAAGGGAGATGTTTGAACAGGAGAGCCACTTGGCTCTCTACCAATTACCGACTGGCGAATTTACAAAAGATGTGCCTTCGCTCCGCTTGCATTACATCACCAAACGTCAGCCGCCTATCTCCCACCTGATATCTCTTTTTGTACGAGACTCTTCCTCAGGTGAGTGCTTCTTTTTTGACATTTTCTCTGAACTACGGATTACTCAAATTTTCTTGAAAGTTCCTCTGGGTTTCAGTTACAGTGATACCTCAGTTTACGAACCTAATTGGTTCCCAGAAAGTGTGTGTAATGTGAAAATTGTGCCTTCCAAACATTAATTTCCCATAGGAAACCATTAAAAGTAGATTAATCCGTTACCAGGTCCCCATAAAACATAATTTTCTACTAAATAAGCCTTAAAACTACACAAATATACCTTATTTTATGTACAGTAAAGTCTCGTTATATCGATATTCAAGGGAGTCCGAAAAAATATCGATATAACCGGGACTATCGATATATCCGACCCTGTTTGCATGTAATTTTCTCCGTGCGTGCATAGAAATAGTATCGATATAACCGGGACTATCGATATATCCGATATCGATATAACGAGACTTTACTGTATAATAAATGTGCTATTGTATTGTAATGAAAGAAATAAACTGCACTGTATAATAAAGTCGTTTTATTTACCTTTGTGATGGTCGTCGATGGCTTGATGAAATGGAGTGGGAGGAGGTGGGAAGGAGGGAGTTACTGTTACTACATTCCATAAGGACTGTAGGAAGAAGGGTTAGCCTATCTTTCATAGGCGTATGCCCAGGGACGGACTTCTCTTCCTATGTAATGAAAGTCCGGTTAGGCACCTTTTTCCAAAAAAGTCCGGTTTCGTCAGCATTAAACACTTGATGAGGAACATAGCCTTCTTCTTCCACCATCTTGAGGAATGATTCCTTGTAAGCTTCGGCAGCTTCATCGTCAGAACTGGCTGCCTCACCATGACGAATGACACTATCAATCCCTGTACGACACAATTTCTCAAACCATTCGTGGCTAGCCTTGTAATCATCAATGGATGATGAACTTCCAGGTTGCCTCTTGATGATATCCGAGTGAAGTTTCTGTGCTTTCCCGGCGAAAATACCCTCGCTTTTCGTGAATCCAAATTAACAGATTTTTTTCAACCTCTTCTACTGCCTGAGACCGTTGCTTAGACAACACGGAAACACCCTTAGGGATACACGCACCTTTAATAGCGTCTTTGTTCCAAAGGATGGTAGCAATGGTCGACTTAGCATACTGGTACTGGGACGCTAAGTCACACAAACGCACGCCTCGTTCGTGTTTCTCGATGATCTCCTTCTTCTGCTCGACCATAATTTTGTTTTGTGTCCTCTTCGGCTGAACACTAGCCTGTGGTGGGGTCTTTTTTGGATCCATAATAGCAAATGTATCCTTGATTACAAACCACCTACATGCACTCAGAGAAAGGGGGTGTGGAAAAGTAGTCCAGCAGCCACAGTGGCACTGTTCGGCCGTGTGGTTTGGTGTTCTTCCATCGAAAACTAGTCCGCCAGCCACCGTGGCGCTCCATGTGTTTCCCGAAAACTAGTTTGTATGCCAAGATTATGTTCTCGCGAAATGCGAAAAGTTCGTTAGCTAAAGCATTCGTAAACCGAGGTATCACTGTCGTTTTCCTTGTAACGACACCACTCGTTTGAAGCGCGCCTCAACACTCTATATTCTGCTGCTCCCTACTGTGCGTGCATTAGCGCCAACATACTGGACGCATGCATGTGTCTTTTGGTTTCAACCAATCAGCGACGACATCACAAAATTCACAACGCTTTGAACTACGTAAAAGCATTTCTGGATGATGAATGCTGTACTGCAGAGGTCCCCAGCCCCATATCATGGACCGTTACCAGTCTGTTGGTCATTTGGTACCAGGCCGCACAGAAAGAATAGATAACTTCGATTACTTCTGTGTTTTACAATTCAGAATCTGAAAGATGTTTCATTTTGAAAACTTGCCAGATTCTCTGTTACATCTGTTCACAACAATCTTTTTCCAACCCACGGGCATGAGGTTTCGATATTGTCAGGTGTGTTGTGGGAAGTTATCCAAAATGTATGCCTCGTAGTCTAAAGCCAGGCAGCATAATCATGTAGTACTCTTCCATGCCAGTAGGTAGCAACAGCAGCTAGCGAATTGCCGATGACTTTCAAGAAAAAAGACTACATTGAATAGACAGTATCAGGAGCTCTATGTAAAACACAGATTTATCTCAAATGGAGATTCCATAGTATGTGGCAATGGTGAGTCGTATTTTCATGCAAAACGGAATACCCAGAGAGACCCCAATTTGGTAATGGTTGCAATAGTTTCGTCTCAACCGCAAAATGGACTTGTCATCAGGCGCCGTAATTGTTTTGATTTAATTCAAAAGAAGACTTGCCTCATTGGATATAAACTGTACTTCCAAATGTTATGCACTCTCTATTGGTTTTCAGAGAGTGTCCAGATGTTGTCCCATGGTTCGGCTGACCTCATCTTGGAGGCCAGCACAGACTTTTGGGATGGTGCTGATATTTATCCCCTTTTAGGTTCTGACAGGTATGCGGTTTTTTTTTTTTTTTCTTCCTGTTTATAACTCAGTAAAGGCCTTGTAGTTTTGTTTTTTGTTTTGCTTGGCGGGTGATTGGCTCACGTGTTCGTCTGTGCAAGGTGAAGTAATTTAATAATAATAATATTTAATATATAAGGGCCTTTCAAAACTGAGGGTGAGCAGTGGCAGCCACATGCGCCAGCGTTCACTCAACCCGCTAGTAAATAGATATAAAGCTAGCTAGCCAGCTCGTAGATAGCTAGCTAGATAGCCAGCCACCTAGATAGCTATATAGCTAATAGCCAGCTAGATAGCTAGCCACCTAGTTAGCTATAGCCTACTGCCCTAAGACAGCCAGGCTAGTCTCCAACAACCCTTGTGAGGATAAAGCGGATCGGAAAATGAATGGATGGATGAAGTCACACTAAAGTTGTGTTTTTTTGTTTGCTTTGATCAGAATCAGAATCAGAATCATCTTTATTGCCAAGTATGTAGAACACACAAGGAATTTGTTTCCGGTAGAACACGCTGCACTAGTATCGTCGTCAAAAAAAAAAAAAAACTGCTAAGTGGCACTATACAGTTCCATTTTGGATGCTGTTGGGGCCTTTGACAGGACCCAACATGGCGGCCGGGGCTGAGTCATCACATTTCGCCGCCGTACGCGTGTTCATTGGCAGCGCGTTTGAAAGATAAATACAATTAAATTTAATACACTGATTATTCCAGGGTTGGAGAACTGTGGTGCATCAAGATCCATATCATGCCTTATTCCAACACAGTTGATTGAATTGATCATAATCGTTTCATGGATCTAGAGTATAGTTATGAGTCTGAATTGCATGCGCCGCCGTACGAAGGGATTTAAAACAGGCAGGATATGGCTTTTGGGGAACCTTAGTTCCGTACACCCGTGCTTATTCTTTTGAGAACAATTTTCTAAACTCTCAATAGCCGCGGTTGTATATTTTTAAGACAGGCAATATTAATTTGAGACAGGTAAAATGCAGTTAACTATACTGTTTTCGAGAATGAAATCCTAATATCAATCTAATCTTGTCTAATTTATGGTTTTTAGAAAAAAGATTCTGGACTTCTACCAGCGCGCCTGTCTGTCTGGTTACTGCTCAGCCTTTGCATATAAACCCATGCAAGGTTCCTTGTCCAGCCAATTAAATGGCAAGTGTGTGGAGTTGGCATCTGGCCCATATCTATTTTCAGGCCTGGAGTTGCTCTCATCTACACCAAGCAAGCATCCTTCCAGCAGAAACAGTTGGAGCTCAGACGGTATGTGTCTTGGACAAGCCCATACCACTTAGGCAGATTTCCTTGCGATAGAGTTTAAGCAGGGGTTTCGAAGTAGATTGTGTTACCATAACATCGTGAAGTTGGCATGCTAACCCCTCGACGACCGTGCCACCGTTTCAACTACATGTGTCTGTTAGATATTGTCCCCAAATCTTTGGTCAAATCAACGACAATGGTGGGTTTCTTTCAGTTCATGTTTTCATATTTTGTCTTTCTCTTCTTTCTTCACGTAATTCTTAAATACAGTAAAGTCTCGTTATATCGATATTCAAGGGAGTCCGAAAAAATATCGATATAACCGGGACTATCGATATATCCGACCCTGTTTGCATGTAATTTTCTCCGTGCGTGCATAGAAATAGTATCGCTATAACCGGGACTATCGATATATCCGATATCGATATAACGAGACTTTACTGTAGATTCTGTAATTCTGAATTACAGTACAATTTGTAAGTATTGATTTCATTTGATGATCATGACACAGCAGACTGTTAAAATGCAAAATCTAAATATATGCTAAATTGTGGTCACTCAACACATATATTTTGCAAGAAATAACACTGGAATAGATATCATTTTTGGTATACCGTATTAATAAGATCAGCTTTGACTCAAGAACAAGAAATTTAAATTAGTGTCAGACAAAATAACAGCAGTTTTGAATGTGTCTGCTTGTTGATAGTACACTGTATATTTAGTTCAACCATGGTGTAGAAGAAATAAGACCAATGTGTTGAGGACCTTGTGGAACTTGATTGGAGTGCGGGCATGGTGGCTCTTCCACAAAACAATCGTTAGACATACTATAGCTGAACTTTGTTCATCGTTTGAAGAGGGGGATGAGTGAGTTTTCTGATGTCCATACCTGATAATTATGTATCTTGTGTAATACCCGCCTCCTGTTTTTATTAATAGAAGGTATAGGTGAAGGAACGGAAAGCGAAGATGGCGTGCAAGCCTTGAGTGGACAGATCTTCATGGGCATGGTTTCATCCCAGTTCCAGGCCCGGCTGGACACTATCCGGCTCATTGATGCTCTGATCACAGCATGCATTCGATTTGTGTACTTTTCCATGGAGGACGAACTTCGTAGCAAGGTAAAAAGAACTCAAGCTCACTTCATTGCCTTTTGTTGTCACAATCTCACCTCTGTAGCAAAGTGTAGAGGCAGGGTGGGTCTAAAAAGACTCTTCATGATCTAAACCCCAGTGGAACAAAAAGAGACACAGTGGACGAGACTATTAAAGTCAAAAAAATATATATTTGGACAGAAAAAGGAAAAACACTGATTACTAATGAGAGCCTGTACGTCTGAACTTGATGTCTCAACTAGCTCAGCTGTTGTCTCGGCTAGGCTATCTTAGATGTTGTCGTCGATGAAAGTTCGTTTATCTAGAACAGGGGTGTCAAAGTCATTTTTTGCCGCGGGCCACATTGTAGTTATGGTTTCCTCTCGAGGGCCGTTATGAATTTGGGGAACCCATTAGAATGTTTAAATCACTTCAAATATTACATATAGAGCACACAGAAAATTAATGAATAACTCGCTTTCAAATCTGAAGTCAAGAATAATGACTTTTATTGTGGTTGACATCCAAAAATATGACATTTTGGCTCAGATTTTAGCAATCATCATGGAATTTAACAAGTTTGATTTGCTTTCGCGGGCCGAAAAAAAATGATGTGGCGGGCTGGATTTGGCCCGCGGGCCTTGACTTTGACACCTGTGTGATAATAGAAAGGCCGGTTAAAATTTGCTTTACGCAATTTGATGTGTGCAGGTCTTTGCAGAGAAAATGGGATTAGAGACTGGTTGGAACTGTCATATCTCACTGACTTCGAATGGCGATGGCCCATGTGAAGGAGCTCCGTCCAGTCCCTGTCATGGCTCCCTCCATGAGGACTTGAACCAAGGTGCCACTTTGCTTGTTGTGCATGTGGAAAATTTGTTAATCTTGTGGAGTTCCTCGGGAATATATATAATACAGTGAGACCTCAACTTACGAACTTAATTGGTTCCCAAACAGAGTGTGTAAGGTGAAAAGTGTGTATCTCAAAAAAGACATTCCCATAGGAAACCATTAAAATGGGAATAATCCGTTCCCGGGTTTCCATAAAATATACTTTTCAACTAAGTAAGCCTTAAAACTACACACAACATACCTTATTCTACGTATAATAAATGTGCTATTGTATTGTAATGAAAGAAATACACCGCATTGTATCATAAAGTCACTTTATTTACATTTGTGATGGTCATTTATGGCTTGATGGAATGGCGTTGGAGGTCAAAGGGAATTGCTGTTTGGAAAGAGAGGCGCATTACATGACGACTGTAATTAAAGAAATAAACTGTGCTGTAAAAGAAAGTTTTATTGACCTTTTTGATGGTCGTTGATGGCTTATGGAAGGAGAGTCACCTTCCATAAGGACTGTTGCTAACTTAACCTCTGGTGCTGTTCGGTCGTGTGCTTCCGCCGAAGATCACTCCGCCAGCCGTGGTGGGTGTGTATTATGAAAATAGTGCTTATTATAAGGTTTAATTTTCATAAATTTGACGTTTGTAAGACAAAAAGTTTGTAAATTGAGGTGTTTGTAAGTTGAGGTCTCACTGTATATCAAAAAATATTAAGCAGATTCTCGAGATGAAGCAGAAGGTCCGTTGTTGGCAGAGGACGAAGTACATCCCGACATGGCAAGTTTTCAGCCCACAGACAGTGATGTGCCCAGCTTTCTGGAAGATTGCAACCGGGTAAGAGATATTTGAATCAAAACGAGTACAATTAGTTTTTAACTGCCAGTATAAACGACAGTTTCTGTGCCTTAAATGGGCAAAGAATGAGTTCCACCTGCCCCAGTTTGTTCAATAGTTGTTAATAATTTTAATCATTATTATGTCGTCCCGTTTCTCATTCTTTACTTGTCTTTAGGCCAAGCTTCCACGTGGCATTCACCAGGTCCGACCTCATTTGAAGAACATAGACAACGTGCCTCTCTTGGTTCCACTCTTTACTGACTGCACCCCTGACAGTAAGTTCCTCTTCCATTGATTGAGTAGCTCGAGAAAATAAAGCAAATATAAAGTTCTGCACTTCATTTGAAGAACAGAAGTTTACATTTTTATGTTCTCATTTTCTTGTTCCTTTTTTATGTACTGTGCTGTGAACTTGTATTGAAGAACATAAACATGTTTTCGCATTACACACACTTTCTGGGAAGCAATTATGTTCAGAAGCTGAGGTATCACTGTATAAGATACAAGTTCTTTCACCATCATGGTGAATAAATTAACAAGAGGGTCTTTGTGCCAAACAATTAGTCAATAAAATTTTTTTTCTAGACACAGTGATACCTCGGTTTACGAACCCCTTGACTTATCAACTTTTCGGTTTACAAACGTTACATTTATGAAAATTTTACCTTGGCATACGAACTTTTATTCAGGATACACACGGAGCTGCCACAATTAGTGATGTGTCTTTCGCGAACGAGCCCGTTCGCCTAACAAGAAAATGGTGGCCGACTGTTTTGTCCTCTATTCCCCGCACCCAGTCTTCGGTTAAAGCCATGTGATTGGTCAAGAACCCAGCAGTGACGGGGTGGGGGTTACAGACAGAGAGTGAGGCCGTTCTGCCAAAAACAAAATGGCGTCTTAGGTTAAAGCCATGTGATTGGTCAAGAACACAGCAATGGGGGGGGGGGGGCTTAAACATTAAAGAGACAGGCAGGTGACAGAGAGAGAAAACACACACACACACGAAAGGGAGACGACAGAGCTTGAAAAAAAAAAAAACAAAAGTGAAAAAAACAAAACAAGTGAAATTGTGAGAACATGGATAGAAAACAGTGAAATTTGGACTCGTTTCAACTTTGATAGTTCAAAAGCAGAGTGTATACTGCAAAGTTAAAATATCCCATCAATCAGGCTCCACAAACAACCCGCACAAGCCATCTGTACACTTGATGCAAAAAGCTATCAACCCAGCTAAACAGAACACCATTGATGAGGAACTAGGTAAAATTATCACAGAGAAAGCACCTACAAGGGATCATTCCTCAAGATGGTGAAAGAAGGCTACGTTCCTCATCAAGTGTTTAATGCTGATGAAACTGGCCACTCCATTCCATCAAGCCATCAACGACCACAAAGGTAAATAACTTTATTATACAGTTCAGTTTATTTCTTTAATTATAATACCATAGCACATTTATTATACATAAAATAAGGTATATTGTGTGTAGTTTTAAAGCTTAGAAAATTAGAAAGTAGAAAGTAGAAAATTATGTTTTATGGGGACCTGGGAACGGATTGTTCTCATTTTAATGGTTTCCTATGGGAAATTCATTTTTGGGATACACACTTTTCGCCTTACACACTCTGTCTGGGAACCAATTAAGTTCGTAAGCCAAGGTATCACTGTAGTTTCTGATACATGATGATTTGTTGTTTCATACAAATTGGGGCGGGGTGTTGAAATTTCTTCTTTTATTTGTTGAAGAATCACTGTTTACCCAAAACAAATTCCAACAAACAATGAATATTGCCTGGTTGCCATTACATTTGTGATTTATTTTTCAGCTATGTGTGAGATGATAAAGATCATGCAGGAGAACCGGGAAGTCACATGCTGTTTGGGAAGTGCTGCCAATTTCCGCAACAGCCGTCTTTTTCTCCAGAGTGACCTCAGGTATGAGAACACAATAGTTGATAGTTTGACAAAAAATATTCATTTAATTGTGGTGCTAACTTAATGTGGGTAGGCTGATAGATTGAATTGCCCTTCAACTTCATGACATCCATACATGCAAAAAAAAAACACAAACAGGGAACTGATAATTGGTTCCCAGACAGAGTGTGTAAGGCGAAAAGTGTGTATCTCGAAAAAAAAAAATCCCATAGGAAACCATTAAAATGGGAATAATCCGTTCCCGGGTTTCCATTGAATATACTTTTCAACTAAATAAGCCTTAAAACTACACACAACATACCTTATTCTGTGTATAATAAATGTGCTATTGTATTGTAATGAAAGAAATACACTGCATTGTATCATAAAGTCACTTTATTTACATTTGTGATGGTCATTTATGGCTTGATGGAATGACGTTGGAGGTCGAAGGTCAAAGGGAATTGCTGTTTGTAAAGAGAGGTGCATTACATGACGATTGTAATTAAAGAAAGAAACTGCTGTAAAATAAAGTTTTATTTACCTTTTTATGGTCGTTGATGGCTTATAGAAGGAGAGTCACCTTCCATAAGGACTGTTGGTAACTGTTGGTAACTGTTGGTAACTGTGGGAAGATCACTCCACCAGCCGTGGTGGGTGTGTATTATGAAAATAGTGCTTATTGTAAGGTTTAATTTTCATAAATTTGCCGTTTGTAAGACAAAAAGTTTGTAAGTTGAGGTCTCACTGTACAGACATAAGAGTCCATATATAACTGGATAGAAGTCCATGGTCCTCTGTAGCACCCAGGCATCCCTGCTGAAAAATTCTCGATTCCTTTCACGATTAACTTGCCCATCCTGGATATTAAAATACCTTGCATGCCACTTAACAGCATGGCCTACATCTAAAAGTGAGTTAAAAACTATTCAACAAGTATTGAGAATATTTCTATCTTGTAAAAACAGGCATGACTCCAGTATATTAAGCTTGGATAATTAGAGCGCCGATCATAACAATGCAACTCTTTGACATGTCTTCAACAGTACTCTTATCATATTAACGATATAATATGTGGTGTCCCTCTGATAGTATTGCTCTGGATCCACTTTACCCAACCCAGTGTTCATGGGAGACCTTCAGTCTCTCCAGGGGTGCGTTCAACAGGAGCTCTGAAGGTCTCTCTCCTCTGAGACTGTCGGGGCAACTCAATAGTCTTGGATGCTCTGTGGCCTTTCACCAAGGAGAGAGTGTCAGCATGACAAAGCTTATAGAGCAGGTGCATGACACACACACACACACACACACACACACACACATACATACAAACAAAAAGATCTTTACATTTATTTGGACTCTTTTGGGTATGGTTTGAATTTGTTACAGGCACGGCATACAACGTATGGCATTCGCAAGTGTTTCCTGTTTCTACTGCAGTGCCAGCTTAGTCTAGTAATCATACAGGTCAGCGAAGAGACTTGACATACAGTAAAGTCTCGTTATATCGATATCGGATATATCGATAGTCCCGGTTATATCGATACTATTTCTATGCACGCACACGAGAAAATTACATGCAAACAGGGTCGGATATATCGATAGTCCCGGTTATATCGATATTTTTTCGGACTCCCTTGAATATCGATATAACGAGACTTTACTGTACTTTTTAATGCAAAACAGTAAATAAAATCTGGCTTCACTTTAAATTACAGTAAAGTCTCATTATATCGATATCGGTTATATCGATACTATTTCTATGCACGCACGGAGAAAATTACATGCAAACAGGGTCGGATATATCGATAGTCCCGGTTATATCGATATTTTTTCGGACTCCCTTGAATATCGATATAACAAGACTTTACTGTACTTTTTTTATGCAAAACAGTAAATAAAATCTGGCTTCACTTTAAATTACAGTAAAGTCTCGTTATATCGATATCGGATTTATCGATAGTCCCGGTTATGTCGATACTATTTCTATGCACGCACGGAGAAAATTACATGCAAACAGGGTCGGATATATCGATAGTCCCGGTTATATCGATATTTTTTCGGACTCCCTTGAATATCGATATAACGAGACTTTACTGTACTTTTTTTATGCAAAACAGTAAATAAAATCTGGCTTCACTTTAAATTACAGTAAAGTCTCGTTATATCGATATCGGATATATCGATAGTCCCGGTTATATCGATACAATTTCTATGCACGCACAGAGAAAATTACACGCAAACAGGGTCGGATATATCGATAGTCCCGGTTATATCGATATTTTTTCGGACTCCCTTGAATATCGATATAACGAGACTTTACTGTTGTTTTTTTCTGTAGTTTTTAGCCTGTTTGGCTCAACTCCCTCCTCCCATGAACATCACCGACATCCTCTGGCTCTCATGCTTCAGTTGCCCACTGTTAAGGTAAGGCAAAACCTCAGATTACCGATACTATTTTGACGTTACAATAACCCCTAAAAAAATCTGTTGACAGTTTATCACTTCTCGGAAAGCCTCGCGATAGCTCAGTCATGACCGTTGCCACAGGGAAGAATCTTGATGCCATTCCAAAGAAGGTATGCTATCAAAGTGGAGCTGCGATTCCAGGGTAATTGTAACGGGGATTTCTGTCGAACACTGAGCATTTTAAACCTAGTCGTTTTTCACTTTTACTGAAGTTACGAATAGTTTTCATTGTTTACTGCTGCCGTAGTAAATGTTGTAAGACAGATGGAAAATATATGGTTAACTCCTACTCTAGGAAATGAAATTAATTTTTCATGTATACAGTAATACCTCAGGTTACGAATTTATTTGGCTCCCAGAAAGTGGGCGCAAGGCGAAGTGTCTCTTCCAAACATTAATTTCCCATAGGAAACCATTAAAAGTGAGAATAATCCGTTTCCAGGTCCCCATAAAACGTACTTTTCTACTAAATAAACCTTAAAACTACACATAATATACCTTTTTATGAATAATACATGTGCTATTGTATTGTAATTAAAGAAATAAACTGTATTGTATAATAGTCATTTTTTTTACCTTTGTGATGGTCGTTGATGGCTTGATGGAATGGAGTAGGAGACGATGGGTTTGATCTCAAAAAAGATTTTCCCATAGGAAACCATTAAAATGGGAATAATCCGTTCCCGGGTTTCCATAAAGTATACTTTTCAACTAAATAAGCCTTAAAACTACACACAACATACCTTATTCTATGTATAATAAATGTACTGTAATAAATACACTGCATTGTATCATAAAGTCACTTTATTTACATTTGTGATGGTCATTTATGGCTTGATGGAATGGCGTTGGAGGTCGAAGGTCAAATGGAATTGCTGTTTGGAAAGAGAGGCGCATTACATGAGGACTGTAATTAAAGAAATAACGTTTTATTGACCTTTTTGATGGTCGTTGATGGCTTATGGAAGGAGAGTCACCTTCCATAAGGACTGTTGGTAACTTAACCTCTGGTGCTGTTCGGTCGTGTGCTTCCGCCGAAGATCACTCCGCCAGCCGTGGTGGGTGTGTATTATGAAAATAGTGCTTATTATAAGGTTTAATTTTTCTAAATTTGACGTTTGTAACACGAAAAGTTTGTAAGTTGAGGTCTCACTGTATTCCTTAAAGTGACAAGTTCGTAAAGCGTTCGTAAGCCGAGGTATCACTGTTTTAATATACATGCAAGCTGTTTTTACTGGTAAGAAAAAACTAGCCTCTTTGAAGTTGTTTTTCCTAGCGTTTCAACAAACAATTGCCACGGTCTCGTGCCAAGAACCCAAAAATCAACGTTGGTCTGATTTTTTTTTTTCCTGTTGTCTCCTTTCTGTTAGACTCAAAACTACTTCCTTGGATGCTTTGTTTTGAAATTTGGTGTGACGGCGTGTGCCTATTTGTTGGCCTTTGGGTTCACACTTCAAGAGGTTTGTCTGAGAAGCACAAACTTAACCATGTTTGAAAACGGCACTGGAAAATGCCTGCATATACTCACAGCCAGGTAACAATTCAACGGTTCATTTGTCACTGTTCTGTTTCTCTGAGAAGAGGCAACACTATTTACATTGCCGACGTATTGAGTAATCCCTTAAAAGTGTAAAATGACGGTCAATTATTTGATTGTTATGTTCATTGTTTTTAGTAAGCATACATTTGCTTATTTTTAATAATAAATGGATCATGCTTGCAATGAACGTGTATGCCTTTAAAAACAATGCAGTGTATGATGACTAAACACAATGAACGTCACATTTTTTTCATATCATACACGTATTCACAGCACACATTCATAATTTCACACCAACATTGAATGCCCAATTAGTTGAATGTTTCAATGTGAACGAAAGAAGAAATGTGAATGTGTGTTTACACGTACGAGTATTTTTATATTTTAAATATGAGCATTTCGTCATTCACAGAATTGTATTATTATCAAGAGCATAAGCATTCTTCAATGCAAGTACAGTGATACCTTGCCTTACAAACTTAATTGGTTCCCAGAAAGTGTGTGTAAAGCGAAATGTGTGTATACCAAACATTAATTTCCCATAGGAAACCATTAAAATGAAAATAATCCTTTCCCAGGTCCCCATAAAACATAATTTTCAACTAAATTGCAACAGCACGCTGTGAGCACTTTCTCTTGACCAATCACGTGCGACTTTAACCGAAGGGGGCGGGCAATAGAGGAAAAAAGTCTGCTGCCATTTTCAGCTCCTTGTTGGGAGCTCCAAGAACCGGCTCGTTCGCGAACGACACATCACTCATTGTGGCGCTCCATGTTTCCCGAAAAATAGTTCGTAAGATTATATTCTCGCAAATTTAACGTTCGTAAGGCGAAAAGTTCATTAGCTAAAACATTCGTAATACAAGGTATCACTGTATGATCAATTTATCATTAATAATGAGCAAATATATGTCAAAGAGGACATGAAGGTAGCTGGTGTGCGAGAAGAGGATGCATAAAACTGGGTTAGATGGAGGACACTGATTCGCTGTGGCGACCCCAGAAGGGAAAAGCCGAACGGAAAAGAGGAATAAGCAAATATATAATGACAAAAAAAAATCAACATCATAACTGTGACGACAGAAAGGATATGCTAAGTCCATTGATCCTGAGCAGACATTTAAAGGACAACCGACTTCTCCGGACAAGTTGTGTCCATAATTTGTAAAATGGCTTCAAATGACTTCTACTGAGCGTATTTTCATAAGATTCCACCGCATATAGCTATATTTTACGTTGTAAGACTCGCTCTGAATATTCAGGAAGTCTTGTTTTTGAGTTGGTGACGAGTCCGTACGTGACGTCACTAAAGGACCGCCCCCCTGACCGAAAAAAGACACATTGTAGCAGTCCTTCCATCACGTCAATGTATTTTGCTGTACTTGTTTGGTCTGGGGACCTCGTGTTGCACCCAAAAGCCGCCAGAAGAGGGCATCCAAGCTCCATATAAGGAATTTAACAGCCTGTGGAAGCGGAGGTGGCCACTGGAGGTCGCCATTTTGTGCCTCTTTTTTTTGAGTGAGAGATTTTCCCCCAATGTTGCTTCAAAATGGCACATATAATTATTTAATCGATTGCAAAGATGTATGCTTTCCTCTTCAGAACTATTTGAATCATATTCATAACTGGATGTGTAACAAGAAAGCATATTCTCCGAATCTTAAGCCATTGTTTGGATTCTCCAGCAATGCAAGACGTCTTGGCGTGACGTCACGAACTGGGGGCGGGACTTTCTGAAAATGCCCAATTCGCAGCTCAATTTTTTGCAAATTTTGGACACTTTAAGTCATTTTTATTGGTGTTTTGCATTTGAATAAAAATATCATAGTGCGTGTTTTGGGGATTTTAGATGCTATCAAACGGTTTTTCTGATGTCCGTTAAAAAACAAAAAAGTGACGTCGGTTGCCTTTTAATTGAGACTGTGGGCACGTTTTCCAACGAGATGGTCATCATTGTCGTGAATGCAAATATAGAGGGTATCATAGCTGTATTAATTGACACCAAAATAAAATGTACCATCCCATCCATTAAAAGTGCTTTCTAATCAGTTGCAAATATATCGCACATTTCTTTAGCTCTTCAAAGCATGCTCCGGATTGGTTCGGTGATCTGTCAAATGGTCTGCTGCTGACACAAAAAGTCATGACTGTGTTCCTGGTCTTACATAAAGGTAGGTCTTCACACTTTCTTTCATTTCCAAGTACAGTGAGACCTCAATTTACAAACACCTCAACTTACAAACTTTTTGTCTTACAAACGTCAAATTTCTGAAAATTAAACCTTATAATAAGCACTATTTTCATAATACACACCCACCACGGCTGGAGGAGTGATCTTCGGCGGAAGCACACGACCGAACAGCACCAGAGGTAAAGTTACCAACAGTCCTTATGGAAGGTGACTCTCCTTCCATAAGCCATCAACGACCATCAAAAAGGTCAATAAAACTTTATTTTACAGCACAGTTTATTTCTTTAATTACAGTCGTCATGTAATGCGCCTCTCTTTCCAAACAGCAATTCCCTTTGACCTTCGGCCTCCAACGCCATTCCATCAAGCCATAAATGACCATCACAAATGTCAATAAAGTGACTTTATGATACAATGCAGTGTATTTCTTTCATTACAATACAATAGCACATTTATTATACATAGAATAAGGTATGTTGTGTGTAGTTTTAAGGCTTATTTAGTTGAAAAGTATATTTTATGGAAACCCGGGAACGGATTATTCCGATTTGAATGGTTTCCTATGGAAAATTTATTTTTGAGATACACACTTTTCGCCTTACACACTCTGTCTGGGAACCAATTAAGTTCGTAAGTTGAGGTCTCACTGTAATACATTATTTATGTTTCATGCACCAATCTGTGATTCATTCATACGTTCATATTTCTGGACTCAATGAAGACATTTCGATCATGTTCACAATGACCTTAGGCAATGAATTTTGTCATACTAAGGAGCCAAATTCCCGCTTTCATGCATTTTCTTACTTTTTTTCCTGTTTCTCTTGATATCCTGCACACTCGTCCGAACTGCTCGGCAAAGCTCGAAGAGACGACTAAAAGCTTTTGGCATCATAAATTCAATCAATTAACCATGTTCGGGTCATTATTAATAATTCAAATTGTAAAAATTGGGTCTGGAGATCATGGTCGTAAGTATGGGTGGTCGTATGTCGAGCCGGTCATAAGTCCGATGTTACCTGTACTTGAATGGTTCTCATTTCATCATGTGTATGCTAGCTTTCTCGCTATCTAACTGGCTAACTAGATAGCTATCTATTTTCTGTCTATTAGCTATCTATCTTGCTAGCTGCTTATCTGGCTGTCTATTAGCTAGCTAGCTATCTACCGGGCTATCTGGCTGGCTATCCATTAGCTAGCTGGCTAGCTTTCTATCTATTTGAGTTATTCCGGGGTTGAGTGAACGCTAGCGCGTGTGGCTGCCGCTGCTCACCCACAGAAAAAAACTGATCCTGTGACTGTAAAGTGACCTTGAGAGTTTTGAAAGGCGCTTAGAAATCAAATGTATTATTATTATTAATGAAGCAGGAATCAAAAGTATAAACAAAAAGATTATTTAATATTTGGGATGGCACAAAATGTAACTGCAAATAGAACACAATAAGACAACTAATCGAAAAAAAAAACAATTGTTGCAAAGTATTAAGAATTGATAATCAGAATATATAACAGAACAACACTTTTAAATTAAGTTTATTATAAATCTACTTATAACATTCATTGCATGTATATGACATCGATGTTTTCCAGCTGCCATAATAGTCCATCACAACCGATGTCTGCGGATAAGTTGTGTCCATAATTTGTAAAATGGCTTCAAATGACTTCTACTGAGCGTATTTTACAAAGATTCCACCGCATAGAACTATATTTTACGTTTTAAGACTCGTGCTGAATATTGCGGAAGTCTTGTTTTTGAGTTGGTGACGAGTCCGTACGTGACGTCACTGAAGGACATACCTTGCATCACCTCAATGCATTTTGCGGTACTTTGTTTGGTCTGAAAACTTCGTGTTGATGGCGAAATTAGAAGGTAAACACATAAATAACGCAATGGTGAATCGTATGTTACACCGAGACAACTTTTTGATATTTATTGAAAAAAATTCCAAACTGCAAAAAAAACTATTTCCAACAAAGCTCTGCCGCCATCTTCTGCATATTCTGTGACACTACACAAGTCTTGAGCAATCAAAACGACCCAGAAAACCTTCTTTAATCGATTGCAAACATTTATACTTTCCTCTTCAGAACTATTCATTACTGGATGCGTAACAAGAAAGCATATTCTCCGAATCTGAAGCCATTGTTTGGATTCTCCAGCAAGGCAAGACGTCTTGCCGTGACTCCACGAACAAGGGGGCGGAACCTTCTGAAACTGGCCACTTCCGGTTTCGAATTACAGTGAGACATCAACTTACGAACTTAATTGGTTCCCAGACAGAGTGTATAAGGCGAAACGTGTGTATCTCAAAAAATAATTCCCATAGGAAACCATTAAAATGGGAATAATCCGTTCCCAGGTTTCCATAAAATATACTTTTCAACTAAATAAGCCTTAAAACTACACACAACATACCTTATTCTATGTATAATAAATGTGCTATTGTATTGTAATGAAAGAAATGCATTGCATCGTAAAGTCACTTGGCGTTGGAGGTCAAAGGGAATTGCTGTTTGGAAAGAGAGGCGCATTACATGAGGACTGTAATTAAAGAAATAAACTGTGCTGCAAAATAAAGTTTTATTGACCTTTTTGATGGTCGTTGATGGCTTATGGAAGGAGAGTCACCTTCCATAAGGACTGTTGCTAACTTAACCTCTGGTGCTGTTCGGTCGTGTGCTTCCGCCGAAGATTACTCCGCCAGCCGTGGTGGGTGTGTATTATGAAAATAGTGCTTCTTATAAGCTTTACTTTTCATAAATTTGACGTTTGTAAGACGAAAAGTTTGTAAGTTAAGGTGTTTGTAAGTTGAGGTCTCACTGTATTTGATAGTTCAAAGGCAGAATGTAGACTGCAAGGTTAAAATATCACATCAATCAGGCTCCACAAATAACCCGCACAAGCCATCTGTACAATTTGAAGAGAACATACAAAGCAAGGTAACATCTATTAATGAAGTTTCTCGTGTGTCTCTTGAAATTGCAAAATCACAACTTCTACCCATAGCTTCTTGAGACACTTTATGCAAAAAGCTATCCATTCCGTCAAGCCATCAATGACCATCACAAAGGTAAATAAAACAACTTTATTATACAGTATAGTTCATTTCTTTAATTACAATACCAAAGCACATTTATTATACATTAAAATAATGTATATTGTGTGTAGTTTTAAGGCTTATTTAGTTCAAAATTGTGTTTTATGGGGACCTGCGAACGGGTTATTCTGATTTGAATGGTTTCCTATGGGAAATTAATGTTTGGAATACACACTTTTCGCCTTACACACATGTTCTGGGAACCAATTAAGTTCATAAGCCGAGGTATCACTGTATTTGTTTGAAATGGACATCAGTAATATTTTGGTCTTTTCGTCCCTCTCCTTTTAGTGGTGATCTCGCTCAGCTATGTCCACCGTTCTCAGTCTCTGTGGCGAAAGAGTCCTTTTAGCAATTCATGGTGGTGTCTGACCGGACCTGTGGTGTAAGTTTTTGCATCATTCTTGAAAATGACACTTTCTTTTTTTTTTTTGTTTTCATTTCAAAAACCAGAAGCCATCCGTTTCCGAATGTGATTGCAACAAGTTGTGTCCATAATTTGTAAAATCACTTCAAATGACTTCTACTGAGCGTATTTGACAAAGATTCCACCGCATATCGCTATATTTTACGTTTTAAGACTCGCGCTGAATATTCAGGAAGTCTTGTTTTTGAGTTGGTGACGAGTCCTCACGTGACGTCAGAAAAGGACCGCCTCCTGACCGTAAAAAAAGCCGTATTGTAGCGTCTTTCCATACCTACCGTGACGTCACGGTAGGTATCGTCACTGACTAAGAAAGCGACACGCAATGCATTTTGGGTACTTTGGATGGTCTGAAAACTTTGTGTTGATGGCGAAATTAGAAGGTAAACACATAAATAACGCAATGGTGAATCGTATGTTACACCGAGTTGTCCTTTAAAGGACAACCGACGTCACTTTTTTGTTTTTTAACTGACATCAGAAAAACGTTTGATAGCATCTAAAATACCCAAAACACGCAGTATGATATTTTTAGTCAAATGCAAAACACCAATAAAAATGACTTAAAGTGTCCAAAATCTGCAAAAAATTGAGCTGCGGATTGGGCACTTTCAGGAAGTCCCGCCCCCAGTTCGTGACGTCACGCCAAGACGTCGTCCATTGCTGGAAAATGCAAACAATGACTTCAGATTCGGAGAATATGCTTTCTTGTTACACATCCAGTTATGAATATGATTCAAATAGTTCTGAAGAGGAAAGCATACATGTTTGCAATCGATTAAATAATTTATTTCGTGCCATTTTGAGGCAACATCGGGGCAACAATGTATCATCAAAAAAGAGGCACAAAATGGCGACCTCCAGTGGCCACCTCCGCTTCCATAGGCTGATACATTCCTTATATGGAGCTTGGACTCCCTCTTCTGGTGGCTTTTGGGTGCAACACGGTTCTCAGACCAAACATGTACAGCAAAATACATTGACGTGATGGAAGGACGCTACAATGCATCTTTTTTACGGTCAGGGTGCGGTCCTTTCATGACGTCACGTACGGACTGGTCACCAATTCAAAAACAAGACTTCCTGAATATTCAGAGCGAGTCTTAAAACGTAAAATATAGCTATATGCCGTGGAATCTTCTGTCATTTTTTTGTACATGCAATACTTTGGGTTTTTTTTTCAACCCTGTAGCCCCAGCCCTTTCAATTTTGCTGCTGTCGATTGAAAATGGCCCTAATGTGGGACTATTAAAAGCTTTCTGATTCTGATAATCATTTTTGGTTCATATGTACTGTAATTATTTTATGTATAATAATTAATTTGGTGTTAAAAAAATGTTTTTTTTTCATACTTGAGTCTTGAAAAAGAGGGGATTGTCCAATAATCTGGGCCATTTTATATTCGGGCCAATATGGTACGAAATATGAAATTGACTTCATGAAATATGCATCAATACATTGTATTGAATTGGAAGTCATTCAGTTTGAAGGTAGAGTGAGACCTCAACTTACGAACTTAATTGGTTCCCAGACAGAGTGTGTAAGGCGAAAAGTGTGTATCTCAAAAAAAAAAAATCCCATAGGAAACCATTCAAATGGGAATAATCCGTTCCCGGGTTTCCATAAAATATACTTTTCAACTAAATAAGCCTTAAAACTACACACAACATACCTTATTCTACGTATAATAAATGTGCGTATTGTATTGTAATGAAAGAAATACACTGCATTGTATCATAAAGTCACTTTATTTACATTTGTGATGGTCATTTATGGCTTGATGGAATGGCGTTGGAGGTCAAAGGGAATTGCTGTTTGGATAGAGAGGCGCATTACATGAGGACTGTAATTAAAGAAATAAACTGTGCTGTCAAATAAAGTTTTATTGACCTTTTTGATGGTCGTTGATGGCTTATGGAAGGAGAGTCACCTTCCATAAGGACTGTTGCTAACTTAACCTCTGGTGCTGTTCGGTCGCGTGCTTCCGCCGAAGATCACTCCGCCAGCCGTGGTGGGTGTGTATTATGAAAATAGTGCTTATTATAAGATTTAATTTTCATAAATTTGACATTTGTAAGACAAAGTTTGTAAGATAAGGGGTTTGTAAGTTGAGGTCTCACTGTATACAAGGATCTGGCTGTATAGTTCTCAGTAAAAGTCAAATACGTATTTGACACACATTCTGATTCATAAAAATGAGATCGTACACAAGCCACAAGCAATTTTGATTTTCATGATGTAACTTATGTCCACTCTCTTTTAGTCTGCTCAGTCAGATTGTTCAAGCCACTGTGGATTACCAGGTATGGCAAGACCAGACCAGCCTGCTGAATTTTGGACTGCGTGACATACCTCTACTTGGGTGGCTGCTGGTCTCGCTATCCCTTCTGCTGGTGGTGGTAGTCAATGAGGTGGTGAAGCTCCATGAGATAAGGTAAGAGCTGCGAGTGGTCTATATGAGATTTCAACAACAATGTTTGCATTTCAGCTTTTCACGCCAGGTTTTACTGTTTGTTGTTTCCAGTGTAATATGTGTAGACAGTAACAAAGTCACATAACAAGTCACCCGTGTTGTTGTTGTAATAGTCGTGTAAAAAATGTCATTTGCTGTGCGTTCTGTATGTAATATGTGTAGGGGATGAAGCATTCTAATGCATCCGGTGTCAAACATACGGCCCGCGGGCCGGAACCGGCCCACAAGGAGGTTTGATCAGGCCCGTAGGATCATTTAAAAGTGGGAAAAAATGCATAAACGACTTGGAATTCCTATTTTTAATGAGGTGCAATTCGAGGATTGCCAGACTCTGCTATGATAGGTCCCTACTCTCAGGTTGGGGAGGAGTAGAGCACTATTCCCTGAGGGTACATTGATTACTTCTATTGTTCTGACTGATTATGGGGTCTACCACTGGCCTGATTGCCCTATTTGCCCTGGTATCACCTCATCAGCATAACTAAGCCTGTGTTGCCTAAGAATCCTATTGTAAGAACGATCCAAATTAAACCTCACCCCACCATGGCGATTTAGTGAAGGGTTTTGCTGTTTTATGAAATTAGCTTCTTTTACTCCCCTTTCGCACCATCTATTTTCTTTCGCTAAGATTTTAACGTCACTGTCTTCAAACGTGTGGTTGCTAGCTTTCAGGTGCATATGTACCGCAGATTGAGGCCCACTAGTATTATCCGTGCGATGTTGATAAATATTTTTGGAGAATTTGTTTAGTCTCCCCAATGTATTGCTCTTTACAATTTTCAATGTATTGAATAGTAGTAATCAGTGTCGCCTCAGGGAATAGTCCTGTGCTCCCCCCAACCTGAGAACAGGGACCTATCATAGATATATATATAGGACCAAAACTACCAGCAAATTTTAGTTCGCTGACGAAGCCTCTTGGATAAGAAGCGAAACGTCCGAAGAAACCTTCTCATCGATGGACCACCGCTGTGATTTGTAATGTGATGCAGATTTCAAGGGCCTCCATAGTTCTGGACAAATTTTATCAGTATCTACTTCCAGGGTACTCCAAATTAACAGCCCTGGCTGCTAAAGGTTTGGGCATGTTTGGAACAACCTACCTTTATGAAACAAATCTTCTCAGTAATGACTAGCAATAAAAGAAAAATGCGTTCAAAGCTCACAAACAAGCACTTAAAGGACAACCGACGTCACTTTTTTGGTTTTTAACTGACATCAGAAAAACCGTTTTATAGCATCTAAAATACCCAAAATTGATTTACCCAAAATACCCATGCAAAACACCAATAAAAATGACTTAAAGTGTCCAAAATCTGCAAAAAATTGAGCTGCGAATTGGGCATTTTCAGAAAGTCCCGCCTCCAGTTCGTGACGTCACAGCCAAGACGTCTTGCAGTGCTGAAAAATCAAAACAATGGCTTCACATTTGGAGAATATGCTTTCTTGTTACACATCCAGTTATGAATATGATTCAAATAGTTCTGAAGAGGAAAGCATACATATTTGCGATCGATTAAAGATTTTTTTTCCGTGTCATTTTGACGCAAACGGGCGCGGGGGAATGTCGCACCCAAAAATGACGACCAGCTCCCGTGAGGAATGAATCAGCCCGTTTCCACAGGCTGATAAATTCCTTCCATGGAGCTTAGACGCCCTCTTCTGGTGGCTTTTGGGTGCAATATCAAGGTTTTCACACAAACAGTACAGCAAAATACATTGACGTGATGAAGGACTGCTACAATGTGTCTTTTTGTCGGTCAAGGGGGCGGTCCTTTCATGACGTAACGTGAGGACTCGTCACCAACTCAAAAACAAGACTTCCTGAATATTCAGCGCGAGTCTTAAAACGTAAAATATAGCTATACGCCGTGGAATCTTTGTAAAATACGCTCAGTAGAAGTCATTTAAAGGCATTTTACAAATTATGGACACAAGATGTCGAGTGTTTTAAATGACAATGTGAAAGTGTCAGCAAGTCAGGACATGACGCTTGGTATTGATGCACTTGTACAAGTCAAAAAATGCCAAATATCAGAAACAAAAACAATGGTTTAAAAATTCCTTTCTTTATAAATCTCATTTAATCTCAAAGTGCATTACTATATTTTTCAATACCGAGTTTTGTGCCGTTACAGAATCATTGGGATCAGTTGCAATTATGTGAATAATAAAAGTAAGTCCACAAAATGTTGTGGAAAAGGAATGTTCATTAAATGTCATTAGTTTCCTGATGTTCTTGTGCTTCTTTACACCAAAACTAATGAAAGACATGATACAGTAAAGTCTCGTTATATCGATATCGGATATATCGATAGTCCCGGTTATATCGATACTATTTCTATGCACGCACGGAGAAAATTACATGCAAACAGGGTCGGATATATCGATAGTCCCGGTTATATCGATATTTTTTCGGACTCCCTTGAATATCGATATAACGAGACTTTACTGGACTTTATACAGTAAAGTCTCGTTATATCGATATCGGATATATCGATAGTCCCGGTTATATCGATACTATTTCTATGCACGCACGGAGAAAATTACATGCAAACAGGGTCGGATATATCGATAGTCCCGGTTATATCGATATTTTTTCGGACTCCCTTGAATATCGATATAACGAGACTTTACTGTATTTTGGTTATTTATAGCATGTATGGTATCATTTTAATGGACCGACGATGTGAAATGAGTCTGTTCTAATGGTTTCCCCAAATTCATAATGGCCCCTGAGAGAAAACTGTCACTACAATGTGGCAAGAAATGAGTTTTACACCCTTGATTTAGAGCACAGGTGTCAAAGTCAAGGCCCGCGGGCCAAATCCGGCCCGCCACATCATTTTTTTCGGCCCGCGAAACTTGTTAAATTCCATGATGATTGCTAAAATCTGAGCCAAAATTTCATATTTTTGGATGTCAACCACGATAAAAGTCGTTATTCTTGATTTCAGATTTGAAAACGAGTTATTCATTAATTTGATGTGTGCTCTATATGTAATATTTGAAGGGATTTAAACATTCATAACGGCCCTCGAGAGGAAACCATAACTACAATGTGGCCCGCGGCAAAAAAAATGACTTTGACACCCCTGATTTAGATCAACGACGAGCCATGCCATTAATTCAAAAAGATCAATACCCCTCAATGTCTAAGGATTTTTGGTTTTGTCTTTTTGCCAATTTCAGAGTGCGAGTTCGCTACCAGAAGAGACAGAAGCTCCAATTTGAAACAAAGCTCGGAATGAACTCTCCATTTTGATCAGTGACTTTTGGGATATAAAAACCAGTCATAGTCATCCAAACCATGAAAAGCCAAAGACGGACGGGTATGAACCATTTTTTTTAGTAATGCAATTATCACTTGAACGGGTGTTTTCACTTTTACTGAGGACCCTTGCAGCATAAACAGGTTCATCTTTAGACCTGGATTGTTTTTCAACACTTGAACACTCTTTTGTGTGGTGGATTTGAGTACAGTGAGACCTCAACTTACGAACTTAATTGGTTCCCAGACAGAGTGTGTAAGGCGAAAAGTGTGTACCTCAAAAAAACTTTTCCCATAGGAAACCATTAAAATGGGAATAATCCGTTCCTGGGTTTCCATAAAATATACTTTTCAACTAAATAAGCCTAAAAAAACTACACACAACATACCTTATTTTATGTATAATAAATGTGCTATTGTATTGTAATGAAAGAAATACACTGCATTGTATCATAAAGTCACTTTATTTACATTTGTGATGGTCATTGATGGCTTGATGGAATGGCGTTGGAGGTCGAAGGTCAAAGGGAATTGCTGTTTGGAAAGCATTACATGAGGACTGTAATTAAAGAAATAAACTGTGCTGTAAAATAAAGTTTTATTGACCTTTTTGATGGTCGTTGATGGCTTATGGAAGGAGAGTCACCTTCCATAAGGACTGTTGCTAACTTAACCTCTGGTGCTGTTCGGTCGTGTGCTTCCGCCGAAGATCAATCCGCCAGCCGTGGTGGGTGTGTATTATGAAAATAGTGCTTATTATACGGTTTATTTTTCAGAAATTTGAAGTTTGTAAGATAAGGTGTTTGTAAGTTGAGGTCTGTATTCCAATGTGGTCCCTTTTTCCCCTGAGTCACTGTTGTGATGACACAGCGCTATTATTAATTGCCCATCAGATTATTAAATATCAGCTGATCATTCCCAGGCGTTTTATCAACACACACAAATTACTGTATGCATGAAATGCAATAATGATTGTAGCTATGAGTAAAAATGAACGTCATCGAAATCGGGGTTAGCAGCTTTTTTTTGTTTGTTTTTAAATCTGAGAGCGACTTCTCGGGTACTGTTTAATGTGATGTTTTGAAACACACTTCCGCCTTTGTTTGCTAACAGCTCACAAAGAGGCACTCGTGCTCAACACATCTTTGCGTAGAGATCGTAAGCGTAAAGTGTTGTCATTTTCGTGTGAACAATTTGCGCAAGGAGGACACCAGAAGACAAGGAGAATTTTTTTGCAGAGAAAAAGAAGACGACAAGGGACAACGTCAGCTACTGGACACTATTGGCAGGATACAGCGTCTGTCTGCCGCTGCTCACCCGTAGTAGAAAATCATTTTTAGAAAATCATGTCCAGTGACTGTAAATTGTGCTTGAGAATTTTAAAAAGCACTTATATATTGAATGTATTATTATTATTATTATTATTATTATTATTATTATTATTATTATTAGTCTGTGTAAGCTCTCAGTCATAGTGGAGTGGTTTGAAAGGGGAGTAAAAAAGCAAAACCCTTCACTAAATCGCCATGGTGGTGTGAGGTTCAATTTGGATCGTGCTTACAATAGAATTCTTAGATCGTTACCACATAGGCTTAGTCGTGCTAATGAGGTGGTACCAGGGTGAGTGGGGCAATCAGGGCCAGTCATAGACCATAATCAGTCAGGACAAACGAAGTAATCAGGTTAGCTTCGGGGAATATATATATATATATATATATATATATATATATATATATATATATATATATATATATATATATATATATATATATATATATATATATATATATACCAGCAAAATTTTAGTTTGCTGATGAAGCCTCTTGGATGAGAAGTGTCCGACACCTTCAAAGTAGTACATATGACGGCTGAAGAAACCTTTTCATCAATATTATTATTACTATTATTATTATTATTATTATTATTATTATTATTATTATTATTATTATTATTTATTTTCTTCACATAGCAGTTTGGGTAACTGAAAGTGCTGAAGAATGAATGACTCTCTGTCTTTGTGTTGTCACATTATTTATTTCGGGGTTTTTTTTATGGCTTGCGCCGCAAGAGTGGCTGCCTTTCCAGCAGATCCTGTATTTTCTTTTTCTACTTCTTTCTTTCCTTTCCTCTGACTTTCATAACTTTGCTGCTGTGAAATGTAAATTTCTCCACTGTGACGAATAAAGGTACATCCATTCCAATATATATTGATTTTCGTTGCATTGAAAAATATGAATAAATCACTTTCTTTTAAATGATTATTCTATCTTTGAGAGGGTTGGGTTCAGGATTTTTTTTTGTTTCTAAAGTTGTCATCACGTGTGTAAGACGTGGGTACACTGAATCACTGGCCTCCTCCCACACCAAAGAATCTTCACTTCTCCTTTCCAGAAATGCATGATTCCATTTGATGTTCCTTCCAGATGCTCGTTCTTACAAGAACCTCCAAACAGCAGACGCTTGTGGTCTTTCTTGTTGGTGCTCTGCTGCTTTTTAATAGCGAAAAGTGTTGGCTCACATTTCCGGCTCTCTTTTAGGAGAGACTCCATTCGTCCACTTCAAAGAGCCGGCTCTAAGAACTGGCTCGTTTGCGAACGACACATCACTACGACAATGATGTTGTTGGGGGTGGAAGCTAGCTAAAACTGCGGGCTAACCTTTTAATTATTGTACTGTCGTCCCAATGCACAAACGTAAGCGGATAATTCTATTATGGCCGGACGAAGGCGCGTTATAGAAGCGGTGTAAGCAAAATCATACAAACGATAACGATCTGCAAGAAGCTGAGTTGTTTTAAAATGGAAGTCTTGTAGCGGAAGTAAAGCGTTTGGGGATTTGTTGGAGCAAACGACGCTTTGGTTGTAGTTGTCCGGACTTGGCTCAAACCATTTTGTAAATGTGCTATTTTGAAGTGAAACGTTTTAAGTTTGTATATCGCTCTGGACTTCACAAAATATGTGGTTGGTTTTACTATCTTCCGCGTTGTTTCTTTATAGAAACAAACTGGTTATCTTGCATTTTCGAAATAAGAGCGTTTGTTTGATTTGGTAGGTCGAATAAACGCCTGTTTCGACGAAAGGAGATGTGCAACGCTTTCCTTACACATATAAATCATATTGAATTATGGCAACAAAGGATGAAAAAGAAGTACCCAGTTCTTCCGGCATAAACAGTGGTTCTAGTTTCAATAAAACTACCAGCGGTGGACTGCAAGGCCTCGGTCTAGGATGCTTCCCTTCCCCGGTTGCCGCTCGAAGACTGCAGTCTCTCCGAAATCGGGATTTGACACTCGGGGGTGCCCTGAAGAAAACAAAGGTATCTCCTCAAATATCACGTCATCTGCATAACTCTGGTTTTAAATAGTTAAACGTTTTAAAATATGTCCATGTACAGTACTGTCATATCTCTACCATTTTACAAACAGTTTTTTTTCTGTTCTCATCAGAAAACCTTTGAGCCAAACATCAATGCTGTGAGGAAGAGCAAAGACGAGTAAGTTGCATTTCTGCAGGCCACTATCAATAGTTCTGAATTTTCAGAAACAAAAATAAGCCCGTTTCTGAGCCTAACCCATATATCAATATGATTAAGTATAAATATATCCCTATATTATCTGTATACAGTATACAGTAAAGTCTCGTTATATCGATATTCAAGGGAGTCCGAAAAAATATCGATATAACCGGGACTATCGATATATCCAACCCTGTTTGCATGTAATTTTCTCCGTGCGTGCATAGAAATAGTATCGATATAACCGGGACTATCGATATATCCGATATCGATATAACGAGACTTTACTGTACTAATATATTTTTATTATTGGTAGCAGTAGTAGTATTATTAGTATAATAATAATAATAATAATACATTTCATTTATAAGCGCCTTTCAAAACTCTCAAGGTCACAGAATCGGTCTTTCTGTGGGTGAACAGCAGCAGCTACACGTGCCAGCGTTCACTCAGCCCGAAAGCTAGCTAGCTACTTAATAGATAGCTAACTAGACAGCCAGCTAATAGCTAGCCAGTTAGATAGCTAATAAATAGCGAGCTAGATAGCCAGCGAGTTAATTTTGATGATAAATATTTTTTTGGAAAAAAAATTTGAGATAAGAAACCTTAGATACTCTTCTTTTTTCAGAAAAAAAGAGTTCATTCCTAAATTATGTGGATCTGGAGTTATCTGAGCTTGAAATGGGGGCGGCTGTCCAAAAAGCAATACAGTGATACCTTGGTTTACAAACTTAATTGGTTCCCAGAAAGTGTGTGTAATTTTGTCTGCCAAACATTAATTTCCCATAGGAAACCATTCAAATGAGAATAATCTGTTCCCAGGTCTCCATAAAACATACTTTTCTACTAAATAAGCCTTAAAACTACACAAAATATACTTACATTATATTAGTATTATTATTATTTTGAATTGGCACCAAAAATTAATCTGGATATTTTCTTGCATTTCTGAAAAAAAAATCCGAAAAGTTGACGAATGTAAACCGCATTTACCCATTTCACATACTTCGAGTTACAGATTAAAGGAAGAGGCTCAAGTGCAGACAAAAAGGGAGCGGAAACCGCGGATTAATAGAAGAGGAGAAAATAAAAGCAGGAGGAAAGAGAAGAGGCAGACTATTCAGTGCCCCTCCATCTTTGAACAGGGCCCCGCCGACACGCCACGGAAAACAGGTTCATGTCGATATTTTGTGCAACGTTACGTCTTCGCTTACACCTTTACAGACTTTTTTTCAATCTCGCAGGCTGCTCTGCTGCAGCGGGAGTTTGTGATGCCACCGCTATTCTGAATTGTAAAACTGTAAAAAAAGAGCCGCGGGATTCAGATGAAGATGAAGATGAGCTCCTCAGAAAACTGAAGAGAGATGATGTGAGTTACCTGTTTCATTCTTGCTCATGGAGATCTTTGTTAATCCAACAAAACAGAAAATACAGTGATACCTTGGCTTACGAATTTAATTTGTTCCCAGTGTAAGGTGAAAAGTGTGTATCCCAAAAATTAATTCCCCATAGGAAACCATTAAAATGAGAATAATCCGTTCCCAGGTCCCCATAAAACATAATTTTCTACTTCTACTTTACTGTAAAACTACACAAAATCTACCCTATTTTATGTCAAATAAATGTTCCATGGTATTGTAATTAAAGAAATAAGCTATACTGTAGAATAAAGTTGTTTTATTTACCTTTGTAATGGTCGTTGATGGCTTGATGGAATGGAGTGGCCGGTTTCTCTGCGATAATTTTATCTAGTTCCTCATCAATTGTGTTCTGTTTAGCTGGCTTGATAGCTTTTTGCATCAAGTGTACAGATGGCTGTGATGGTCGTTGATGGCTTGATGGAATGGAGTGGAGTTTCATCAGCATTAAACATTTTATATAATAATAATAATAATAATAATAATAATAATAATAATAATAATAATAATAATAATACATGACATTTTGATGAGGAACATAGTCTTCTTCCACCATCTTGAGGAATGATTCCTTGTAATCTTTGGCAGCTTTATCGTCAGAACTGGCTCCTCACCATGACGAATGACACTATGAATCCCTGTACGACGCTTAAAGTTCTCGAGCCTTGAAATCATCAATGGATGACGAACTTCCAGGTTGCCTCTTGACGATATCCGAGTGAAGTTGCCGTGGTTTCTCGGCGATAATTTTACCTAGTTCCTCATCAATTGTGTTCTGTTTAGCTGGGTTGATAGCTTGTTGCATCAAGTGTACAGATGGCTGTGATGGTCGTTGATGGCTTGATGGAATGGAGTGGAGTTTCATCAGCATTAAACATTTTATATGATAATAATAATAATAATACATGACATTTTGATGAGGAACATAGTCTTCTTCCACCATCTTGAGGAATGATTCCTTGTAATCTTTGGCAGCTTTATCGTCAGAACTGGCTCCTCACCATGACGAATGACACTATGAATCCCTGTACGACGCTTAAAGTTCTCGAGCCTTGAAATCATCAATGGATGACGAACTTCCAGGTTGCCTCTTGACGATATCCGAGTGAAGTTGCCATGGTTTCTCGGCGATAATTTTACCTAGTTCCTCATCAATTGTGTTCTGTTTAGCTGGCTTGATAGCTTTATGCATCAAGTGTACGGAGCGGTTGTGCGGGTTATTTGTGGAGCCTGATTAATGGGATATTTTAACCTTGCTATCAATAACTTATCAACAAAGTTGAAACGATAAAGTTCACGAAAGTATCAATGTCAATAAAGTATCAATAAAGTTGAAACGAGTCTAAATTTCACTGTGTTTTCTATCCATTTTCTCACTATCTCTGTCGTCTGCCTATTTATTTGTATTTGCAGCTCTCTGTTTCTGTTCACCCCTCTCTCGCTCACTGCTGTGTTCTTCACCAATCACGTGCGACTTTAACTAAAGACTGGGCGTGGGGAATAGAGGACAAAAAAAGTCAGCTGCCATTTCCTTGTTAGGAAAACGGGCTCGTTCGCAAACAACACATCACTCATTGTGGTGCTCCCGAAAAATAGTTTGTATGCCAAGATTAAATTCTCGTGAATTTAAGCTGAAAAGTTCGTTAGTCAAGGCGTTCGTAAGCCAAGGTATCACTATACGATATTCTGCCTCACTTGTGAAGATTGATTCTTTCGTTTGTTTCTTTTTCATTATTTATTTGTTTATTTATTGTCATTGTTGTCTGTCTGTGTTTCCGGTAGTTCATAAGTGATCCGAGTTTGAGGAATGACGCCAAGCTGAAACCTATCCAGTTACCTTTGTGTCAGACAAGCCCAACCTGTAAGAAAAAAAACAACAACCGCTATGCTCTCATGCACATGACCTTATTTTACTCTCTGCTCTCGTTGTTGTTTTTTTTTTTTTTTTTTAAGCAAGCCAAGAGAAGCCTCCTCCTCCTCTTCTCGCCTCGCCATCCAGTGGACCTCATTTTACAACAGCCCATAACAGAGACCAGCCATCTTTAGTGGAGATCCTGCAATGTCTCTGCCTATCCGGCAAAGAGGAACTCTTCTTCATGCACTTACCTGACTGTATGCCCGTGAGAGAACAAAAAGCAGACCGCAGTCCTGGATCGACGTTTGAAAAAGTTGCCAAGGACAAGAAGTCTTTGCATGGGAAAGCACAAGTTGAGCCAACAGTGAGTATTTCACAAGTTCTTTGTTAGTCACGTAAGGAACAGGTGTCAAAGTCAAGGCCCGGGGGCTAAATCTGGCCTTCCAGATCATTTTATTGGGCCCGCGAAAGCAGATGAAACTTCATGAAATTCCATGATACTAAAATCTCTACTCTACAAATACTCTGACAAATACTCTAAAATGTACAGTAAAGTCTCGTTATATCGATATTCAAGGGAGTCCGAAAAAATATCGATATAACCGGGACTATCGATATATCCGATATCGATATAACGAGACTTTACTGTATTTGTCATTCTGCAGATCACAAATAGCCCCTGAGCCATGATTTTGAGATCCTCTCACTGTCAAAAAAACAAGAATTTTGGATTTTACAAGTACAAGGGCAAGGTTGCATCTTATCTTGCATTTTATTTTGCATCCCTACCAAATTCCGAATATAGTCAACTGCCTCTGATGTGTGTATTTGACAATATCATTGATGGAGCTGTTTAAAAATATAATATACAGTGAGACCTCAACTTACGAACTTAATTGGTTCCCAGACAGAGTGTGTAAGGTGAAAAAGTGTGTATCTCAAAAAGAAAATTCCCATAGGAAACCATTAAAATGGGAATAATCCGTTCCCGGGTTTCCATAAATTATACTTTTCAACTAAATAAGCCTTAAAACTACACACAACATACCTTATTCTATGTATAATACATGTGCGTATTGTATTGTAATGATAGAAATACACTGCATTGTATCATAAAGTAACTTTATTTACATTTGTGATGGTCATCAGAGCATTGTCATCAAATGGTGAGTATAGTTTTTGCTTTTTTGAACGCCCTTGAAGGGAAAAGCCGAAATGAAAAGAAGAAGAAGGGCAAGGTAGCATCTTCCCTTGCATTTTATTTTGCATCCCTACCAAATTCCGAATACAGTATTCCGATGTGTGTATTTGACAATATCATTGATGGGGCTGTTTAAAAATATAATATACAGTGATTCCTTAGTTTACGAATGCTTTAGCTCACGAACTTTTCGCTTTACGAACATTAAATTCGCGAGGATATAATCTTAGCAGATGAACTAGTTTTCGGCGGACGAACCAACCCACACGGCTGCCGGACTAATTTTCTTCACCCCATTTCTTTTGAGTGCAGACGTGGTTTGTTATCAAGTGGAGTATTTTTTGCTATTATGGGACCGTAAAAGACCCCACCGCAGGCTAGTGTTAAGCCGAAGAGGACACAAGCGAAAATTACGGTCAAGCAGAAGATGATCATGGAAAACCACCAACGAGGTGTGCGTTTGTGTGACTTAGCGTCACAGTACCAGTATGCTAAGTCGATCGACCATTGCTACGTGTGGCTAAGGGTGTTTCTGTATTGTCCAAGCAACGGTCTCGGGCAATAGAAGTGGTTGAAAAACTTCTGTTGATTTGGATTTGGAACGGAAAGCAGCTAGCAGGGAACAGTGTGAGTGAGGGTATTATCACAGAGAAAGCAAGGATATCATCAAGAGGCAACTACGTCAACGACCATCACATAGGTAAATAAAACAACTTTATTATACAGTACAGGTTATTTCTTAAATTACAATAAAATAGCACATTTATTATACATAAAATAAGGTATACTTTGTGTAGTTTTAAAGGACAACCGACGTCTCCGGACAATTTGTAAAATGGCTTCAAATGACTTCTACTGGGCGTATTTTAATAAGATTCCACCTCATATAGCTATATTTTAACTTGTAAGACTCGCTCTGACTATTCAGGAAGTCTTGTTTTTGAGTTGGTGACGAGTCCTCACGTGACGTCAGAAAAGGACCGCCTCCTGATGTAAAAAAAGACGCATTGTAGCGTCTTTCCATCACGTCAGTGTATTTTGCTGTACTGTTTTTTTTTGAAAACCATGTGTTACACGCAAAAGCCGCCAGCAGAGGGAGTCCAAGCTCCATGGAACGAATCTATCGGCCTGTGGAAACGGGCTGATTCATTCCTCACAGCTCGGTGGCCATTTTCTTGCCTCTTTTTGGGTGAGACATTCCCCCTCGCCCGTTTGCCTGAAAATGACACGGAATAAATTCTTTAATAGATTGCAAACATGTATGCTTTCCTCTTCAGAACTTTTTGAATCATATTCATAACTGGATGTGTAACAAGAAAGCATATTCTCCCAATCTGAAGCCATTGTTTGGATTCTCCAGCAATGAAAGACGTTTTGGCGTGATGTCACGAACTGGGGGCGGGACTTTCTGAAAATGCCCAATTCACAGCTCAATTTTTTTGCAGATTTTGGACACTTTAAGTCATTTTTATTGGTGTTTTGCATTTTGCAAAAAATATCATACTGCGTGTTTTGGGTATTTTAGATGCTATCAAACATTTTTCTGATGACAAAAAAGTGACGTCGGTTGTCCTTTAAGGCTTATTTAGTAGAAAATTGTGTTTTATTGTGACCTGGAAACCAGATTATTCTAATTTTTAATGGTTTCTTATGGGAAATAAAATGTTTGGCAGACGAACTTTTTGTCTTACGCACACTTTCTAGGAACCAATTAAGTTTGTGAGCTGAGGTATCACTGTAGTTCACCTTACGTGTGCAATTTCCGTCAAGGAAAAAACAGACCGGTACATATTATTTCTTTATCCTTCAAATATTTGTCATGAAATTTGTAGAGAAGCTCATTGTACAGAGCTGTCATTCGAAACGAAGCGAATCCATTTTTTTACAGGCAACTATTGAAAACTATTTTCACACACAACTTAAAGTCACAAGTGGTTTCAAAAAGTAAATAAATAACTAAAAATGTAGTGAAACATAAAGCGAACAACTTGGTTTAACAGCATATACTATTTTGTACTCCTCATCCATGAAATACTGTCACTCCTTGCTTCTTTCCAGGAGTCCCCTTCAGTGAAGTGCTCATCTGCGCTGTCCGAATTCCCCGAGGGATTTCTGGGTAAACTCCGGATACGAAAATCCGGAAAGGTGGAGATGAAGTTGGGTGATATTGCCATGGACATCACTGATGGAGCTGCTTTTTCATTCCTCCAGGTACATCTGTGTAAGCTCTCAGTCGTACAGGAGTGGTCCATCGATGAAAAGGTTTCACTCATCATCCGAGAAGCTTAGTCAGCGAACTTTTTTTTTGCTGGTAGCTCTATACTGAATGCCCAGACGTGGTGGTGTCGGACCTCTGCTTTGATAGGTCCCTGCTCTAAGGTTGGGAGGAGCAGAAGACTATTCCCCGAAGCTAAACTGATTACTTCTTTTGTCCTGACTGATTACAGTCTATGACTGGCCCTGATTGCCCCATTCACCTTCATCCGCATGACTAAGCCTATGTAGTAATGATCTAAGATATCTGTTGCAAGCACGATCCAAATTGAACCTCACACCACCATGGCGATTTAGTGAAGGGTTTTGCCGATTTATAAAAATAGCTTCTTTTACTCCCCTTTCACAGCAGCTATTTTCTTTCGCTAAGATTTTAACCTCACTGTCGTCAAATGAGTAGTTGCTAGCTTTTAGGTGCATATGTACTGCAGATTGAGGCGCACTAGCATTATACCTGCGATATTGAAAAATTGTTTTTTTTTGAGCAGATATATATGTATACAGGGCCAGAGCTACCAGCAAAAAAATAGTTCGCTGACAAAGCTTCTCGGATGACGTCTGAAGAAACCTTTTCATTGATTCTTCCAGGTAATTAAAAAGTGTATGATATGATGGTTCGGATTGGATTAGATTGGATTAGCCTTTATTAGTCTCACAGTGGTGAAATTAACATTTGACTGCAGCAAAATTATAGAAGGAAGAGGAAAGGAAAAGGTAGAAAAACAAAATAAATGAGCTGCTGGAAAGGCAGGCGCTCTCGTGGCGCCATCTTGAAGTCAAAAGATAAATAAAATAAAATATGACAAAACAGAGATTAAATCTTAAGCACTTTCTGCAATCTTTGTTGCTTGAAGTAGTTCTAGATTAATGCGTCGTTTTCACCAGTGGATCAAGGACATCATGGTGAAACGCGCACATCTGCTACAAGCTAAATGTTGAAAGCAAACGCGAAGCTGTAGCATCCATTGACGAAGTCTCACATTTCCTGTAAATCCGCTTCAATTCCAAGCCGCGACAGTCCCACATTCGGCACTCTGCACTGACACAGATCATTTTGGAGTTTACAATGACAATCTACTATTCAACAAATAGATAATGATAAACGTTCATTTGTGGTTTGCCGTTTTCAGCAACTTGTGTCCGTGAATCTGGCCGACGGTAAAACCGGAGACATGATGGTGTTAGGGAACATTCAACATAAACTTGTCTTATCTCCAAATTTCCAAACATTATTGGAGGAATCGACACATCAACAAGGATCCTGATCACCTTCATCAGCAGATGCAAATAGACTTCATGACAGAAGTGTACAGTAGTTTTGTAGTTTTGGATTCATTTTTTTTCTTCTCCCCAGCCTCCTTGTCTTTACCTTTGACAATCAACAGTCCAACACTCGAAAAAAGTGACATATGATATGTAACTTTTATAATATTGTAAAAAATTGAATCATTTTCCAGTGTTTAAAACTTTGCATTTTTGTCTGTACAGTGGTACCTCGGTTCTCGACCATAATCCGTTCCAGAACCCTGTTCGAAAACCGATTTGTACAAACACCGAAACCATTTTTCCCATTACAAATAATGTAAATCGTTTTAATCCGTTACAACACCCTGAATGTTTACCTTTTTAGTACAGTATTTTATACATTGTTTTATGCATGAAATTGCACATTAAAATGCTGACCAACACATAAAAAGCAAGTACAGTGAGACCTCAAACTTCCATAAAAAAGCTGCCAGAAGAGGGAGTCCAAGCTCCATATAAGGAATTTATCAGCCTGTGGAAGCGGAGGTGGCCACTAGAGGTTGCCATTTTGTGCCTCTTTTTTTTGGGTGAGAGATTGTCCCCCAATGTTGCCTCAAAATGGCACATATAATTCTTTAATCGATTGCAAACATGTATGCTTTCCCCTTCAGAACTATTTAAATCATATTCATAACTGGATGTATAACAAGAAAGCATATTCTCCGAATCTGAAGCCATTGTTTGGATTGCAATGGAAGACATCTTGGCGTGACGTCACGAACTGGGGGCGGGACTTTCTGAAAATGCCCAATTCGCAGCTCAATTTTTTTGCAGATTTTGGACACTTTAAGTCATTTTTATTGGTGTTTTGCATTTGACTAAAAAATATCATCCTGCGTGTTTTGGGTATTTTAGATGCTATCAAACGTTTTTCCGATGTCAGTTAAAAAACAAAAAAGTGACGTTGGTTGTCCTTTAAGTGTATGTAAATGTTTATTCAATACACAGTACAAAAGGTCAAGAGTATGTTGTATGTATAAGACTCAAAATAAAAAAAAAAACTCAAGTCCTAAAAACAAAACAAAATTTCATGAAATGTTGAACATCACTTTTCATCTTTTGGCTGAAAATATGAGCAATGAGCATGTTTTTTTGTGTTTTTTTGTCATGTATGGATGGTCGGATAGATGTTACATAGACATTTGATCATGAAAACATTTCCGTCACATCTGTACGAGCGTCAGCACATACCAAACTAAACGCAACCTTGAAATCAAATCCTGACAGTGTTGAATTACAGTAAAGTCTCGTTATATCAATATCGGTTATATCGATAGTACTGCTTATTACGATACTATTTCTATGAACGCAAGGAGAAAATTACATGCGCGCAGGATTGGATATATCGATAGTCTGGTTATATCGATATTTTTTCACACTCCCGAGAATATCGATATAACGAGACTTTACTGTATGTTTTTATTTCCTTCCCGCCAATGTTTTCAATGTCCAGTAGTAATTCACTTGATCACTTCAGTCACATGCGCAAACCTCAGAAATTCGTTAACTGATCAAATGAAATCAAGCCTGTCAGGCAAGAAGGGTGGATATTTATCGCCTTTAATTTGTGTATGGACAACCTGCTAACATTTGTGCCAGTCTAAATGAGAGGCGAAAGCAACAGAACTAAGATTTTTGTCATCAGAACATGTAGAACATGAGAGTCCACACCCCTTCCCCCCCAAAAAAAAAAAAAAGTTTAAGTCTTTTTCGTCTTTCGGACGTTTGTCACAGTGCGTTTTGTCTTTAAGATGGTTCTTGACTTGGCTTTAGCGGCGGCGGCGGCCAGCTTCTTTTTTTCTTCTCTCCTTTTTTTCTTGGCCTTTTCGGCTTCTGCTGCCTTTCTTCTCTGGCTCACCACAGTTTTGTCTCTGATCAAGTCGCTTCTTCCAATTTCCATCATATGGTCTTCCCATGACTTGATCTCAGTCTTGTAGCGGACTTTATCATCCTCAGCCAGCTGTGTATAAACCTGAAAACCAAATTTGCAACAAAAAATGGATAGTGAGGGAAAATACTATGGAAAAAAAAGTTTGAACTTCAACTTTGCAGGGACTTTATGCTATTTTTTATATCCCGAATTTTTCGCCTCAAGAACCTTCAATTCGAGAGCATATAGTCTCTGTTGACGAACTACTTTTCGGCGGACGAGCTAAACCATACGGTCGAACAGCGCCACGGTGCCGGCCACGAGATGCTGACGCACGCTCACAGCGTCCCAGTTCGTCACCCCCCTTTCTTTGAGTGCGGATGCGGTTTGTGTTTCATAGCCATTTTGGCCATATTGAGTGTACTTTTGCTATTATGGGACCGGGAAAAGACCCCATCACAGGCTCGTGTTAATCCTAAGAATACATTAAAGAAAATTACGATCGTGCAGATGAAGGAGATGGTCTCAGGCAATAGAAAGAGGTTGAAAAACTTCTGTTGATTTGGATTAATGAAAAGCAGCTAGCCGGGGACAGTGTGATTGAGGGTATTGTCGTTGAGAAAGCACCTTTGAAACAGTAAATCCTTCTCTCCCTCCTCCATTCCATCAACTACCATCACAAAGGTAAAGAAAATGACGTTATTATAAAGTACAGTTTATTTCTTTAATTACAATACAAAAGCACATTTATTATATGTAAAATAGGGTATCTTTTTGTGTAGTTTTAAGTTTTATTTAGTAGAAAATTATGTTTTATGGGGACGTGGGAATGGATTATTCTCATATTAATGGTTTCTTATGGGAAATAAATATTTGGAACTTTTCGCCTTACATACACTTTCTGGGAAGCAATTATTTTTGTGAGCTGATTATAATTAGGATTATTAATATCCATATTTCCTCATGAACTAAAAGTATAGGAAAAGGTAACAAAGGCCTACCTGCTTCTGATTGCTGAAAAGTTTCTTCCAGTCACGCAGCAAAGTCTTCATCTTTTCCTAAAATGCAACACAACATACTTTTTAGTCAATAAATAATAATCATGTGTCAGGGGGTTAGAAAAAAAAAATATATATATATATATATATATATATATATATATATACACACACACACACACACACACAGTAAAGTTGAATACTAACCTGTGTGTTTTCTCCTTTAGCGTCCACAAAGTGTTCAGACATAAAAATGTTGAATGGTGTGCGAGCACGTTTTGGCTTCCCCATGACAGTTGCTTCCTAGATCACATTGAAAAACATTTAAAGGACAACCGACGTCTCCGGACAAGTTGTGTCCATAATTTGTAAAATGGCTTCAAATGACTTCTACTGAGCGTATTTTACAAAGATTCCACCGCATATAGCGATATTTTACGTTTGCAAATTTCCCCATTGCGGGACGAATAAAGGTATTCTGATTCTGATTCTGATTCTGATTTAAGACTCGCGCTGAATATTCAGGAAGTCTTGTTTTTGAGTTGCTGACCAGTCCGTACGTGACGTCACGAAAGGACCCCCCCCCCCCTGACCGACAAAAAGACACATTGTAGCAGTCCTTCATCACATCAATGTATTTTGCTGTACTGTTTGTCTGAAAACCTTGATGTTGCACCCAAAAGCCGCCAGAAGAGGGCGTCCAAGCTCCATGGAAGGAATTTATCAGCCTGTGGAAACGGGCTGATTCATTCCTCACAGGAGCTGGTCGCCATTTTTGGGTGCGACATTCCCCCCCCGCCCGTTTGCCTCAAAATGACACGGAAAAAAAATATTTAATCGATTGCAAACATGTATGCTTTCCTCTTCAGAACTATTTGAATCATATTCATAACTGGATGTGTCACAAGAAAGCATATTGTACCAATCTGAAGCTATTGTTTTGATTTTTCAGCAATGCAAGACGTCTTGGCGTGACGTCACGAACTATCAAACGTTTTTCTGATGTCAGTTAAGAAACAAAAAGGTGGCGTCGGTTGTCCTTTAAAGTTCAAATCAGCAAACTGGTGATTATCAGCTTGTCAAAGATCGTTGGTAATATACATCAATCCATATATTTTTTGAGGCGCTTTATCCTCACAAGGGTCACGGGGGCGTGCCTTAGCCTATCTTGGCTGTCTTCGGGCAATAAGCGGGTGCATACATATCGGATTTTCATCCACATGTGAAAGATTTTGGAGAAAAAAAAATGGAATTATGCTATTCACGCTGCACGAAAAACAAAAGATTGAGTGTGTTTCATATAGGGCCAAACATAAATACAGTGAGACCTCAACTTACAAACTTAAATGGTTCCCAGACAGTGTGTGTAAGGCGAAAAGTGTGTATCTCAAAAAAAAAATCCCATAGGAAACCATTAAAATGGGAATAATCCGTTCCCGTGTTTCCATAAAATGTACTTTTCAACTAAATAAGCCTTAAAACTACACACAACCTACCTTATCCTATGTATAATAAATGTGTTATTGTATTGTAATGAAAGAAATACACTGCACTGTATAATAAAGTCACTTTATTTACATTTGTGATGGTCATTGATGGCTCTTAATTGACACCTGTTGCTTTCTGACTTGTAAGGTCTTACGAAACTGAGGCATCACATTATCATTCATCATGTTGATGATTCTCATAGCCTTGTGGAAAGTAGCGCCGGCTGGAGCGCTGTTCGGTCGTGTGCTTCCGCCGAAGATCACTCCGCCAGATCCGAAGGTCGTGTGCTTTGGTGTTCCAGCCGTGGTGGATGTGTAATATGAAAATAGTGCTTATTATAAGGTTCAATTTTCACAAATTTGACGTTCGTAAGACGAAAAGTTCGTAATATAAGGTGTTCGTAAGTTGAGGTCTCACTGTATATACGTCGGAATTGCACAGCTAGCCTTTCCTTACCCTCTTCTTGCGGTGGGCCAACCTCTTGGCCTTCCTCTGCCTCTTCTCAAGCACTTGCTGCTCGAGCTCTTCGGAGGTCAGCTGGTCTCTGTAGTGCTGCAGATCGATCTTGAACTGCTCCTGCTCCCGTATGAACGCCTCTTCAAACGGCTACGTGGGAGATAGCAAGCAGTTGATTTAGCACCGCGTTCGCTCTTTTCAGCATTTATACGGTATTGTGATGGAACGATTTTGGAAAAACGCATACCTAGGCTTACGAACGCTTTAGCTAACGAAGTTTTTGCCTTACCATTGCTACCATCCTTTGGAAGAAGGAAGCGTGTGTTGCTAAGGGTGTTCTGCCATTTGGAGATGTGTTGTTTACAGATAGCTACCTATTTTCTGTCTATTAGTTATCTAACTGGCGAGCTGGTTATCTAGCTGGCTAGCCAGTTTCTGTCTAATAGCTATCTAACTGGCTGGATATCTAGCTGGCTATCTAGCTAGCTAGCTGTTTTTTCTATTAGCTATCAAACTGGCTTGATATCTAGCTAGCTAGCTATTTACTGTCTATTAGCTATCTAACTATCTAGTTGGCTATTGGCTATATGACTGACTGACTGGCTATCTGGCTAGCTAGCTATTTGCTGTCTATTAGCTATCTAACTATCTAGCTACCTAGTTGGCTATTAGCTATATGATTGACTGGCTGTATATCTGGGCTGAGCTGAGGTATCACTGTATTTTGTGTATTTTTAAGGCTTATTCAATAGAAAAATTTTGTTTTATGGGGACCTGAGAGCGGATTATTCTCATTTTAAGAGTTTCCTATGGGAAATTAATGTTTGGAAGACACACTTTTCGCCTTACACACACTTTCTGGGAACCAATTAAATTCGTAAACTGAGGTATCACTGTATTTTGTGTAGTTTTAAGGCTTATTTAATAGAAAATTATGTTCTATGGGGACCTGAGAACGGATTATTCTTGTTTTAATGGTTTCCTATGGGAAATTAATGTTTGTTCTATGGGGACCTGAGAAGACACACTTTTCTCGTAAGCTGAGGTTACACATTTTCTGGGAATGGTTTCCTATGGGAAATTAATGAAGTTCAATTAAATATGTAAACTGAGGTATCACTGTATTTCCTTTCCCCTTCAACATTGTGAGATTCCAATTGCAACCACCCACCCTTCTAAAGTCCCCTTTCCCACTCCCCCCCAAAAAAAACAAGCAAAAAATGTATCTGTATTAAAAAAAAACAATAACAAATATTATCCATAACTACTAGGTCTTATTATTTAGTCTTTATAATAATAATAATAATAATAATATATTCAGTCAATTAGTGTTTCACAGATAATACACAGAGATGAGATTAAAAAAAAACTAAAGGCTGCCAACCGATTTTTTAATGTAATTGAATAGATGTGAAAATTCAATTTTACTACACTGCAAGGATGATTTCTATTTTATTCATCATCCAGCTCGATGGTATCTATTTCATTTTAAAACTCTTCAATTGGGACTCTCTGAAGTCCTACACGATGGAATTTGATAGTATGTGTGAGTATTTTACGCTTAATTGGGAATTCAAAAATATTTATTGCATCCACTGTTGCAACCGCTGGGCCTGCAAGGGTTAATCATGGAGGAACTTGGATGATCATTCCCAAATTAAACCAAATCAGACAGTCACTTTGAACAGATTATTTTCCAGTTCCGATGAAGCGATACAAGTGAAATACCTTTTTCTGCTCCGGTCTCATCAGTCTCCATTCCTGAGCTAGCTTCCTGACGATTTCTATATGTTTGATTTCTAAAGGAAAGAACAAAATTACATTGAACAGTTTTATCGGTGTCACTTTCAAATTGTACAATCTTCCGCACTGCATAGCTCCTATTGCAGAGTGATATAACGTGAAATATGCATGTGTTGTACCATACCTGGGTTCTGACTCACGACGACGGGCTTCTGCTGCAAAAGGTATCTGAAGTATCCATTAATAGGCCTCTTTGGTGGGCCGCTGGGTTCTGTGGACAGGCATTTAACCGGGTTCCAGTATGTAGTATGGGTGACTCTAGAATGGCAAAAGACACAAATATTAGTGTAAATGGCACCATTTGTCTATGACAGGAAGTGTAAGTGCAGCATAGTAGTGTGGTGTGCACTATTCTGTAAACCAGGGGTCTGGAACCTATGGCTCTCAGAATCAGAACCATATTTATTGCCAAGTATGTAGAACACACAAGGAATTTGTCTCCGGTAGAACACGCTGCACTAGTATTATCATAAGAAAATAACGGATTATTCTCATTTTAATGGTTTCCTATGGGAAATTAATGTTTGGAAGACATACTTTCCGCCTTACACGCACTTTCAGTATATGTTTACGCTCTTTTTGCTAACACTACAGTTTATAAAGGTGAGTAAGTTGTATTTTTATAACTCATAGAAGTGGTAGAATATATATTTTTCTCCATAACTGCCAAATTTTAAACAAAAAGAAGCATTAGCATATATATTTCTAAAGCTCGCAATTTTCTTTCCGAGTATACAGTGACAGCCATTTTTGATTTTTGATGAAAATCTGCCTGCATTCGATCGTTGATATTTGCTAATTTATATTTTGAGTATTTTCTTGTGTTTTCAGTTCTTGTTTAGATTTTCAAAAGCTTTCCAATTGCACCTTACTCATTAAGATCTGCCAAAAATTAAGAAAGGTATGATAGTTTAAACTGTAATAAAGAACTCAGTCACATATTTTCATTGTTTTAACTGTGTAATTACAGGCAGAAAATCGCCTCCTATTTCGAAAATTAAAAATTCCATTATTTCCTTATTATTTGTCATAGGAAAAGAAGTTATTTTGCTATATCGGACCACTCTTCAAAATTAAACAGTAAAATGTCATTTACATCCACTCAACTGCAGATTAACCCCTTAACGAATGCACACGATGTCGTTTTCAAATGGCTCACATCTTAACTTGAGATGAATCTTTCGGTAATTTACTTAACTGTAGCCAAAATAGTGCACTCACCATTGCAAATAGCAGTTTAAATTCGATTTTATTATTGTTGTTGGTGAGTCTTGGGAGGGGAAAAAAAGCATGCTGCACATCAATAACCCACAACCAATGCTAATGTTAGCTTCGTCGCCGATCCTAAAAGTACAACTTCTACTACAAGGTATTAGAGTACAAACTTAGCTGCAGCAAAGTTAGCTACCTTGCCAGAGTGCTTGTGCATGTGAAGACATTGAAGGACCTCGTCAGGAGACCGACGCTTGTTGTCACTAAACCGAACGGAGCCATGCCGGCGTTGTTTGCCTCTAAAATGACGTCAGCAGTACCAAACAAAAACAGTCGTATGTCTTAAAAAAAATCCACGGCGATTTTAGAAGAATGCATATAGTAGCTTTCGGTCATGCATACATGCAGCAACGCATACTGCAGCAAAAGGCGCCTTCATTCGCCCTCGGTGCATTGTGGGTATTAAAAAAAAATATTCTTTCCTAACTACCGCCACCAAGTGTTCCGGAGGGTAAAACACAAATCAGTGAAACCCCATAATAGAGATACCCGGATTATAGGTAATGGTAAAAAGCGAATTTAATTTTTTTATTTACCCAAAATGTTCGGAGAAAAACCTGCTGATGAACCACCAATACGCGTTTTGCACGAAAAATGGAAGAACATTAAAATGTAAACAAAAAAAATCGATACAGTATATGTTTTGATACAAAATTTTAATTCGCGGCTGCACTCAAAAGAGCAACATTACTAACAACTGCTAAACGTGTCACATCAACAAGCTAAGGATAAACAGTACCGTAAGTAGGCGTTTTTGGCTTCGTGGCCTATATCTCACCCCAAATTAGGTATTTTAAAAGATTAAATGTGAAAGAAACGTGACTGTAAAGTGACCTTGAGAGTTTTGAAAGGCGCTTATAAAGGAAATGTATTATTATTATTATTATTATTATTATTATTATTATTATTATTATTATTATTATTATTATTATTATTATTATTTACTGAGCACTACTACATAATGTGTAGTCTAAAAGGTGATACAACGTTTTGCTTTGGTATAATTAAAGACTTAACATAAATAGTCATATGGATTTTACATAATCAAGTCCCTTATCACTGTACCAAAATACGAAAATAAATTCAGTTAATGTTTGTGATGTATTTCAATCATTTTACAACTTTAAATTAAAAATATTTTTACAAAATGAAAAAAATAGCTAAATGAAGTGAGACACTTACCTAAAACCAGACTGTAAAGTGTCCCTGAGAGTTTTGAAAGGCGCTTATAAATGAAATATTATTATTATTATTATTATTATTATTAATATTATTAAAATGCATCACATGACTAGACTTTGATCACGTATGTCACAAAAAAAATGCTCCTGTAACGCGATGCAAATTTCTCCATTGCGGGACGAATAAAGGTATTCTGATTCTGACGCGCTTCTTTCTTTTGATTGGCCACAAGTTACAAATAAAACGCAACACCTCTTCTGATTGGCTCGTACTTTCCACTGACTCAAGCTGTCTGGTTGACAACAAATGGAGCGGTTGTCCTGTTTTTAAACCTGATTTGCGGTGGGAAATCCGTCGTAGGGATCGAAATGTCTGGCAGTGGGGGTTGCAACCTGTTTGTCGTTGTGATGCTCTACCTGTGCGTAACTGTTACGTGTAAATTTTCCACTTTGGATCACTTGAAAGCGCAAGCTAGCGACAAGACACAAGGCAGAGCTGTGGTCGAGCTGTTGAGACGCCTGCTGGGGAACAGATCCACTGAGTTCATCGTCATAGTGAACAAAAGTCTCTCTAATGACAGCCTGGATGTGTGTGAGCTCAGGTCGACCAAAAACAACAGGATAGTTGCTACGGGAAACACCGGGGTGTCAGTGGCCTCCGGGATTTACAATTACTTAAAATATTTCTGCAACTGCCACGTTTCCTGGTCCGGTGATCAGTTGGATCTTCCTCGTCCTCTTCCTAAACTATCCGGGGTGCTACGCATCAACACCCAGCACAGGTCAGTGACCGCTGTGTCCCACCCGTTTCCACTGTCAACACGCTGTCGCGTGAGTACTGCATGTACTAACAAAACTATCTAACTCTTATCATTCGTGCGTTTACAACATCGCCGCTTTTTTTACATTGACATTTTACTCTAACATGAACTGTCGTGTGTTCGCAATTTCTTTCTACGGACTATAGTTTTTCCCGATAATTAATTTTCTTAAGCTTCGTTTTACGATAACTGTCAAGGGTATTAAAAGAAAACAAATGTATTGTGATAAACTGCAGAAAAGATGGCATGGTTTTCAGTCTTTATTCCGCCTTATTGAGCAATAAAAGAACGATGTTTCCATAAGAAACATCGTACGTAAAACTTGTCTGCGTGACAAATACACCATTGTTATTCCTTAAATTTCCTATTTTACTTCAGGGTGCAAATGTGAAGCGGCTATGTCTTTTTAAAAGGACAATTTCTCTCAATTAACTGTTAGGAATTATACCCGCATCAGCTCACCCTAGTTATGTCATGTTGCGCAGACTGAAAAAGCCATGTGAAGCATGGCAAAGTGTGGCACCATTTGTTTTTTTCCCATGACTGGAGGGAGTTTGTTATGGCGCGGTATGCTTAAAAAAAGAAGATTCCACCCCCCATTATGTAGCTTGTTTTTATATAATAATAATAATACATTTCAATACAGCGTTCACTCAACCCGGAAGTAACTCAAAGAGAATAGTAAGACAAATACAGATAGATAGAAAGCTAGCTAGCAAGGCAATAGATAGCTAATAGCTAGCCAGCCAGCCAGATAGTTATTGTACGGTATTACAGAAAAGACAAAGAGAATAGACTTAGCACAATATTTCTGACTAATGTCTACATAAACAAAAGTCAAAAGAACAAGAAAAAAAAAACTAAATAACACATTATAGTAAATTTGAAGTGCTCAAATGTGATTGTAAAGCGACTATAAAATGCAAAGTATTGTCAGGTTGCTGAATGCCTTTAAATAAAAACGTGTTTTTGGAATAGTTTGATCACGTTAGGTACTGTAAGGGAACAGTAACAACAAGGTGATGTCAGTAGTTTGTTGTTCCTTTTTGGAAATAACAAATAAGTCATTTTCACAGGGAGCAGGACAGGTTTAAAAGAAAAAAACATGCTGCTCGGATTTTGTGATGTCATTATAATAGCTATCTATTAGCAATATGGCTCGCTAGCTATCAGCTATATGGCTAGCTATGTAGCTAATAGATAGCTCGCTAGCCATATAGCTAATAGATAACTTTAGCTTCCGCAATTACTAGCAAAATGGCTAGCTAGCTATCAGCGATATGGCTAGCTATGTAGCTAATAGATAGCTAGTTAGCCATATCGCTAATAGATAGCTTTAGCCATATTGCTATAGATAGCTATAATAATGACATCACAAAATCCGATCCACCACATGAAATCCAGAATCACGAGAGACAATAATTTGTAAATTGATGATAAAAAAGAATGTAGCTAATAGATATCTAATATGTAGCTAATAGATAGCTAGCTAGCCACATCACTAATAGATAGCTTTAGCCATATCGCTAATAGATAGCTTTAGCCATATTATAATAGATAGCTATTATAATGACATCACAAAACCCCCCAGATGAAATCCTGAATCACTGGAGACAATGATTTGTAAATTTGATGATTAAAAAAGAGCAGCATTTTTTTTTTCTTTTCTACTAACTACATAGCTTGTTATTTGAGTCAGTAAACATGAACTGTCTATCTCTCTAGCTAGCGATTAGCTATCTATTAGCTAGCTAGTTAGCTTTCTATCATTTTGAGTTATTCCGGGTTGAGTGACCGCTCCTGTGACTGTAAAGTGACCTTGAGAGTTTTGAAAGGCGCTTATAAATGAAATTTATTATTATAATCCATTCCAAGGTGTTGACCCTGTTAGAGCTCAGATTTTATGCGAACAGCAAATCACTTTTTACGTTTCATTTGATTGTTCTTCACATTTTATCTGTGTCCAGGTTTCGCTACTATCAGAATGTCTGCACCGTTAGCTATTCGTCTGTGTGGTGGGATTGGCCACGGTGGGAGAGAGAGATTGACTGGATGGCTCTTAATGGGATTAATCTTCCACTGGCTTTCACTGGTCAAGAGGCCCTGTGGCAAGAGGTAAGCGCAAAAACCTCCGAAGGCCAAGTCTTGATCTCTCCATCTAAATTTGCGAGAATATAATCTTGGCATACAAACAATGTTTCAGGAAACACACGGAGCGCCACAATGAGTGATGTGTCATTCGCAAACGAGCTGGTTCTTGGAACTCCTGAAAATTCAACTTTATTGATAGTTCAAAGGCAGAGTGTAGACTGCAAGGTTAAAATATCCCATCAATCAGGCTACATAAATAACCAGCACAAGCATTTTGTACAATTTCAAGAGAACATACAAGCAAGGGAACCAGCTATTAATTAAGTTTCTATAGTGTGTCTGCCTGCATCTGTTGCAATATCACAACTTCTAAGATGTACAACCCAGAGCTCCTTGAGACAAAAGGTAAACACAAAGGTAAATAAAACAACTTCATTATATAGTACAGTTTATTTCTTTAATTACAATACCATAGCACATTTATTATACATAAAATAAGGTATATTGTGTGTAGTTTTAAGGCTTATTTAGTTGAAAATTATGTTTTATGGGGACCTGGGAACGGATTATTCTCATTTGTATGGTTTCATTTGGGAAATTAATGTTTGAAATACACACTTTTCGTCTTACACACACTTTCTGGGAACCAGTTAAGTAGTTCGTAAGCTAAGGTATCACTGTATTGTGATTGTTTTTGATTTTAAATGTTTATTTTGTTCTCATTAACATTCAAACTGCATTGGAGTGGCATTTGTTTACCAGGACAGGCTTCACCGATGGCACTGATTCACTAGCATGTTCCTCATGTACATTTTTAGGTTTACCACGCTCTTGGTTTGAACCAATCAGAAATTGAAGAATTCTTCTCCGGCCCGGCATTTCTGGCTTGGAATCGCATGGGAAACATGTTCAAGTTTGGTGGACCCCTGCCACAGTCCTGGCATGTGAATCAGCTGACCCTCCAAGTACCCTCATCTTTATATGTCTCATGCTGATGATGTTATTTTAAATATTGGCGAGAAAAAAACAAAGACTTAAAGGACAACCGTCGTCACTTTTTTGTTTTTTAACTGACATCACAAAAACGTTTGATAGCATCTAAAATACCCAAAACACGCAGTATGATATTTTTAGTCAAATGCAAAACACCAATAAAAATGGCTTAGTGTCCAAAATCTGCAAAAAAATTCAGCTGCGAATTTGGCATTTTCAGAAAGTCCCGCCCCCAGTTCATGACGTCACACCAAGACGTCTTGCATTGCTGGAGAATCAAAACAATGGCTTCAGATTCGGAGAAGATGCTTTTTTGTTACTCATCCAGTTATGAATATGATTCAAATAGTTCTGAAGAGGAAAGCATACATGTTTGCAATAGATTAAAGAATTTATTCTGTGCCATTTTGAGGCAACATTGGGGGAAAATCTCTCACCCCAAAAAAAAGAGGCACAAAATGGCGACCTCCAGTGGCCACCTCCGCTTCCACGGGCTGATAAATTCCTTATATGGAGCTTGGACTCCCTCTTCTGACGGCTTTTGGGTGCAACACGGTTCTCAAACCAAACATGTACAGCAAAATACATTGATGTGATGGAAGGACGCTACAATGCGTCTTTTTTACGGTCAGGGGGCAGTCCTTTCATGACGTCACGTACGGACTGGTCACCAACTCAAAAACAAGACTTCCTGAATATTCAGCGCGAGTCTTAAAACGTAAAATATCGCTATATGCGGTGGAATCTTTGTAAAATACGCTCAGTAGAAGTCATTTGAAGCCATTTGAAGCCATTTTACAAATTATGGACACAACTTGTCCAGAGACGTCGGTTGACCTTTAAGCTAAAAGTAGCGTTCAATACAGGATTCAAAGATGTTTTATTCGAGCGATGTTTTTAAATGATGGTTTGCTTCTATGTAGGGCTAAAATGATATGTAATCTTTCTATTAATTAAATTCTTAAGCTATTTTTATTTCTTTGTTTATTTATTTTCCCCACAGTTCAAAATCTTAGATCGAATGAGATCATTTGGCATGATTCCAGTGCTGCCAGCCTTCTCCGGGAACATCCCCAAGGGAATACTCAGGTAAAAATGAACGAATGAATGAATGAATAAATAAATAAATACATAAAAAATAAATAAATACATAAAAAATAAATAAATAAATAAAAACAAATACAGTAAAGTCTCGTTATATCGATATTGGTTATATCGATAGTACTGCTTATTACGATACTACAGTAAAGTCTCGTTATATCGATATTCAAGGGAGTCCGAAAAAATATCGATATAACCGGGACTATCGATATATCCGACCCTGTTTGCATGTAATTTTCTCCGTGCGTGCATAGAAATAGTATCGATATAACCGGGACTATCGATATATATATATATATATATATATATATATATATATATTTACTATATATATATATATATATATATATATATATATATATATATATATGTGTGTGTGTGTCTGTCGTTAATGTTAGTCAATTGAGATTTATTATTGTGAGCACGTGAAATCCTTCGAGATAGTAAAAAAAAAATAAGTTTGACTTGTCTGAATTGTTGGTTGCAACCCGATTTGGCATTGTAGCTCGTCACATTTTTTTATTAAACGGTGGCTTGATTGATCAAAAATTGGAATGAAGTTGTCGCACTTGCACCATATTCATCAATATAAAAGCAGCAGATTCATAGTAAGCGCTGTGCATATTTTGTCTGTTTTATTTTAACATTATAAAGACCAGCACCATCGTGTGTGCTTCACCACGGCCTCCTCAATAGCTTGTTAATAAGAGTTTTTTTTTCTGTTACATTTTATGCGACAGTACCTTTACTGAAACTACAGTATTTTGAATTTCAGGTTGCATCCACAGGCAAATGTAACGAGATTGGGGCCATGGTCTCATTTCAACTGCAGCTTCTCCTGTTCGTATATGTTGGACGCGAGGGACCCACTATTCCTACGGATTGGTTCCCTCTATCTTTCCCAGGTGGTCCAACAATTTGGGACGGATCACATCTACAACACGGACACCTTCAATGAGATGATTCCTCCCTCCTCAGACCCTGCTTACCTGTCAGATGTTAGTCGATCCGTCTTTGCCTCAATGACTGCCGGTGAGTTTTGGCATATCAATAAAAAACAAAGACAATAATTTCCCATAGGAAACCATTAAAATGAGAATAATCCATTCCCAGGTCCCCATAAAACATAATTTTCTAAGCCGTAAAACTACACAAAATATACCTTATTTTATGTATAATAAATGTGCTATGGTATTATAATTAAAGAAATAAACTGTACTATATAATAAAGTTGTTTTATTTACCTTTGTAATGGTCGTTGATGGCTTGATGGAATGGAGTGGCCGGTTTCTCTGCGATAATTTTACCTAGTTCCTCATCAATTGTGTTCTGTTTAGCTGGGTTGATAGCTTTTTGCATCAAGTGTACAGATGGACAAACCATACCACACTGTCGAACAGTGCCACTGTGGCTGGCGGACTAGTTTTCCACACCCACTTTCTTTCAGAGCACTCAGTGCAGACTTGGTTTGTTATCGAGTGCTTTTTTTTTGTGAGAGAAAAAGACCTCACCACAGGCTAGTGTTAAGCAGAAGAGGACACAAAAGCCATGCTAAGTCGACCATTGCTAAGCGTGTTTCTGTGTTCTCTAAGCAACAGTCTCAGGCAATAGAAGATGTTGAAAAACTTCTGTTGATTTGGATTAACGAAAAGCAGCTAGCAGGGGACCGTGTGAGTGAGGGTATTATCGACAAGAAAGCACGGCAATTTCACTCGGATATCATCAAGAGACAACTACATCGACAACAATCACTAAGGTAAATAAAACGACTTTATTATACTGTCCAATTTATTTCTTTAATTACAATATAATTGCACATTTATTATACATAAAATAAGGTACAGTAATACCTCAGTTTACAAACTTAATTGGTTCCCAGAAAGTGTGTGTAAGGAGAGAAGTGTGTCTATCCTCACCGAAGTGTGAGCAGTCCTCTATTCCCCACCCCCAGTCTTCGGTTAAAGCCACATGATTGTCCAGAACGCAGCAGTGAGGGGGGGGTGAGGTTTACAGATAGAGAGAGAGTGAAGCCGTTCTCCAAAAAGAAAATGGCTGCCGACTTTTTTGTCCTCTATTCCCCGCCCCCAGTCTTCGGTTAAAGCCACATGATTGGTCCAGAACGCAGCAGTGAGGGGAGGTTGTTTAAACATTAAAGACAGGCAAACGACAGTGTGAGTTTCAATTTTGATAGTTCAAAGGCCCTAGTTGTAGACTGCAAGGTTAAAATATCCCATCCATCAGGTTCCACAAACAACCCGCGCAAGCCATCTGTACACTTGATGCAAAAAGCTATCAACCCAGCTAAACAGAACACAATTGATGAGGAACTAGATAAAATTATCGCAGCGAAACCGGCCACTCCATTCCATCAAGCCATCAACGACCATTACAAAGGTAAATAAAACAACTTTATTATATAGTACAGTTTATTTCTTTAATTATAATACCATAGCACATTTATTATACATAAAATAAGGTATATTTTGTGTAGTTTTACGGTAAAGTACAGGTAGAAAATTATGTTTTATGGGGACCTGGGAACGGATTATTCTCATTTTAATGGCTTCCTATGGGGAATTAATGTTTGGGATACACACTTTTCACCTTACACACTCTGTCTGGGAACCAATTAAGTTCGTAAGCTAAGGTATCACTGTACAATTAATCGCCCCAGTTTGCGACCCCCACATGACCTGTCGTGTTACAAAACGGATCCCTCTTTCAATAACTCCCTACTGAGTAAAACATCTCATCCATGTTCTAGAATGTTCTCTTTCTTATACCTCATGATTTCCCCCCCCCCCCCCCCTTCCCTAGTTGATCCTCAGGCCATTTGGCTGATGCAGGGATGGTTGTTCTTCAACGCCGCAGCTTTCTGGAAGCCTGCCCAGATCCGAGCCCTACTACACGGCGTACCCCTCGGACGGATGATCGTGCTTGATTTGTTTGCAGAAACCGAGCCCATTTTCTCCTACACTGAATCTTTCTACGGACAGCCTTTCATCTGGTGCATGCTGCAAAACTTTGGCGGTAACAGCGGTCTCTTTGGCACAGTGGAAAGTGTCAATTCGGGCTTGTTCAAAGCTTTGGATTTCCCAAACTCCACCATGGTTGGCGTGGGGATGACACCCGAGGGCATCGAACAGAATCCCGTCATGTACGAATTAATGAGCGAACTGGCGTGGCGTAAGGAGCCGGTCAACTTGGTTAAGTGGGTGTCACTGTACGCTATACGGCGTTACGGTACCACGCGAGACGGCGTCATAAGCATGTGGAGACTCCTGTTTTCAAGCGTCTACAACTGCACTCTGCCTCATTATCGAAATCATAACCACAGCCCGCTGGTGCGACGGCCTTCCTTTCACATGCAAACCGATCTTTGGTACAACCTAGCGGACTTGTTCCAAGCCTGGAAACTCATTACCCAAGCGTCTCCGTCCCTCATGTCCAAGGAAACCTTCCGCTATGATCTCATTGATGTTACTAGAGAGGTTTTACAAGTTCTCACCACATCTTTTTACCTGGATATAACCGATGCTTTTCATCAACAAAAGTTGCCACAACTGCTAACGAGCGCAGGGGTGCTAATATATGACCTTTTACCGGAACTGAACCGTTTACTAAGCAGCGATCGCCACTTCCTGTTAGGGAAATGGCTGGAACGGGCAAAATCCTTCGCTCTCAATGAAGAAGAGGCGCAACTGTATGATATGAACGCGAGGAACCAGGTCACTCTGTGGGGTCCTAGTGGTGAAATCCGAGACTATGCTAGCAAAGAGTGGGGAGGTCTGGTGGAGGACTACTACGCCCAACGATGGGGTCTTTTTGTCCAAACACTAGTGGAATGTCTGGACAGTGGAAGGCCGTTTAAGCAAGATGCCTTCAACCAAGCCGTTTTCCAGGTGGAAAAGGGATTTATTTATAACGGACGAAAGTACCCCACAAAGCCTCAAGGTGATACATATGAGATCACCCGCAGGATCTTTCTCAAGTATTACCCACTCGCCCTGAAAATCTTGAAAGGACGATAGTGATTTTTGCAAGGACGACATTTTTGCTGAAAAAAAAAAAATGTATGCAGCAAGAAGAATGTGATTTTTTTTTAAATAGGTACAGTGAGACCTCAACTTACAAATGTCAAATTTCTGAAAATTAAACCTTATAATAAGCACTATTTTCCTAATACACACCCACCACGGCTGGCGGAGTGATTTTCGGCGGAAGCACACGACCGAACAGCACCAGAGGTTAAGTTACCAACAGTCCTTATGGAAGATGACTCTCCTTCCATAAGCCATCAATGACCATCAAAAAGGTCAGTAAAACTTTATTTTACAGCACAGTTTATTTCTTTAATTACAGTCCTCATGTAATGTGCCTCTCTTTCCAAACAGCAATTCCCTTTGACCTTCGACGCCATTCCATCAAGCCATCAAGGACCATCACACATGTAGATAAAGTGACTATGATACAATGCAGTGTATTTCTTTCATTACAATACAATAGCACATTTATTATACATAGAATAAGGTATGTTGTGTGTAGTTTTAAAGCTTATTTAGTTGAAAAGTATATTTTATGGAAACCCGGGAACGGATTATTCCCATTTTAATGGTTTCCTATGGGATTTTTTTTTTTTGAGATACACACTTTTCGCCTTACACACTCTGTCTGGGAACCAATTAAGTTCGTAAGTTGAGGTCTCACTGTATAGTAAGGCATCTTTAGGCCGAAAGAAAAAAATGTGACAAAGACAATTGATTATACAGAAAGGCTTACATCAACAGGTATGAAATATGGCTTGGTAGCAATAGGTTCCTCCTCATAATCACCACCTGATGGCATCAGAACACTAACAAGGGAAAAACTCAATGGGGAATATTGAGAGTTTACAGGCTCTTAACACGAGGCACATAAAAAAGATGCTGTTTCTTTGGGTCTTATTATACACAATGCTATTTTATTTCCTTACCATGCATTATGCCATGTGTTTTGCCTTATTGTACATCATTCCAATTTTAAGTCGGACTGTCAAACATCCCATTTTTAACCGACTACCCAGCTGGCGGACAAATGAAGAAATTACATCTATATTAATGGGGAATTTGCGCCGTCTGGCGGACAAATAACAAAACTACATCTAGTTTGATGGGGAATATGCGCCGTCTGGCGGACAAATGAAGAAATTACATCTATATTAATGGGGAATTTGCGCCGTCTGGCGGACAAATAACAAAACTACATCTAGTTTGATGGGGAATAAGCGCCGTCTGGCGGACAAATCAAGGAAATACATCAAGTGTGCCATGTTAGTACTCGTGACTACCGATAAACCTCCACAAAAAAACTCAGCTGTCGTGGTTGAGTGGTCTAAAACTCAAACAGGAGTCGCTTGGACAGCAAGTTTAGTCTTAAACCGTTTGATCAAGTCTGATTTAAAAACCTCCTGTTTTCGCTTTGTATTTATTGGCAAAAAAATCTTGTTAGTACTCATGACTACCAATCAAAATTTGCACAAATCTGCAATGTTTGAGTGGTCAAAAACTTTGGCTGCGGTCCAGACGACTCAAGTTCGATCCCCACTCTCACCTGCACGTGACAGTGAGCAGAAAAGGGGACTCGAACACAAGTCTTCCGACCCGTAAATATACTCTTAGAGCACTCGACTAACTCGGATTTACAAACTATGGATTTGGATGTTATATTTGTCCGATAGAAATTAAAATCGGCGACACCCTGTGAATCACTCAAGTACGCCATTTCAGACTGAAGTTATCAGTGCAATTAGCTTAACGGTTAAAGGTGATGTACTCTCAATGCGAAGGTGCTGGGTTCAATCCCAGCTTCGGGCTACTAGTCCAACTCGTACTTTTGGTCAATCAATGACCTTCAGAATAAGAGACAAGCATAGAAACCAGAGAACAGACAAGTGTTTTATTCTAAGTCTTTTTGTACTTGACACAAGAATATAACAATAGAACATAAGTGACACCAAGCAGTGGTGCCCGTGGCTTATTGGTTAAGGTGATGGACTCCCAATGCGAAGGTGCTGGGTTCGATCCCAGCTCTGGGCAACATGGCCAACTTGTACTTTTGGTCAATCAATGACCTCCAGAATAAGATATAAGCGAACAAAGCACATTTTCAATTGGGGCCCCGTGGGCCGCTGGGAAAAGTACAAGGGTGTCGACTGCGCGGCACGGGTTCGAAACCAGCAGTCGAAGCGAAAGCGACCGAGCGAAGCGAGGTCGCTGGAGCGAGTTCACGGGCCTCCCAGGGTCACTGACAAGCGAGCGAGCGAAGCGAGCGAGCCAGGTTCAGGTGTGTCTCATGCGAGCGAGCGAAGCGAGCTCGCTAGTGCAGGTTCGAGGCGCGAAGCGCCGAGAACCTGCCAGTAATTTTACTAAGTGTCAACGCGGTATCGCATGATAAATACATGAATTTTGAGCGAAATCAGCCACACCCCCATGGTCCAGTGGATAGGGCAGAAACTTGCAGTGCAGAAGTGCAGGGTTCAAGAGCAGGCAGGTGCAACTGGTACAACCTAAAGAATGGCATTGTGAGAAAGGACAATTAAAAACACCTCACTACATACACACGGTCAAATATAAAATTTTCTCGGTTAAAAAACAAACAAACAAACACCTGGTCTATACATGGTCTTTTTGAGGATAAAAAAACTTACCACACCTCCGAAGCGAACTTTGATGAGTCACCTTGTGCCAACTTTCTTCTTTTGCTGGGCGGGTGTCCCTCCCACGGTGGTTCCATCAGTTTCATCCAGGCCTGTTTGATTAAAATAATATGAAATAAATCAGTTGAGGTCAGAGTTTCATGAGATATTATATGACTTTTCATGATGTCCTTTTGTCTTTAAAAAAAAAAGTCGTTTTCAAAAAAAGATTTCCTATGGGATTATTTTTTTGAGATACACACTTTTGGCCTTACACTGTCTGGGAACCAATTAAGTTCGTAAGTTGAGGTCTCACTGTATAGTAAGGCATCTTTAGGCCGAAAGAAAAAAAAAATGTTACAAAGACAATTGATTATACAGAAAGGCTCACATCAACAGGTATGAAATATGGCTTGGTAGCAATAGGTTCCTCCTCATAATCACCACCTGATGGCATCAGAACACTAACAAGGGAAAAACTCAATGGGGAATATTGAGAGTTTACAGGCTCTTAACACGAGGCACATAAAAAAGATGCTGTTTTTTTGGGTCTTATTATACACAATGCTATTTTATTTCCTTACCATGCATTATGCCATGTATTTGGCCTTATTGTACATCATTCCAATTTTTAGTCGGATTGTCAAACATCCCATTTTTAACCGACTACCCAGCTAAACTGATCACAATTGATGAAGAACTAGATACAATTATCACAGAGAAAGCACCAACAAGGGATCATTCATCAAGATGGTGAAAGAAGCCTATGTTACTCATCAAGTGTTTAATGCTGAGGATACCGGAAACTCCATTCCGTCAAGCCATTAACGACCATCACAAAGGTAAATACGATGACTTTATTGTATAGTATAGTTTATTTCTTTAATCATAATACTATAGCACATTTATTATACATAAAGTAAGGTAGATTTTGTGTAGTTTTAAGGCTTAGAAAATTAGAAAATTATGTTTTATGGGGACCTGGGAACGAATTATTCTCATTTTAATGGTTAGCTATGGGAAATTATTTTTTGGGGTACACACTTTTCGCCTTACACACTGTCTGCTACGCAAGTAATTTTACGACGGCGAAAAGGCATATCGGTGTATTTCGTTAATTTGTCCACCAGACGGCGCTAATTGTTGGCTGTAATGAGAAGAGATGGATTAAATACCAAAGAAGAAGGAATGATTGCCATGACTTGACCATTAAAAAATCCTCACTCTCACATTGTGTACAGTATTTCAAAATTCAAATTTTCAGTTCAGCTTCACCTTTTCTGCACAGAAACATTTTTTTTAGTTTACATATGTTTAATACATGAAATTATACCTGGTTTTACACATAGATTTATTTCACGTGACCTGCTTCACAGCCACGATTTATATACATTTGTCAGACAAAACTACATCTAGATCATTTGGGGAATTTGCGCCGTCTGGCGGACAAATGACAAAACTACATCTAGTTTGATGGGGAATAAGTGCCGTCTGGCGGACAAATGAAGAAATTACATCTATATTAATGGGAAATTTGCGCCGTCTGGCGGACAAATAACAAAACTACATCTAGTTTGATGGGGAATAAGCGCCGTCTGGCGGACAAATGAAGAAATTACATCTATATTAATGGGGAATTTGCGCCGTCTGGCGGACAAATAACAAAACTACATCTAGTTTAATGGGGAATAAGCGCCGTCTGTCGGACAAATCAAGGAAATACATCAAGTGTGCCATGTTAGTACTCGTGACTACCGATAAAACTCCACGAAAAATCTCAGCCGTCGTGGTTGAGTGGTCTAAAACTCAAACAGGAGTCGCTTGGACAGCAAGTTTAGTCTTAAACCGTTTGATCAAGTCTGATTTAAAAACCTCCTGTTTTCGCTTTGTATTTATTGGCAAAAAAATCTTGTTAGTACTCATGACTACCAATCAAAATTTGCACAAATCTGCAATGTTTGAGTGGTCAAAAACTTTGGCTGCGGTCCAGACGACTCAAGTTCGATCCCCACTCTCACCTGCACGTGACAGTGAGCAGAAAAGGGGACTCGAACACAAGTCTTCCGACCCGTAAATATACTCTTAGAGCACTCGACTAACTCGGATTTACAAACTATGGATTTGGATGTTATATTTGTCCGATAGAAATTAAAATCGGCGACACCCTGTGGATCACTCAAGTACGCCATTTCAGACTGAAGTTATCAGTGCAATTAGCTTAACGGTTAAAGGTGATGTACTCTCAATGTGAAGGTGCTGGGTTCAATCCCAGCTTCGGGCTACATGTCCAACTCGTACTTTTGTTCACTCAATGACCTTCAGAATAAGAGACAAGCAAAGAAACCAGAGTTTCAGAGAACAGACAAGTGTTTTATTCTAAGTCTTTTTGTACTTGACACAAGAATATAACAATAGAACATAAGTGACACCAAGCAGTGGTGCCCGTGGCTTATTGGTTAAGGTGATGGACTCCCAATGCGAAAGTCCTCGGTTCGATCCCAGCTCTGGGCAACATGTCCAACTTGTACTTTTGTTCAATCAATCACCTCCAGAATAAGATATAAGCGAACAAAGCACATTTTCAATTGGGGCCCCGTGGGCCGCTGGGAAAAGTACAAGGGTGTCGACTGCGCGGCACGGGTTCGAAACCAGCAGTCGAAGCGAAAGCGACCGAGCGAAGCGAGGTCGCTGGAGCGAGTTCACGGTCCTCCCAGGGTCACTGACAAGCGAGCGAGCGAAGCGAGCGAGCCAGGTTCTGGTGTGTCATGCGAGCGAGCGAAGCGAGCTCGCTTGTGCAGGTTCTCGGCGCGAAGCGCCGAGAACCTGCCAGTAATACTATACTAAGTGTCAACGCGGCATCGCATGATAAATACATGAATTTTGAGCGAAATCAGCCACACCCCCATGGTCCAGTGGATAAGGCAGAAACTTGCAGTGCAGAAGTGCAGGGTTCAAGAGCAGGCAGGTGCAACTGGTACAACCTAAAGAATGGCATTGTGAGAAAGGACAATAAAAAACACCTCACTACATACACACGGTCAAATATAAAATTTTCTCGGTTAAAAAACAAACAAACAAACACCTGGTCTATACATGGTCTTTTTGAGGATAAAAAAACTTACCACACCTCCGAAGCGAACTTTGATGAGTCACCTTGTGCCAACTTTCTTCTTTTGCTGGGCGGGTGTCCCTCCCACGGTGGTTCCATCAGTTTCATCCAGGCCTGTTTGATTAAAATAATATGAAATAAATCAGTTGAGGTCAGAGTTTCATGATATATTATATGACTTTTCATGAGTTCCTTTTGTCTTAAAAAAAAAAAAAAGATGACGTTTTCACTTAAAAAAAGATGACTACCTTCATTGTGGACGGACGACTTGGGCATGGGTCTTCTTTACCCCTTCAGTGAATCAATGTCTCCATCTAACCCGGTTTTGTGCATCCTCTTCTCTCACACCAGCTCGTGGTCTGAATAAGCCCGAGCGACTTGAGATGAGAGAGTCCTGCCTGCCAAAACAACAACAACAACAACTTCACAAGCAGATCTTTCAAGCCGTCAAATGTCGGTTCCTTTTACGGGAGGCTAATGACTCATTCGGATGAATTACAAGCATGAGCCCCAATGCACAAAAACAGCTAACTTTGAACTTGAAAATGCAAAACAACTAAATGACACAAGTCAACGTTAGCGGATGCGACGTTAGCTTTAGCAGGATAGCTCGATTATTCGGCGTGGTGGTCAAACCTCAATCTTTGCCGCTGGTTCCAAGATGGTTGTCCCCGCGCACACTTTGGACACCAAAGATAGAAACTCGATCTGAGTGAGCTCGTCGCCGTCTGCCATTCTTGCTCAGGTTTTTTTGACTCGGTCTGTCGGAGGAGAAGCTAACCATCCATGCTAGCACATCTCAGCATTGGGAAAACATCCGCTTCCGGTCTGGGCGGAAAGACGTAATAGGAAAAAACAATGACGTATGGACAAAAACATTTTTGTCAAAGAACCCACCAAAAATCTGGTACAAAGTATCATAAGCGTACTCCTAAATTCCCCACATTACCACATTCACGGATAAATAAAACATTTAAAAATTAAAGTTAAAACGAGTCACCGAGGACTTGGCTTGTTGACAGCGGAAATAGTTGCTCGTTGAAGCGGATGTGGGACGGTCCGCTATTCTGCGGCTTCTTCTGGTTCTTTTCTGTTGGTGCTGGTTTGGATCACACTGGGCTTATCGCCCTCTCCTGGCCACCACCCGCAAAGACATTTGGCACGAAATCGAATGGAAGGGCGTTTTTCGCCCAAAAAAACGTATAATAAGGCATTTTCAGCCTTAAAAACATGTATAGTGAGGCGTTTTTAGCCTAAAAAACGACCATGTATAGTAAGGTATTTTTGGCCTGAAAAAAGACCATGTATAGTAAGGCGTTTTTAGCCCAAAAAACGACCTTAAAGAGGGAGGGAGGGGAAGCAAAAGTGCTAAATTAAAATATTTTGTCCATGAGGAAAATATTTTTCATTTGAATCATTTTTCATGATGTTGCACACTTTCTTTCACACATCTAAAGTACAGCAACTTCCTTTGAATCAAAAACTAAGACGCTTGCTATTCTATCGGATGAAGAGCTCGTACAGTATTTCTGTAACAGGCCAAGCCAAGTATTGCTATGCCAATTTCTCCAATGTGTACGGGTTGCTATGCTAACTCCTCTAATGTTAGCGTATTGGAAATAACGGGATTAGTGAAATTATGAATCAAGATAATAACATATACATTATTTATATATATATATATATATATATATATATATATATATATATATATATATATATATATATATATATATATATATATATATACAGTAAAGTCTCGTTATATCGATATCGGATATATCGATAGTCCCGGTTATATCGATACTATTTCTATGCACGCACAGAGAAAATTACATGCAAACAAGGTCGGATATATCGATAGTCCCGGTTATATCGATATTTTTTTGGACTCCCTTGAATATCGATATAACGAGACTTTACTGTATATATATACACACATATGTATATAGTATATACACACAGTAAGACGCACCTGTGTGTAAGGCGCAAGGTCATCTTTTAAAGAAAATGAAGTCTTTTGGGTGCACCTTATACACCGGAAAATATACACACACACATATATATATATATATATATATATATATATATATATATATATATATATATATATATATATATATATATATATATATATATATATATACACATACACACACGCACGCGCACACACACACACACACACACACACACACACACACACACACACACACACACACACACACACACACACACACACACACACACACAGCCCTTACAAAAACAACAACTTCACAAGAAATATAAATACAACATCAATTAAAATGCCATTTTATTGTTAAAATAATTAGTTTTATAGCCAGGGAGGGACATTTCAACTTCATCCCGACTGGTCATTTACACATGTCAAATTTACAATCCAATATATTCAAATTAAAATCTATTTTCACACACGAGCAGGTTAAATTCTTTGTAGGAACAGATTTTTTTTTTTCCATCAGATAACTGATCTTTCAACAATGTTAAAAGTTAGTCAGACCTTCCAACGGTTACTGGTTTCAAAATTACATTAAAATTCGCTTTTTACAAGATTTGTGTATGTTTCATACAATCACCAACCCGAATTGCAGTTATTCCTGAAGGAGCAGTCATTACGAGGACACTTGGATCAGAACTTGGGAGCGAATCCGAAAGACATAACAACATAGCAGATGAATTGACAAATATCACAAAATGACTGCCATCTTTCCATTTTCTTCAACCTGACTCCCTTTTTGATTTGATCGCCCCACATACGCGCAAATACATTTGCTCAGGTTGTCAAAGTACACTTGAAAATGACACATTTACAATACCGTATTTTCCCATGTATAAGGCGCACCCAAAAGACTTCATTTTCTTTAAAGGACAACCGACGTCACTTTTTTGTTTTTTAACTGACATCAGAAAAACGTTTGATAGCATCTAAAATACCCAAAACACGCAGTATGATATTTTTAGTCAAATGCAAAACACCAATAAAAATGACTTAAAGTGTCCAAAATCCGCAAAAAAAATTGAGCTGCGAATTGGGCATTTTCAGAAAGTCCCGCCCCCAGTTCGTGACGTCACGCCAAGACGTCTTGCATTGCTGGAGAATCAAAACAATGTCTTCAGATTGGGAGAATATGCTTTCTTGTTATACATCCAGTTATAAATATGATTTAAATAGTTCTGAAGAGGAAAGCATACATGTTTGCAATCGATTAAAGAATAATATGTGCCATTTTGAGGCAACATTGGGGGACAATCTCTCACCCAAAAAAAAAGAGGCACAAAATGGCGACCTCCAGTGGCCACCTCCGCTTCCACAGGCTGATAAATTCCTTATATGGAGCTTGGACTCCCTCTTCTGGCTCTTTCTGGTGCAACACGATGTTTTCAGACCAAACAAGCATTAACGTGATGGAAGGACTGCTCCAATGTGTCCTTTTTTTTCGGTCAGGGGCGTTCCTTCAGTGACGTCACGTACGGACTCGTCAGCAACTCAAAAACAAGACTTCCTGAATATTCAGAGCGAGTCTTAAAACGTAAAATATAGCTATATGCCGTGGAATCTTATTAAAAAACGCTCAGTAGAAGTCATTTGAAGCCATTTTACAAATTATGGACACAACTTGTCCGGAGACGTCGGTTGTCCTTTAAAAGATGACCTTGCGCCTTACACACAGGTGCATCTTACTGTACATGTACATATATGTGAAGTAATATTGAGCCACAACATGTGTCGCAACTACTGTCAGCATCCACCGACTCCATTTCCCCCTCTAGAAGTAGTGCGTAACACACAGGCTCTACTGTCGTGCCTTATGATGTGGTGTGCCTTATATTTGAAAAACTTTTATATATTAATTTATTCGATTTGGGAAATTTTTGTCATTCGTGACGGTGTGCATTATAATCCGGTGTACCTTATACAGTATATGGTAAAAGTTTGAAAATACACCATTCATTGGGGGTGTGCTTTGTATTCCAGTGCGCCTTATACACCCGAAAACACAGCAATTGCTTTTTCAATTCTTAAAAAAAAAAACATGTAAATGAATCAAAATCAGTAAAAAGATTGATTTCAATATTAAAGCTTATTTACTGGATGTTTGTGCGTAGCAGCGACTTTGTAATGTCATGTTACGCCTTTCCTTTTTGTTTTTAAACACACATTGCCACACAGTGATACCTCGTCTTACGAACGCTTTAGCTAATTTCGCTTTATTAACATTCAATTGGTGAGAATATACTCTTGGCATACAAACTAGTTTTCAGGAAACACACTGAGCGCCACAATGGCCGTCGGACTAGTTTTCGGCGGAAGAACACAAAACCACACGGTCGAACAGCGTCACTGCGGCTGGCGGACTAGTTTTCCACACTCACTTTGAGTGCACTCAGTGCAGATGTCGTTTGTTATCAAGTGGATACTTTGTTTTTTTTTTCGGACCGAAAAAGACCCCCCCCAGCACAGGCTAGCATTACGCCGAAGAGGACACAAAAGCTATGCTAAGTCGACCATTGCTACGTTTGGCTAAGGGTGTTTCTGTGTTGTCTAAGCAACGGTCTCAGGCAAAGAGGTTGAAAAGCTTCTGTTGATTTGGATTAACTAAAGCAGCTAGCAGGGGACCGTGTGAGTGAGGGTATTATCGCCGAGAAAGCATGGCAACTTCACTCGGGTATCATCAAGATGCAAATACATCACAAAGGTAAAAAAAAAAACGACTTTATTATATAGTAGTTTATTTCTTTAATTACAATACAACAGCACACTTATTATACATAAAATAAGGTATATTTTGTGTAGTTTTAATGCTTATTTAGTAGAAAATTATGTTTTATGGACCTGGAAACGGATTATTCTAATTTTTAATGGTTTCCTATGGGAAATTAATGTTTGGAAGACACAATTTTTGCCTTACACACTTTCTGGGAACCAATGAAGTTTGTAAGCTGAGGTATCACTGTATACATATATAGTTGACATGATAATGATTACATGAAATAAAAATCCAGTTTGTAAACTAAAGAGGATTAATGCCCAATTTCCTGTTTTGTTGTATTTACTGTCCATAGAAGTAATCAGTCAGGACAATAGAAATACAGTAAAGTCTTGTTATATCGATATTCTCGGGAGACGGAAAAAAATATCGCTATAACCAGACTATCGATATATCCGATCCTGCGGGCGTGTAATTTTCTCCTTGAGTTCATCGAAATATTATCGTAATAAGCAGTACTATCGATATAACCAATATCTTTATAAGGGAATAGTCCTCTGCTCCCCCCAACCTTAGAGCAGGGACCTATCATCGCATATGTCTGGCACCGCCACCTCTGGACAGTAGGGATACACTGTATATATAGGGCCAAAACTACCAGCAAATTTTAGTTAGCTGACGAAGCCTCTTGGATGAGAAGCGAAAAATCCAACACCTTCAAAGATGACGGCTGAAGAAACCTTTTCATTGATAAACCATATTTAAGATTTTTTTTTTGTTACTATTTATAGGTTTAGCTAAGAACAGGCAGTAATTTTGTTTTTAGATTTTGGTTGACTCTATTATTAGGTTTAAAAAAAAAGCATTGTGTACAATGTATATATTTTTTTCCCGTAAGCAAAGTGTGAATTATGCATATTCTTATTGTTTTTTATAATTGTAATTTATAATAATGAAAAAAAAAAACATGTGAGCCATGAGACCAAATCTTGATTGTTCAACTTCACACTGGTTAAAAGTTGCATTACTGTCATTAGTTCATTATTCAATCACAAGTCCTCGTGTAAATACGAATGAGTGGACAATTGTTAGCTTACAAGCAAAACACAGACCGATTAAAGCTGCCAGAATGAACAAACAATATACAGTATGTTCTTAAAGGACAACCGACGTCACTTTTTTGTTTTTTAACTGACATCAGAACAACGTTTGATAGCATCTAAAATAGCCAAAACACGCAGTATGATATTTTTAGTCAAATGCAAAACACCAATAAAAATGACTTCAAGTGTCCAAAATTAGGCAATTTCAGAAAGTCCCGCCCCCAGTTTGTGACGTCACGCCAAGATGTCTTGCATCGCTGGAGAATCCAAACAATGGCTTCAGATTGGGAGAATATGCTTTCTTGTTACACATCCAGTTATGAATATGATTCAAATAGTTCTGAAGAGGAAAGCATACATGTTTGCAAATGATTAAAGAATTATATGTGCCATTTTGAGGCAACATTGGGGGAAAATCTCTCACCCCAAAAAAAAAGAGGCACAAAATGGCGACCTCTAGTGGCCACCTCCGCTTCCACAGGCTGATAAATTCCTTATATGGAGCTTGGATGCCCTCTTCTGGTGGCTTTTGGGTGCAACACGGTTCTCAGACCAAACATGTACAGCAAAATACATTGACGTGATGGAAGGACTGCTACAATGTGTCTTTTTTTGGTCAGGGGGCGGTCCTTTCGTGACGTCACATACGGACTCGTCACCGACTCAAAAACAAGACTTCCTGAATATTCAGAGAGTCTTAAAACGTAAAATATCGCTATATGCGGTGGAATCTTATTAAAATACGCTCAGTAGACGTCATTTGAAGCCATTTTACAAATTATGGACACAACTTGTCCGGAGATGTCGGTTGTCCTTTAAATGATCCAAACAAGGTGAAAGGTGAAAAACGGCTCATGACAGCTTTCAGCGACCGTAAGGCGACAAGATCAAGCTGAGAAAAATGGCGAGGTTGTCAACAACCGAATGTATTTGTGGGCATTGATTACCTGAGTTGAAATTAAAAGCAGGAAAGAAAAACAAAATGGCAGTCAATTTTAAATGGCAAGAAATTGCATGGCAGTAAAAAGTGTCAGTTTAAGCTTGAAAAAGGTTGTATTTGCATTTTCAAATGAACGATGAGATTCATGCGCTTCAAGTTCCAGTTGGTGCTTTACAAAGTAAAAGAGCTGTACGACACGCACTCAACATCCATTTTAAGAACGGTTAAAATAAAAGTGTAGTTGTTATTCGGGGGGGGCTGTCGTGTGAATTCCTTCATGTAATTGGACATCTATTAGCTACGTAGCTATTAGCTAGCTAGATAGCTTTCTTTCTATTAGAGTTGTGAGTTTCGAAAGGCGATTAGAAATGAAATTGATTATTTTCTTTGTTTATTTATGATTAGTGGTGTTTATGTATTTATGTATTTTTACTCCCAAATGAATATTTAAGGAAAAGAAGAAGCTATCTAGCTGGCTGGATAGCGGATGGCTAGCTAGATAGCGAATAGCTAGCTAGCTGGCTATTCGCTATCTATTAGCTAGCTACGGTCTCACTGGCTGGCTATTAGCTATCTATTGGCTAGATAGCTAGCTTTCTATCTGTTTGAGTTACTTCCGGGTTGAGTGAACGCTGGTGCGCGTGGCGTGTATTATTATTACATGTTATTATGTAAATGACATGTATTATTGTTTTCTTAGGATTCACTCCAAACTGATTTTCAAAATGTAAAACGCTAACAGGCCAAGCCAAGTATTGCTATGCTAATTTCTCAATTTACTATGCTAACTCCTGTAATGTTAGCGTATTGGAAATAACAGGATTAGTGAAATTATGAATCAAGATACAAAGCTGGGTATCTTCATCTGCCATGACACGACAGTCAATTATGCAGAAATTGAATCTTTGGAAGAGATTTGTCCCTATAATCATTTCAATAACTGCTTACCCACAGAAAAAAAAACTTCATCCTGTTTGAGTTTTGAAAGGCGCTTATAAATTAAATGTATTATTATTACAAAATAGCATTCGCCTCAAGCAGTCAAGCTGACTGGATTGTATAGTCAAATGGATCATATGCTATGTAGCAGTGTAGCATGCTAGCTTGGATGGAAACAAAAAACATCATTTAAAAAATAATACAGTAATGTTTTCTGTACTTTAATCAATAATTTCGGTGTGACATCTGAGCATTTTCAGTTTTTAATTCGTCCTTTGTCAAAAATAAACGTTTTGGAAGCAATTATTATTATTTTAAGGGTCACAGCTCACCAATCAGAAAGTTAGTGACACGGTTAAAAAGGTTCAAAAAAAGCAGAGAAAGAAAATTACGATGCTTCATGGCAGTGTACGCTTTTTTTTTTCTCTCCAGCATCTCCACCCAAATGAACCCCAAAATCTAAAACTTGTAGAAATTGTATCAAATACTTATGGTTAAAAACAAAACAAGAGAAAAAAAGCTCTGGCTCACTCAGGATTTGAGATGTTGTTTTTCCAAAAAAAAAACGACCTAACCATTTTCCCTCCCCCCCCTCCTTCAGTGGCCTTAATATAAAAATAGACTTGTCAAATCCAGTGCATTTCAGTAAAACAGGTGTCACATTTTTGGAGCTTGTGTAACGTCCGCGTTAATCAATGGCAGAGGCAGAGGGTCCTTTAATGCCTTTGAGGGATTGCTTGGTGCATGTAATGTAATGATCGACCTCTCTACCTCTTGACATCCACTCTGGGGAAAAAAAAATATATATATTCAGCACACGTTGCAATCAGGTGAGATGATGATGATGGCGCTTCCGAGATTTCCGGAAGGATAGCGAACAGGTAGGCGGGTACAGGAAGTCGGAAGGTGAAGCGCTAAGCCTCGTCCGAGAGGATCTGGTTCAATACGCTCAGCAGGTGCTTGAGGCCATAAATGTAGCCGCGATCGAGGCTTTTGCTTGGGAAAACGTGGGCAAAGTCGATCATTTTGACCTCCACCTGCGCGTTGCCTTCACTTAACTCTGTTGTCTCGCCTTCGCCTTGCACAAGGTCTTCTTCCCTCCCGCCGTCGTCATACTCGCACTTCCTGTCAAGGTGGAATTTGTTCTCATTTCCGTTTGGCGGTGGGCGGCATAACCAGGTGGAGTTGTCTTGCGATGGTAATTTCTGCTGTGCCGTCGCTCCTAAACTGCCGTCGTCACCGCCGATGCCTTGATGATGAGCCTTGGCGCAAAGATGGAGGCCAGTTTTCCTGTGATGGCTGCAAATGGGCTCTCGGGCGCAATCGTAGGGCACCGCCGCCTGAATGTTGTTGTTGTTGTTGTACTCAGCCAACATTTCACCTACCTCCGGGCTTCTTTCGTCCTTGCCGTCCCGAATCCTGCCGATGTTTGCAGGAGGGAGACCCTCATAAACAAAGAGAAGAGAGCTGGCGTAGAAGACGAGCTGATGCTGCGACTCAAACCAGTGGAGGATATTTTGCACTCGGCGAATGCTGGCGACCACCGCATCCTTCCTCAGACAAATGCCGTTGTGAAAGAATTTAGCTAACCCTGAAGAAGAGAAAACGGAAAAGGGCTTTGTTCAGACACATTTGGTGTGAGTGACAAAAGTGAATGAGAACGTTACATGGTTCTTTGGTTTTCAATGGTGTAGGTGACTCATAGGTGTAAGGAAATATTCGTAAAATGCAGCAAAACAAAAACAAATTACAGTGATACCTCAGTTTACAAACGCTTTAGTTGACGAACTTTTCGCCTTACATTCAATTCACGGGATTATAATCTTGGCATATGAACTGCTTTTCGGGAAACACACGGAGCGCCACAATGGCTGGCGGACTATTTTTCGGCGGAAGAACACCAAGCCACACGGTGGGTGGCGGACTAGTTTTCCACACCCCCTTTGATTGCAGATGTGGTTTTTTTTTAATCGAGTGGAGTACTTCTGCTTTTTTGGGACCGGAAAAGACCCCGCCACAGGCTAGTGTTAAGACGAAGAGGACACAAAAGAAAATTACGGTCGAGCAGAAGAAGGAGATCATCGAAAAACACAAACGAGGTGTGTCTAAGCGTCCCAGTACCAGTATGCTAAGTCGACCATTGCTACGCGTGGCGAAGTTTCCGTGTTATCTCAGGCAATAGAAGAGGTTGAAAAACTTCTGTTGATTTGGATTAACAAAAAGCAACTAGCAGGGGACAGTGTGTGAGGGTATTATGGCCGAGAAAGCACAGCCACTTCACTCGGATATCATCAAGAGGCAACTACATCAACGACCATCACAAAGGTAAACAAAATGACTTTATTATACAGTAGTTTATTTCTTTCATTACAATACAATAGCACATTTATTATCCATAAAATATGTATATTTTGTGTAGTTTTAAGGCTTATTTAGCAGAAAATTATGTTTTATTGGGACCTGGAAACAGATTATTGTCATTTTAATGGTTTCCTATGGTAAATTAAATGTTTGGAAGACACACTTTTCGCCTTACACACACTTTCTGGGAACCAATTAAGTTCGTAAGCTGTGGTATCATTGTGCTCACAAAAGACAAACGTACCATCTTTAATAGTCTCCTTTAACAGTCCGCGGCCATAATGCTGGTCAAACATGTCAACGGTGTCACTGCAAAGCTTGTAAACCTGGAACAAAAAGAAAACCCCCCCAAAAAAAACTTTTATATATATTGTCAAAAATATTGCATACAATTCGTATAAAGGGCAATAAAAAAAATGTTTCAAATGTACAGTAATCCCCCGGTTTTTGCGGCTAATGGGCAACAGCGATAGACAAAAATCCACACAGTAGAATTTGGCCCCAAACATAAAGCCAGAGCGACAAAGGAATGGTTTAAAACAAAACATATTCCTGTGTTAGAATGGCCCGATCAAAGTCCAGACCTAAATCCAATCGAGAATCTGTGGCAAGATCTGATGACTGATGTCCACAAATGCTCTCCATCTAATCTTGCTGAGCTTGAACTGTTCTGCAAAGTTGGTAGAGACATACCCCAAATACTTTTTTTTTTGGAAAGCATATCATTTTCCTTCTACTTCACAATTGCAAACTGCTTGGTGTTGGTCTTTCACATAAAATGCAAATAAAATATATTTTTGTGGTCAGAACGTGACAAAATGTGGGAAAGTTAAAGGGGTATGAATACTTTTTCAAGCCACTGTTTGAGACAAGCAGTACACATATTTACTTAAAGGACAACCGACGTCTCCGGACAAGTTGTGTCCATAATTTGTAAAATGGCTTCAAATGACTTCTATTGAGCGTGTTTTAATAAGATTCCACCGCATATAGCTATATTTTACATTTTAAGACTCGCGCTGAATATTCAGGAAGTCTTGTTTTTGAGTTGGTGACGTGTCAGTATGTGACGTCACTAAAGGAACGCCCCTGACGGAAAAAAAAGACACATTGTAGCAGTCCTTCCATCACGTCAATGTATTTTGCTGCACTTGTTTGGTCTGTGTTGCACCCAAAAGCCGCCAGAAGAGGGCTTCCAAGCTCCATATAAGGAATTTATCAGCCTGTGGAAACGGAGGTGGCCACAGGAGGTCGCCATTTTGTGCCTCTTTTTTTTGGGTGAGACAGTTCCCCCCCAATGTTGCCTCAAAATGGCACGAAATAAATTCTTTAATCGATTGCAAACATGTATGCTTTCCTCTTCAGAACTATTTGAATCATATTCATAACTGGATGTGTAACAAGAAAGCATATCCTCCGAATCTGAAGCCATTGTTTTGATTCACTAGCAATGCAAGACGTCTTGCAGTGACGTCACGAACTGGGGGCGGGACTTTCTGAAAATGCCCAATTCGCAGCTAATTTTTTTTTTTTTGCAGATTTTGGACACTTTAAGTCCTTTTAATTGGTGTTTAGCATTTGACTAAAATATCATACTGCGTGTTTTGGGTATTTTAGATGCTATCAAACGTTTTTCTGAGGTCAGTTAAAAATCAAAAAAGTGACGTTGGTTGTCCTTTAATGATTAATTAAAAATAAGTTGTATAGCCATTAACATTCTTCAGCATTTATGCAGCTGTGACAGTGTAGCCTGTATTAACCTGCAGCGACCTTTTGGCCAGCTGCTTTGCTCTTCTCACAGCTAATGTGTTGATATTTAGGCAATTAAGGGGTGCTGCTTTCTTTCCGGAGATATAAACTGTCAATATCAGATGGTTTCAGGCCAAATGCTCGATTTTTCCCGAAAAGCTGAGACAATGATCTTTTTCTGCAGAGAAGCAAATTCAAGCAGAAAGGTGATCAAGGACCATATTATTAACTTCGAGTTACATTGAAACACCTGGGTAGTTGTTTACTTCTATGAAACAACAAAAGAAAAAAAACTTGATGACAAACTACATTTCTTTAGATTTATAACATTAGAATCCAAACCAGAAACACACAACAAAAATAATCTATTTACACGTGTGTGCATTTGTTTGAACTATTTACAAGTGTGTGTCTGACCTAGATACAGGTGTGCGTGTGTGTGTCGAGGTGTGTCTATATAAGTATCGTTTGCCGTATTTGGCTAATTGTAGAACGCATTGGATGAAAACCGCAAGCACACAGTAAATGTTAGAAACACCCAGAGCTGATATTCAAATATGATTAACTCATTCACAGCCAGACATGTGCAAAACTGTGTCCATTTTTTGACGTTTTTTTTGGTCATTTTTACTCAAATTGCAGGACCCACAGAATATTGAGTTTTAGGACTACATATATGTTTCAATGCAGCGCCTAGACTCTCTTCTTTCATCAGAAAAAAAAAGTTAATTCCTAAATTATATGGGTCTGGAGTTATCTGAGCTTGAAATGGGGGCGGCTGTACAAAAGGCAAATGCTGTCCGCTCGTGGGAGGGAAAAACATCGCCAGATGAAAATTCTGGAATTTCAGTGGATGAGTTAATGTGTCATTGAAAAGCCTCTTCATTTTTTGTGGTGAAACAAGATGTCAAAACAACCAAGACATATTTTCGGGAAACATCTCAAAAATGTTGCATTAAAGTACAACCGACGTCACTTTTTGGTTTCTTAACTGACATCAGAAAAACGTTTTATAGCATCGAAAATAGCCAAAACACGCAGTATGATAATTTTAGTCAAATGCAAAACACCAATAAAAATGACTTAAAAGTGTCCAAAATCTGCAAAAAAATTGAGCTGCGAATTGGGCATTTTCAGAAAGTCCCGCCCCCAGTTCTTGACGTCACGCCAAGACGTCTTGCATAACTGGAGAATCAAAACAATGGCTTCAGATTGGGAGAATATGCTTTCTTGTTACACATCCAGTTATGAATATGATTCAAGTAGTTCTGAAGAGGAAAGCATACATGTTTGCAATCGATTAAAGAAGTTATTGCCTGTCATTTTGAGGCAACATTGAGGGGAAATTTCTCACCGAAAAAAATGGCACAAAATGGCGACCTCCTGTGGCCACTTCCGTTTCCACAGGCTGATAAATTCCTTATATGGAGCTTGGAAGCCCTCTTCTGGCAGCTTTCGGGTGCAACACGAGGTCCCCAGATCAAACATTACAGCAAAATACATTGACGTGATGGAAGGACTGCTACAATGTGTCTTTTTTCGGTCAGGGGGCGGTCCTTTCGTGACGTCACATACGGACTGGTCACCAACTCAAAAACAAGACTTCCTAAATATTCAGCGTGAGTCTTAAAACGTAAAATATAGCTATATGCGACGGAATCTTATTACAACACGCTCAGTAGAAGTCATTTGAAGCCATTTTACAAATTATGGACACAACTTGTCCGGAGACGTCGGTTGTCCTTTAAGACTTGGCCCAAACCTTGTAACATTAGACTGAGACATATTACACAACTATAACTACCACAGTATTTATTGTGTTTGTATACTGAGGATATCTGAAATGAAGCAGGAAACGAAAAAGATACAAACAACGGAAGGCAAATGGAAACACAGTTTTCAAGAGTTTACTTGCTTACTTTCAAAAAGATAAGATATACTATCTGTCCTTTCCTGTACATCTCCCACCCCTGTAGATGCAGTACCGGTAATCAGATTTTTATAAACGAAGTGTGTCAACATTTTTACTTGCTGATTATCTGTGTGTGTTTTCTGTGAGTAATACGTTATGCACCATGAGAATTTACATTTGCTGGGGGCAGACCATGATTTTAACAGAATCTGGGTGGTTCACGAAGCAGCTTATTCGCGATCAGCATATTGTTGTGTCATGCTGTTATGCTTTCCTTGAGGTTAGAATGAGGATTTATAAAATGATACACCATATATTCCAATATTTACGTTTTTTTCAAAAGTGAACTCACCCTCATGCCAAGGACCAAGAAGCCCATTTCTTCCATCAGTGGGTATTTTCTGATCTGTTGCTCCCTTTTCTCCTGTGAGGCAAATGGATCATAACTTCTCTGGCCTAGCTTCACATCCATGATGCACGGCTTGACGAAGCGTCGAGTCACGTCTTCCAGCTTCATGTACAGCTCTGAGGCAAGTATCAGATAGAGAGACGATTTGGTCTATGCGGTAAAGCGGGCGAGGGACGCCCGTGGCGCCAAACTCAAAAAAATGGCTTGAAGGGATAAACACAAAATGATGATGATTTCAGATATGCAAACAAAGTTCCGTACCATTTGGTGCATCAGGAGAGGACAAAGTGCCGTAATATTTTGGAAGATGTGTCTGGAGCTCCAGAAGACATGGATCACGGCAATCATCTGCATATACCTAGAAAACGAATATGGCCACATATCAGTGGTGGGCCGTCAGGGCCAGCAAGGCCTTCTCTGCTGGCCTAACATAATCAGACATCATTATCATAATTATAATAAAAGTCAATTTCATTAAAAAAGTATTTTTTCAATATATATATATACAGTAAAGTCTCGTTATATCGATATCGGATATATCGATAGTCCCGGTTATATCGATACTATTTCTATGCACGCACGGAGAAAATTACATGCAAACAGGGTTGGATATATCGATAGTCCCGGTTATATCGATATTTTTTCGGACTCCCTTGAATATCGATATAACGAGACTTTACTGTAATTATTCTACATACTGTTTTCTTGATGTTATATTATATCCATTTGGTTATGCTCCTTTCAGTGTTGTAGTTTTAGGTCAGAGTTTTTAATCCAATCAGAATTCAGCTAGTTTGTGTCGCCAGGCTGTATGAAATCTGACCGACGCCTTCAGAATCAACAGTGAGGGCGTCTGTGCGCTGTACATGAACGGGCACATGTAGTTGATATACAGTTGCGACAGCCAATCAGATCACGAGTTGGCACAGTAAGGCCAGCTCGAGGGCCTCGCGTTGAACATGACGTACGCGTCCTGTGATTGGATACTCACTTTACCTCAGCCCTCAGCCCGGAAACCCGCAAAACCAAGTATATCTACTCGCTTTTTTAACCCACAATGGCTGAAGGAGAGGACAACTCGCTGTCGCATGTCGGTAAGCCTATTCTGAAGAACAAATGAAAAAGATTTGTTTACTTTTATTTTCAACAAATAGTTCGTTTTGTGAACGTCTTGTTGTTCTTCTTATATTAAACTGACATTTTGTAATTTAGCGTAAAATCTTGTTAAATATTGCATATTCTTGGTGGACTTCATAAAACTTTGTGGACAAATGATTTTAAATTTCCTTTTATTTTGAAGTGTTTGCAGTATTAGTACAGTAGTAGTAGTAGTAGTTCTAATTGCTGATGCAGATTTATTGATGTGTAATTGCTTCGGAAAATAGCCTGTGTTGTAGACGATTAAGGTGATGCCACGCCCAGTACTGCGTGCGTGTGCTTTTGTAAATGATATCTCCAGCCGTTGTGTCATAAATTATGGGATTACGAGGGATATTTGTTCAAGTCGGACTAAGCAGGACTTCACTGAAGTGTGTAATGCACGGACCGCCACTGCCACATATATTACTATATTATCCATACTATAACGTGCACCTAATTACATTATCTCAAAACATATTTTGAAAATGTCATTGTGAAAAAAAGTCCTACTCATATTACGTTTGTGATACTTTTTTCTTCTTACTTGGTCCAGCTCGCCAGTTCATTTTTATACCCCATCTTACATTTAAGAGGAAAAAAACAAGCGAAAAACTGGTTTGACCACGCAGTGTACCTAATAACGAGATACAATCTGACTGGTTGTCCAGTCTATCAATCAAGTGAAGGGATGGCTGATAGGCTGACGTCTAGTTTTTATTGCAAACAACTCAACTTTATTTGTATAGCGTGAGTTCATGAAAATGTCACATCACCTTGTCATGCAATCTACCAACAGTACCTTGGAGATCAGCTGGTAGATCGCGATCGACGTATTGAGCACTACTGCACTAAGGGGTATTTATGCAGGTAGGTTTTATTGTAGAGCAGGGAGCCGCGGCGACATTGTAATTATGGTTTCCTCTCGAGGGCCGTTATGAATTTGGGGAAGCCATTAGAATGTTTAAATCCCTTCAAATATTACATATCGAGCACACAGCAAATTAATGAATAACTCGTTTTCAAATCTGAAGTCAAGAATAATGACTTTTATTGTGGTTGACGTCCAAAAATATGACATTTTGGCTCAGATTTTAGCAATCATCATGGAATTTAACAAGTTTGATTTGCTTTCGCGGGCCGAAAAAAATGATGTGGCGGGCCGGATTTGGCCCGCCGGCCTTGACTTTGACACCTGTGATCTAGTGGATGCATAATGCATAATGCAAGTGTCACTTTTATTCTATGTGTCTTATAATGAGGTGCGCCTTACACAGGTAACATACGACTTACGACCGGGTTTTGTTCTGACCAAACGTTCGTAAGTCAAAATGGTCGTAAGTCGAAATCCATTCAAAATGTTGAATAGAGACTTTATGCTAAATGACTTATACCTTATACTGCAGAAAATAGGCTATATAAATGACATTCCAAATATGGTTAGGTGTTGGTGATAATAATAATAATAATAATAATAATAATCTTCTTCTTCTTTTCCTTTCGGCTTTTCCCGTCAGGGGTCGCCACAGAGAATCAGTCCTCCATCTTCAGAGGTTTGATTCGCATGTTTGTTTTGGCCAAGCTTTTACATCGGATGCTCTTCCTGACACAACCCTCTGTATTTATCCGGACTTCGGACCGGCACAATAAGACACTGGCTTGTGTCCCCTTGTGGCTACAGAACAAGCAATTTGATGAGCTTAATAAAGGTGAAGATGCTCGATAAAAAGGCTAATAATAATAATAATAATACATTAGATTTAAAAGCGCTTTTCATCACACTCAAAGACACTTTAGAAGAGCTTAAAACACTAAATAAAATGCACACCTGAAGACAAGCATACTTAATTGACACCAAAACACATCTACACGAGTATTACCATGCTGTAAAACTGCATCTCCCTCGGTCCTCTCGGTGGAGGTTGTAGTTGCTTGAGGACTGTTCCATCTGGATGTTGCAGAATCCCTTCAAAGAAACAAACAAAACAAAAGACATTCATGCCATTTGACTCAGTATCATTAGTGAAGCAAGAAGTGTATTTCAATGCAGTTTGACATTGATTTTTCAATGATTGAGGAGGAACACAGAATTAGCGGTCAAACAAAGAGGTAGAAAAATATTGGGATGTATGTGAAAATTATTGAACAGTGTCACGGTTTGTGAGGTGGTGATGGCGGGTGCGGATCTCAAAAAGCAGGCAGGAGGGAGCAGGAGGTTGTTTGAGAAATTGTATTAAAATAAAGTCAGCAGGAACAAAATGTAAAACATCAAAATCATCTGAATGGAAAAAATACAAAGTAGCAAAAGAAGACCAAAAGTAAAAGTCCGCCAAGGTTAAACTAACACGTACACAATGCATGCAGCAAACAAGCAGCAAACAAACAATGAACCGGCACAGGATGGTCGTTCCGGGTGTCCTTTTAAGTGTCAATGATTAAACGACCAGCACCTGCGAGGCTGCAGGCAGGGCTGACGTCGCTACCCGCTGGTCGCCAATCTAATCGGGACGACCAGCACCTGTGCAGGTGCAGGCGGGGCCGACAGCGCCCCCCGTTGGTCGCCAACCAGATCATGACAAACAGTAGCTTAAGATCGCTAAGAAAAGCTGTAAAGTAAAATGGTGGAAATGTAAATTGAGAACTGCTACAATCAGTGCAATCAATGATGATCCAATGTCTAACACCTGTATTTTCCAAACTGTTTCTGATGTGTATTGCTAAATTGCTAATAGCTAGCTGTAGGTTGTATAAGCATAATAATGTGAAAATGAAGTTTTGAATCGTCAGCAAGGTTGGAATGGCTTGAAGTACTTGAAATGTGTAGAAAGGAGAAGACATTTTGTCAGGTATTTCTTATTACAGTAAAGTCTCGTTATATGGATATCGGTTATATCGATAGTACTGCTTATTACGATACTATTTCTATGAACGCAAGGAGAAAATGTACATGCCGCAGGATCGGATATATCGATAGTCCGGTTATATCGATATTTTTTCTGACTCCCGAGAATATCGGTATTCTTTAGAGAGACTTTACTGTATTATCAATTTTGTTATTTAATTTCAGTGTAAAATGTGTTATTCCGAAACATTGTTGCCAAGATGTTTCGACTGAACTCAACATTTTGAAGTTGGAATGACAACCATGGAGAAATTGGGTCATCCTGCCATTTTTTGTTACATTCATTTGGGAATGTAGTCTGGAAATGGAACTGTATAGTGCCACTTAGCAGTTTTTTTTGACAACGATACTAGTGCAGCGTGTTCTACCGGAAACAAATTCCTTGTGTGTTCTACATACTTGGCAATAAAGATGATTCTGATTCTGATTCTGAAAAATGTAAAACACAAAAAAATGGGAATTGTAGGAAATGTAAAAAATTGTTCCACATATGTCCTGAAATGAGACAAACATTTTCAAACTTGATATGTTGATAGATTAAAATATCAACCTTGATTTTAGACATGTCAAAAAATGCATTCCAAAATGTCCTGAATGAGTTTTGGATATTTGGAACGGTTTGAATCGATTAAAAAACATGTACAAATTGTTACATTTCGCCATCAATCTTTAAACTTTCTCATGGAAACTAAAAGAGACTGAGGTGGAAAACCTTTACAATCCATCACATATCATCTAAACCAGGGGTCTCAAACACATTTCACATGGTGGGCCACATATGGCCTCAGTAGATGTCATTTAAAATTATACTATACATGCTATAAATAATAATATTAATAATAATAATAATAATAATAATAATAATAATAATAATAATAATAATAATAATAATAATAATACAGTTCTGTGGGTGAGCAGCGGCAGCGTTCACTCAACCCGCAACTCAAATAGATACAAAGCTAGCTCGCTGGCTAATAGATAGCTAATAGCTAGCTAGCAAATAGATAGCGAGCTCGATAGCTGGGTAGATAGATAAATAAATCAAGAAATATTCCCACTAAATGCCGATTTTTTTTTCCCTTTTGCCATTCATTTAACAACATCAACTTTAAACGGCAGACGATAGCATAATTGGTAATGCACTTTAAGATGAAATGAGATTCATGAAAAAAAAAAAATTTCGCTGTGATGAGTCTTGTAGGGGCGTCAAAAATTATATTCCTTCAATACCAAAATTTGTTGAAAACACACCAAGCACAAAGGTTTCTCACGCCGTGGAAAATTCTACACTCCATATCGACTTTTCTCCGTTTGGATAATGACATTTTGGCTAATGAGGGTGTTGAAACCGCGGTTGGAAAAAAACACTTTTCTTCAACGTTGATCGGAACAGCACCCCTAGTGTGCAATGATTGAATTGCACCTCATTAAAAATAAGAATTCCATGTCGTTTGTGCATTTTTTTCCACTTTTAAATTATCCTGCGGGCCTGATCATACCTCCTTGGGGGCCGGTTCCGGCCCATTGGCCGTATGTCTGACACACCTGATCTAAACAGTTTAAAAATACGGAACCCTTCATTCACTTCAATTAGGAAAAAAACCTACAGTATTCATTTCGATTTAAATTATTGGATTGAGTTCAGATGATCGGTCAGCTTCATCCCCTTCCTGTAGATATGCCAAATCCGGTTGTGACTTCTAGGCTTTAGAATTACTCACGAGTCACCTGACCAGATGAAATACTGCTGATTTAGGATGTGAGGCCATTACGTAAATAAAATGCACGCGTACAGTGAGTCATCGTTCATTTCTGGAGCGGTTCCAGATTTGGTGGAAGGAAATGCAAATCTACCAGTTCTCTATCATTGTTAACAGGCTATCGATGAGTAATGCAAAGCAGATCCATCAGTCAACCTTGTGTTACTGTTGGAGGTGAAAAATGTGTTCTGATTACTCCTACGATTTCATTTCAGCAGTCATGCTGGAGTCTGTGTGGGAAGACAAATGCAGATTCAGTTTACGAACGCTTAAGCTCACGAACTTTTCGCCTTATGAAAATGTACATTTGCGAGCATATAATCTTGGCATACGAGCTAGTTTTCAGTGGACGAACCAAACCACACCGCGCCACAGTGGCTGTCGGACTAGTTTTCAGTGGAAGAACACCAAACCACAGGGTCGAACAGCGCCGCGGTGGCTGGCTACCCCTTTGAGTGCAGATGTGGTTTGCTATCGACCGAAAAAGACCCCACCACAGGCTAGTGTAAAGCCAAAGAGGACACAAAAGAAAATTACGGTCGAGGAGAAGAAGGAGATCATCGAAAAACACGAACGAGGTATGTGTTTGTGTGACTTAGCGTGCCAGTACCAGTACGCTAAGTCGACCATTGCTACGTGTGGCTAAGGGTGTTTCTCTGTTGTCTAAGCAACGGGATAAGGCAATAGAAGAGGTTGAAAAACTTCTGTTGATTTGGATTAACGAAAAGCAGCAAGCATGGGACAGTGTGCGTGACCAAGAAAGCATGGTAATTTCACTCGGATATCATTAAGAGGCAACTACATCAACGACCATCACAAAGGTAAATAAAACGACTTTATTCTACAGGAGTTTATTTCTTTAATTACAATACAATAGCCCATTTATTATACATAAAATAATGTATATTTTGTGTAGTTTTAAGGCTTATTTAGTAGAAAATTATGTTTTATGGGGACCTGGAAACGGATTATTCTCATTTTTAATGGTTTCTTATGGGAAATAAATGTTTGGCAAACGAACTTTTCGCCTGGAACACACTTTTTGGGAACCAATTAAGTTCGTATGATGAGGTATCACTGTATTCTGAATATGTTACATAGGAAACACTGAAAAACATTATCAATGTTTTTTGTGGGGGAAAAAGGAAAAGACAAGATCCAGTGAAACTCCTCCACAATGAAATCCTGTTTGCACCAATAATATTTTCACAACAGGGGACTTTTCACTTGTGCACGTTTTATTTCAGTTGTAAACACACACAAACATACTGTATGTTGCACATAGGAAAACCGATGTGATGTTTTGGTATTGCAGTTTCCGAGCTAAGCAGTAGGAGTCGATTTAGGCCGTTTAGATTTTTGCTGGAGTCTTGGTTTTCTGTTGTTGTGAATTTTTTTGTGAGGGAAGGGCAAAGAAAAATACTTTGTGTTACACAACAGAGGGGTTGCTCGCTGTATGGGGAGCAGAAAAAGTGGGAATGGCTTTAATACATGAAGACTTGTTTTCACACTCGGGGGTATTTTTGCCCATGATTTCATTGTACAGGAGTTTCTCACTGGGAATGGAGATAATTTGGGAAGGGCTTTATTTTGCACAAAGGATAAGGCTTGTTTTGGTTCTATTTGCACGGAAAGTCAAAGGCTGGCTGGGATTGTTTATTTTGTCTATTTGACGGCATTGTTAGAGAATCTTTTTTGGGGATTTTTGGCGGGGGTTGTTACATTTTACATAGATTAAAAATGCATAACTAAGAAAGCATCACAGACAACTTTTGTACTGCCGGTCAATGATTTACATGAAAGTGTGTCTGCAGCAAGAACTTTAATTATAAAAAAAGTATTCTATTAAATGTTTTTGAACAAAAAAAATGTGTTTTTTATTCTAAGGTATTTTCTTTTGTTTTTGAAAAAAATGGTTCTGACTTAAGGAGTTCAAAGGTAAGAATATCAGGGCTTTTCTCTATGCTTTTAAATCACATTGTAAACGTTTAGGCAGTATAAAACTAATTCCATAATTAATTAATTCCTGTAATGGGCAGCATCTTCACAGCCCCGCTTTGTTTAGCGGAAAGGTCAGTGCTGTTGGACAGTCTGCGGCTGGATGGATGCATGGCTTGAGGAACCCGCGATAAGAAGAAAGGAACGTCAGCGCAGAGCGTCGACGCGTATGTGGAACTGTTGCGGCTTGGAATTGAAGCAGATTTATGTGAAGACAATCTCTTTTCGTCAATGGATGCTACAGCTGCGTGTTTGCTTTCAACATTTAGCTTGTAGTCGACATGCACATTCCATCATGATGTCCCTGATCCACTGGTGGAAAGACGCTTTGATCCTCTTCTCTTTCATCTAGAACTGCTTCATGTCATCACAAAGAGGGTACAGCAAGTCCTGAAGAATGAATGTCTCTCTGTGTCTTTGTTTTGTCATATTGTCTCCATGCTGTCATATTATTTGTTATTTAGTTTTTTTTTTTGTTCTTTTGACTTCAAGACGGCGCCACGAGAGTGGCTGCCTTTCCAGCAGCTCATGTATTTTGTTTTTATACTTTCATTCCTTTCATGACTTTGCTGCTGTGAAATGTAAATTTCTCCACTGTGAGACTAATAAAGGCAAATCCAATCCAATCAAATCTATTATACAGTACAGTATATTTCTTTAATTACAATACAATAGTGCATTTATTATACATCAAATAATGTATATTTTGTGTAGTTTTAAGGCTTATTTAGTAGAAAATTATGTTTTATGGGGACCTGGAAACGGATTATTCTGATTTGTAATGGTTTCCTATGGGAAATGTATGTTTGGAAGACATACTTTTCACCTTACACACACTTTCTGGGAACCAATTACGTTCGTAAGCTGAGGTATCACTGTACTAACTAAATCTGACAAACCACCAACGTCACTCTCAATCACTAAATACAATAAAATCGGCATCCTTCGCGTCATTTGAACAATTGGAGAGGTAAAAGATGTGCCACTTGTTTTCTGCGCTGCCTACGTCACAATGGTTGTCGATTTAACACTATGGGTCTAGACTGCCCTCTTGCGTTTTAAAATGAAAAACACGTGACATTACAACATTCCATTTAAAATTTCATACATAAATCATAACTCCCGCCAAATTATGAAAACACTGCGTTTCATAGTGCAGGAAATACGATCATGGTATATTTTGTGTACATTCCAATCCGAATGCGTTTATGAAAGTTGTCATATAGGTCAAATAAAATACATCTTTATATTATATCACTTCAAGAAACATTGTTCCCATTTTTCAACGAAACCTATGCACGGCGATGCAAGTGTCGGCCTCGGCAAACAAGGGCATTAATGGGAGGAGCGCTTTCCTGTTCGGTCAGCTGCAATACAGGATGAGCAGGATTCCAATATTTGGTCAATATATAGCAAGGTACACCTGTGGAGTGTATTACTTCAGTGTATGCGGCCGATGTGTTAATGATTATTCAAGACAAAGCAAGATAACATCACGCTGCTGAACTCAATGCCGCTTTGTTTTTCGACAGATAGCAAAGTGAGACGGGCAGGTATCCCTTTCAAAGAAAAATAGATTTAGTTTGAGACTGTTTCATTCATTTTTCTGATCCGTTTGTCAACAATGTGAAATATGAGCAAAAAAGTACTGCATTTATTCAACATTGATGAAACCTTAGAAGCAGTCACCCACGCCCCCAAGTTGCTAACTGAAACAAGTACCCAGGTAAAATGCTGTTCACATACAGCAGGGGTGTCAAAGTCATTTTTTTTTTTTTGCCGCGGGCCACATTGCAGGTATGGTTTCCTCTCGAGGGCCGTTATGAATTTGGGGAACCCATTAGAATGTTTAAATCCCTTCAAATATTACATATAGAGCACACAGCAAATTAATGTATAACTCGTTTTCAAAGTCAAAGTCAAGAATAATGACTTTTATTGTGTTTTGACATCCAAAAATATGAAATTTTGGCTCAGATTTTAGCAATCATCATGGAATTTAACAAGTTTGAATTGCTTTCGCGGCCCGAAAAAAAAATGATGTGGCGGGCCGGATTTGGCCCGCGGGCCTTGACTTTGACACCTGTGACATACAGCAATCACGTTTGGATTAGGTCAAACATTATCCCTTGGCCAAAGTGACGAAATACCAACTATGACTTCATATTGACTGCCGTGTCCTGACACGAAGCATTACAAACCACATGAGATATCTACTAAAAGGTGGGGCTGGGTAATTAATTAATCGACTTGAGCAAACCACCTAGGAAAAAAAAATGACATTTTCATTGTGATTGTCTTATGCAATCTCCCTGTCAACCAATCGAAGTGGCAAATAAATGCAATTAAAAGCAGAAATGAACTTTGGTCGATTTAAAAACCTCTGGGATTTTATCTTATCTGACAAATACAGTCAAGTCTCGTTATATCGATATTCTCGGGAGTCCGAAAAAATATCGATATAACCGGGACTATCGATATATCCGATCCTGCGCGCATGTAAATTTTCTCCATAGAAATAGTATCGTAATAAGCAGTACTATCGATATAACCAATATCGATATAACGAGACTTTACTGTATGTATATTTTTGAAGGTCATGATGATTACATTTGGCAAAAAAAAAAACTATTCCAAACACTGATTAATCAGATTATTTATGGTGTGAAAAAAAGATGAATCAAGGTGTTTTTAGTGGGTCTCCAACAATAAAGTTATGAATTACAGATAGAACATTTGACTCATCATACTTTTTCCTTTCATATTTGTTCATCTTTGCAATTGAGAAAAATCAGCAACAATGTGATGAGTGTTTTGTGTGAGGGTAGTTGAATGTTTTATCTTGTATCGTGTCAATCAAACTAAAACAATCCACAAAAACCCACCCATTTAACAATAAGATAATTTGATAATTAGGCAGAGGAGCACTTTCTGCTTTCTGTCTAGATGTGAATTGTGGGAAAAAATTTCCCTCTTGTACATTGAGGACACAAAAAAAAAGGGGTCCAAAGAGGCTGTTATTTTTTTGGTGGAAGATGGCTGCCCCCCAAAACTAATTTTCGAACTATGAAGTCTTCTACAGTACATTTTCAGCCTTATAATAATGCTCATTGACACTAATATATACATATTTAACTCTTCCAGGGATAATGGTTACTACAGTGGGCAGGTCTGATTGAGGCTTATTTTTATTGGTACATGAAAAGGTTGAATCTTTTTTTTTGTGAGAAAAAAAAACATCTAAGGGAGAGGTTTCATTGATAATGCCCCAAAAATGCAGAAATATCGGAGTATTTATACTTCATTCGTCAATTACTTGTTATTTTTGGGTCTGCAATTTCCTACACGTCTCAAAACAAAGGTGTGTATTTCTGATCTAAGTGACATTATCGTTAAATAGTGCGACAATACAGATAATAGTTATGTCATTGGCGTTTTATAAAAATTGAGGAATGATTTCTATTAAATGTACCCTTACAGATTTACTACAACAGAATCGAAGCTCACGAATTAGGCTTTGGGAGAAGGGTGCTTCGTGAATTTAAGTCGTTTCTTCCATAACCACGTTCCATAAAGCCGAAGACCACATTTAGCTTCCAAATTTCAATTATGTGTATAATGAATAGTGGATGAAAGTCATATAGAGGTAGAGCTGTACTCACCAACTTTATCCACTCCATATTTGTGACCAGCAACCTGATGTGACAGCGGTACGCAGCCATTCAGATGAGCTGGTCCTTGTGTCCCAATTGGCCGGTGACCGCTCATCTCTTTGGTGGAAGCAGCCGGAGTGATGCACGGGGTCATTTTGACCCCGACAGCTGAAGCCAGGTCCAGTCTACCAAGAGCTAAAGAGGACTCCATCATCACTTGATGATGGTGACTTGCTGACATTTGTAATAAACGACGGAGGCCAGCAATCTTCGTTCTCAAGCAAAATACATGTATATTTTTTTAAAAGGCACTGTATGGATTCACATACTTATGACGTAACCAGCGCCCTAGATCCAGTTTCAATAAAGTATTGGGGCGTGAGGTTGTCAAGTCTTAAGGGAAGTGAGTGGCCCAATCCAGACGAAAGCAAAGACACGGCGGTTCCGTTCGCTGCTTTCGATTCTCAGCAGCAACTTCAGGGACGTAGGACAAAACTGTTATCCACCCCGTTACCGAGGTTGAAGCAGAGCTCCCGAAGCGCGCTGATTCTATGATTTTCATATCTTGATCAGCGGCATAAATACAATCTGGCCACATCCCACTTCCTGACAGCGTCAGTTACAGGTGAACCAAGCACGATTTCCGCTTAAAGATTTCAAAATAAAACCACGGAGGTATCGCGCAATACGCACGACGTGTCAGTATCAACCATGACAATGTATTGCACCATTCCAATGGAAACATGTAACATTTAAATGTCTTTCTGAAGCAATATTATCCCATTGACATTAAAATGCAATCATTTTCAACAAGCCCATTTCCGCTTTTCAACTGGGGCAATTGACGCTCCTGTCGACTGATGTTGCGACACGTTAAGTTTAGAGCGATTTCCATCAACAAAATCGAAAGCGGACGACACCAATGAAGACTAAAACGTACCGGAATTACGAAAACGCGCTAGTCCACCTCCAAATTGAAAGCCAACCCTTATCAGTAAGACAAAACGTGGCCGTCGTCAGCCTTAAACCTCGATTTAGCTCGTGTGACTCGGATACAGGTATGACACTACTTTCGGTTCAAGTGACGATTTCCAAAGTGTTGCGACAATTGACTACTGTCGCAAATAATAAACACTTTGCTTTACGGCAGATTTTCCACCCTCAAGCTATATTGTATCAACGTTTACAAAGTAATGTACATGAAAAGTGACATAGGAGTTCTAAGAACGCCACTATCTCCAATGTGAGACAGATACAAGTTAGATCATAATATCATCATCATATACCTGTAGATATAGATATACACAAATCAATTAATCTCAAAGTTGTGGACCACATTCATTGAATTAGCAAATACGTATATGTATTAGTCTCACTCTAAATTTAAAACACATACTACACTATACGAAGAAAAAAGACATTATAAAGAGTATGTAAATGTTGTCAGGTTGTATTTATGTTGACATTTAAAGCATACAACAAAGAGAACTTGCTATCAATAATAAGATAATAAAAACACATAATGTTTAACCAAAAGTAGAAATCATGTAGTATATAGCTGTATACCGAATAATCTGAATACATCTAAAAGTACATTATTATACAGGTATAATCTTGTGTACATTGTTCCTACCACACCATTTTTATTTATTTATGTCTTTACTTATTTTATGTTTCTAACTTGAGTAAATACAGGAATACCTCCTCTATATTTTCAAATTTAAGTTTTATGAATCTAAATTGGGTTGGGGAAAAATATGTGTTGGTGCAGTTTTTGGGAAGTGGACGTGTTTTATATCATAAAATAATAACTGAATATTGAATTGGTCCCTTTTTCCTTGGTGGAAGTTAATCGGTTTCTGCTGTTCAAATAAGATAAAGTGCTATTACATCCTGACAAAGTGGATAACTCATCTCATCCCATTCCTCACAAATTACCATGTTCCACACGAGTCTGCCTCTGTAATTACATGGACAATTGTACTTATCTATTTGAAATGCAATCCACTCTAATTGGGATGAAATTTCATAAACAAAGATAATGAGTAAACACAATTCACAGGGAGTGTACCGTATGTATTTTTCCATCACAACATAATTCGTTTTTTTCCATGCTCCTATCTCTCATTACGTAAACAGTGGCTCTAAAATTCAGTGAAAATGATAATTTAAATGTTTCCTTTCAGAGTTTACAATACTTCTCAAGTGGGCTTCTTTAAGACAACAGGGTTGTGTTGTTTTAATTTTGACCTGCTTAAAGTATTAAAACAATTTACATTAATATTGTTCGGATTGTTTTATGTGTCACGTTTTTGTAACGGCCTTCAAAATGATACTCGGATGACAACAATGCATATTTGCTTTCTTTTTGATAAGAAATGCATCAGTGTCATCATTTAGAATGATTTAATCTCGCTACAGTTTGTGTGAACTACTGTACTCAGGTTCATTGTCAATCGCAAATTGTTTTTGTTGTATAATCCAACAATGGAATGTGTTTCTCATGCAAATCAAAATGCATTTTATATCATGTGATTTACTTCTTACAAATGCGTTAATTTATCTCCCACGGCAAATATAACTAATCGTTATTAATTCGTTACACTTGATGGGATATTCTTATATTGCACAATATAGAGTATATATGCAATTTAAACGCCAATACTGCATCACAATTATAAACGTCAAGCGATGTTTGTTTTCCGGTTGGAGCTCGTAAACTGCATTTCCCAGAATTCTCTCGGCTCTCACAACCGTAAAGTGAAGGCGGAAACAAAAGAGCTCTCCTAAATTCACAAACCGTAACCCGGCTACTGGGCAAGGAAATGAACGATAATTACTGATCGTGACAGCTTCTATATAGTAATCGAAACGGAAAAAAAGTGGCACGAAGTATTTTGAAATTCGGCTACACCAGTCAACATGGCACTGAAGAGAATAAATAAGGTAACTGACTCGCTTTGCTAGCGGCAGATAAATGGATCGTCGAAGGCTCATGATTGGACAGAGTTGCTGTTACTAATGTTTTCTCGCTTTCCGGGCATTTCAAGAGCTGCGGCCCGAACTTAGTAACGGTTTTCGAAATGATCTGTTTGTTGACACCACGTACAATAGCCGAGGCAGACAATGTCAACGTCAAAGTTTCGGGTTAGCTTGCTAAGCTATGCACAATTGACACATACCTCCAAGTGTTCCTGTTGGACCACTTTTGCTTGGAAAGTTGAAAATCAAGCTTCGGGTATCTGTCATCAACAACAATTAGCAATATTTTTTGGAAGCTTACGTGAATGGCATAGTTGTCCGCAACGGACTGTAAATTGGTTTGACAAACCCGCTTTACAATTATTGTTTACAATATGAATTTGGAAACTGTTGTTTTGTTTTTGTTTCATTAAACGTGAAGTTGTTAGTGACGTCAAGGCATTCACATGGGAACCGAAATGATGTAGACATCCGATCAATTCATTTCCCTTGGACAATTAATAAACAATATTAAGGAGTAAAAGTGATTATTGGCGTTTGGTTTGGGAGTAACGATAAGTCATATGACATGCTGTGTAAAGAAATGAACATAAAATGCCACAGTGTAAAGCATCCACTCAATGACTGACAGCAGTATTCCTGTTTTGTTTATTTATGTGTTTTTGAGTAGGAGCTGCACGACTTGCAAAGAGACCCTCCAGCACAATGCTCTGCTGGACCCGTGAGTGACGACTGTGAGTAAACACATTTCAGTTCACTATTCACTGAAGGCGTTCATTGACTGAGGTACATGCTCATTGTTGTTGGACTTAAAGGACAACCGTAAAATGTAAAATGGCTTCAAATGACTTCTACTGAGCATTTTTTACAAAGATTCCACCGCATATAGCTATATTTTACGTTTTAAGACTCGCACTGAATATTCAGGAAGTCTTGTTTTTGAATTGTGACGAGTCCGTACGTGACGTCACAAAAGGACCCCGCCCCCCCGACCGACAAAAAGACACATTGTAGCAGACCTTCATCACGTCAATGTATTTTGCTGTACTGTTTGTCTGAAAACCTTGATGTTGCACCCAAAAGCCGCCAGAAGAGGGCGTCCAAGCTCCATGGAAGGAATTTATCAGCCTGTGGAAATGGGCTGATTCATTCCTCAGGGGAGCTGGTCGCCATTTTTAGGTGCGACATTCCCCCCCTGCCCATTTGCCTCAAAATGACACGGAAAAAAATCTTTAATTGATTGCAAACTTGTATGCTTTCCTCTTCAGAACTATTTGAATCATATTCATAACTGGATGTGTAACAAGAAAGCATAAGTCATTTTTATTGGTGTTTTGCATTTGAATAAAAATATCATACTGCGTGTTTTGGGTATTTTAGATGCTATAAAATGTTTTTCTGATGTCAGTTAAGAAACAAAAAAGTGACGTTGGTTGTCCTTTGAAGTAAGGTGGCAAATGAGGGGTTTTCTCATGAAATATGCGATTTTGTGATGTTTATTTTGATATGCGTAGGAATAAAATTATTATTTTGAAAAAGAATCACTTTTTTCAAGGTCTAAATCCTATACATGTATTATTGGACAAACGCAAGCGAACCACACATTATTAAGAAAGGCATTTTATTTATCTACTTCAATTGAAGTTAATTACAAGTTAAACATGACGTTTTATTTTTTTTAATACTTTATGTTAAAGCGAGACTGACATTCTGTAAACAGCTCATCCCTCTCAAAGCTCTCTCCAGTCATAGAATGTCCTGGTTAAGATACAAATACCAAACCTCTCTTGGTCTTTCTTTTTCCAGTATTGTTGCTTGCACAGAATGACCGTTGCTGATACATTACGTGAAACGGAATTCCTCCGCCCCCCCAGTATGCGTGATTCTTAAGTTTCCTCAGAGGGACACGGCTTTGTCATCCCTAATGTATTTTATTTATTTATTTTTTTGTTATCAAATTAACACTAGTACAGCCAATTTCAAGTCTGATGTTTGTCTCCCGTTTTGATTGCAGTGTTTCATTGGCAGGCGACAATAATGGGCCCGGTGAGTAACAAAGTACTGCTTCATTCATTTCAACTTTTGTCTCCACTCGACTGTGACAACAGTGAGTCACGAACCAGACACAAGGCCAAATCAAACTTCTCATGTCGTTTTGGCTCATAAATAAGTCACTATAACTTCTTAAGATTAAAATGTATACAGTGATACCTCAGCTCACGAACTTAATTGGTTCCCAGAAAGTGTGTGTAAGGCAAAAAGTTCATCTGCCGAATATTTATTTCCCATAAGAAACCATTGAAAATGAGAATGATAGCTGCAAATAAGTATTTGAACACCTGAAAAATGAATGTTAATATTTGCTACAGTAACCTTTGTTTGCTATTACAGAGCTCAAATGTTTTTTGTAGGTTTTTACACACTGCAGGAGGGATCTTGGCAGACTCCTCCACACAGATATTACCTAGATCAGTTAGGTTTCTGGGATGTCGCTGAGAAACACAGAGTTTGAGCTCCCGCCAAAGATTTTCGATCGGGTTCAGGTCTGGAGACTGTCGATCGGGTTCAGGTCTGGAGACTGTCGATTGGGTTCAGGTCTGGAGACTGTCGATCGGGTTCAGGTCTGGAGACTGTCGATCGGGTTCAGGTCTGGAGACTGTCGATCGGGTTCAGGTCTGGAGACTGTCGATCGGATTCAGGGCTGGAGACTGTCGATTGGGTTCAGGTCTGGAGACTGTCGATTGGGTTCAGGTCTGGAGACTGTCGATCGGGTTCAGGTCTGGAGACTGTCGATCGGGTTCAGGTCTGGAGACTGTCGATCGGGTTCAGGTCTGGAGACTGTCGATCGGGTTCAGGTCTGGAGACTGTCGATCGGGTTCAGGTCTGGAGACTGTCGATTGGGTTCAGGGCTGGAGACTGTCGATCGGGTTCAGGTCTGGAGACTGTCGATTGGGTTCAGGGCTGGAGACTCCCTGGGCCATGCTAGAACCTTGATATGCTTCTTAGGAGCCACTTCTTGGTTTTCCTGACTGTGTGCTTCAGGTCGTTGTCGTGTTGGAAGACCCAGCCACGACCCATCTTCAATGCTCTGACTGAAGGAAGGAGGTTGTTCCCCAAAATCTCACAATAGTCATCCTCTCTTTAATGCAGTGCACTCGTCATGTCCCATGTGCAGAAAAACACCCCCAAAGAGTGCTGCTACCACCCCCATGCTTCACAGTATGGATGGTGTTCTTCGGATTGTACTCTTCATTCTTCTTCTTCCAAACACACGTAGTGGAATTATGACCAAAAAGTTCTATTTTGGTCTCATCTGACCACAAAACTTTCTCCCATGACTCCTATGTATCATCCAAATGGTCATATGCGAACTTAAAATGGGACTTGACATGTGCTGGTTTAAGCAGGGGACCCCTTCGTGCCATTCATGATTTTAAATCCTGACATCAGTCATAGTGTATTATCTATAGTAACCTTGGTAACGGTGGTCCCAGCTCTTTTCAGGTCATATACCAACTCCTGTCGTGTAGTTAGTTCCGGGCTGATTCTTCACCTTTCTTAGAATCATTGAGACCCCACGAGGTGATATCTTGCATGAGGCTCCACTCCGATTGAGATTGACCGTCATGTTTTGCATCTTCCATTTTCTAATGATTGGTCCAACAGTGGATCTTTTTTTTTTTCACCAGGCTGCTTGGCAATTCCTCCGTAGCCCTTTCCAGCCTTGTGGAGGTGTACAATTTTGTCTCTGGTGTCCTTGGACAGCTCTTTGGTCTTCACCATATTACAAGTTAAAGTCTTACTGCTTGTATGGGGGTGTACAGGTGTCTTTATGCAGCTAATGACCTCAAACACGTGCATCTGATTTGATTCAAAATGATACATGTAGTGCAGGTGGACTTCTAATGGGTGGACTAACAGGTCTTTCAGGGTCGGAAGTCGAGATGATACACAGGTGTTCAAATACTTTGCAGATGTATCACACACATACGTTGTTAAAAAAATCATACATTGTGATTCCTGGGTTTTTCTTTATATTTTCTACACTGTAATTTAGGAATTAACTATTTTTTTCTGATGAAAGAAGAAGGTCTAAGCCTCTTAAGGTTTCCTATACTGCATTGAATGCTTATGTGGTCCTAAAACTCAATATTCTGTGGGTCCTGCAATTTCGGTGAAAATGACGCAAACCCTTGGCACTGGAGTGGACATATTTTTGCACATTGTCTGGCAGTGAATGAGTTAAGAGTTCTTATGTTTTGTGAAAATGGGGGGCGTAAACATGACCGCAACTTGATAAAACAAAGCATTGCCATTGGTTTGTGGCACACGACTGTGGCTGCTGCTGCTCACCTGCAGAAAAAATATCCTGTGACTGTAAAGTGTCCCTGAGCGTTTTGAAAGGCGCTGATACATGAAATGTATTATTATTATTCAAAATTTACAGTGTTGCGTTTGTGTGCATGTAATATGGCTTCCTCGCTCACCCATGTGACTATTGTGAAATGCCTCACCAAATGTGTAATTTCTCCCATCCCTTCGTCAGCCTGACAGTCCTTACCAAGGAGGAGTTTTCTTCCTCACAATCCACTTCCCCACCGACTACCCCTTCAAGCCGCCAAAGGTAAGGATAATTACAACTAATGTTGCCTAACCTGTGTTGCCGAAGCAGGCTATTGTATGAACGATTGAAATTGAAATTGCGTTGGGATTATCTTAAAAGAGGAGTTAGTTCGGAATGTCTTAGAAGTAAAAAGAGTATCAGATAGAATGATGAGTCTGAAGCTAGAAATTGAAGGTGTGATGTTCAATGTTGTTTGTGGGTATGCCCCACAAGTAGGATGCGAGCTGGCGGAGAAGGAGACATTTTGGTTGTACTTTGATGAAGTCACACAGAACATCCCGCGAAGTGAGAGGGTTGTAATTGGTGGAGACGTCAATGGACATGTTGGCGCAGGAAACAAAGATGATGAGGAGGTGATGGGGAAGGTTTGGACTCCAGATGAGGAACGCTGAAGGACAGATGGTGGTTGACTTTGCTAAGAGAATGGAAATGGCTATTACTTATATATATATACTTTCAGAAGAGACAGGAACATGGGGTGACCTACAAGAGTGGAGGCAGAAGTACACAGGTAGACTACATTTTGAGTCAACGGCGCCATCTACAGGAAATCAGTGACTGCAAAGTAGTGGTTGGTGAGAGTGTAGCCAGACAGCATAGGTTGGTGGTGTGTAGGATGACGCTGGCAGTGACGAAGATGAAGAAACCAAAGGCTGAAGTGAGGACAAAATGGCGGAAGTTGAAAAAGGAAGAGTGTTGCATGACATTTCGGAAGGAGGTAAGACAAGCACTGGGTGGGCAAGAGGTCTTTCCAGATGACTAGCAAACATAATCAGAGATACAGGTCGGAAAGTACTTGGTGTATCGAGTGGGAGAAAGGTAGATAAGGGGACTTGGTGGTGGAATGGGGAGGTGCAGGAGTGTATACAGAGAAAGAGGTTAGCAAAGAAGACGTGGGACACTGACAGGATGGACAAGAGTAGACAGCAATACAAGGAGATGCAGCGCACGGTTAAAGTAAAGGTGGCAAAGGCCAAACAAGAGGCCTATGATGACTTGTATGCTAGGCTGGACAGCAAGGAAGGTGAGACTGATCTTTACAATCAATACATTGTATCTTGTAACTGTCTGTGCTACTTTTCTAGGTATCGTTCACGACAAAAATTTATCACCCAAATATCAACAGCAACGGGAGTATTTGTTTGGACATTCTACGGTCGCAGTGGTCTCCTGCTCTAACTGTGTCAAAAGGTACCTTTTGAGGGGACCGTCCCCTGGGGGTTCCATGTTCTGTGCGTCGAAAATAGAGTGACACTGACTGCAACTCGTGTGTTTTTCTGCCTCTTTCAGTGCTATTGTCCATATGTTCTTTGCTGTGTGATCCAAACCCGGATGACCCTTTAGTTCCAGATATAGCACAGTTGTACAAGACTGACAAAGAAAAGTTAGTATGCACACACCCTAAGTCCACAGTTTTGGCATTATATGGAATTTAATCCTCCCCTTCTCTTCTCTCTCTTCAGATACAACAAACTAGCAAAAGAATGGACCCAAAAGTATGCCATGTAACATGAAGCTAAGTTGCATTATTATCTTTTTTTTTTTCCTTTGTATTTTTGAAGTCACATTACACTGTAAAATATATTAAGGAATTTAATAACCTTCAATCAACAGTACTCCCCAATGATATTTTTCTCAACTTGAGGATCACGCACCTTAAGTAAAAGCAGCATGTTTCAATGCTTTTTTGGTTTTAAAAACCGGAAAGGTTTTGTTTCGAATTGCAGCATTCTTCTTGTTCGAATAAAAAGGAAAATCTGCCTCTCAGCCACAGGAAGGAATGCCAATTATGCTTTCCTTGATTTAACTGTATTTGTAGAATTCAAAATGACAATTTAACAATATAACCTGGACAGTTTTGTTTTCTTGACTTTCTGTATGCAATTACAATGAACGGAATAATGTACAGGCTGTCGTTCCAAAACAAAGATGTTTAGAAATTAATAACCCATTGCTGTTGTTTTTTTTTTTTTTTCACCAAATTGGGATAGTAATAATGTCAATCTGCCAGTGAAAAGAATTGACTTTTCTCCCGTTTTTGTTTCTTTGTTGATTCAAAATGGATTAGATTTGTAGATTGAGTCTCGAAGGTAAAAATGTGATTGACATTTTTATCGAAGTGACAAGAAAGCTTTTTGTTGTATTCCTGTTATTGTTTCGCGTGTCTGACACCTACAGGGCAAATTTTGTACTAAAATAAAGAATGGTACAGTCCAATTGTAGTTTTTTTGTCTACATTCAAGTATGGGGAATATGTACAAACATGAATAAAAAGCAATATGCAAAAATACTTCTAATAAAAACTATTGCAGCTGCTGATTTATTAGCTATCTATTATATATTTGGTATATAATAGTATTCAATAGAAAACGTAGCATAAAAAAACATATTGACATTGCCTACTATCCGGTAGTATACACGTCACAGCGGCCATTTTGAATGGATCTCAACTAACGACCGTTTGATTCACGACCGTTTTGTTGGAACGGAACCCGGTCGTGTGACTCGGATGTTATCTGTATATATTATTGTTGTTTTTATGTTACTTACGGGTTGAGTGAACGCTGGCGCGTGTGACTGCCGCTGCTCACCCGCAGAAAAAGTATCCTGTGACTATAAAGTGTCCTTGAGAATTTTGAAAGGCGCTTATGAATGAAATGTATTATTATTATTATTATTGACTTAACTGATTACAAAACAATGAATCTATATGTTTGCAACCTGAAATATTTTCTAACTAAGCGATTGAAGACAAACGCAATGTTTTCAAGCAGAAGGCCCCAGTTTACAAAAAAGAATGTGAGCAATATTAAACACTTATTTGTATTAACCACAAAAAAAGTACCCATAAAATGCATTAGCATTTCCCCAAGTGTCATTTTTAATCCCCTGAAACGCAAGGCACTCTTTTCTGGTTTTAATGAATTATATATTAAAAAAAAAATACATTTAAGGACACAGTTGCAGAGTCGAAGGCAACACTCGATTGTGCGTTCAACTCAAAAGGCAACTTCTGCTAGAGATGGACAGCTTTTATGGTCACACCTGCAAAGGAGTTTATTTACTCTTTGCGAGTAGGCCACAAAAATTGAATTGCAGCAAATGGACTCTTAACAATGTTTCACCTTTGAACCTCAAAGTCTTTTTTTTCAAAAACTGCTTTCCTATGTTTGTATTCTGATTTATAAACGCTTCAGCTATGGTTTCATCTATAAAACTAATAGTGATGCGGGATGAGATTTTATATATATTACATATAATCAATATTATAAATATAAAAAAAAAAGATTCTGAATTTCTCGATTGATATGCCTTCCTTAAAAGCCAATAAAATGATTCAGGTTAAACATTTCTTCCAAAAATCTAATTTTTGGATGATCGTATCGATTGGGTTAAAAGGGTTAAAGGACAACTGACACCATTTTTTTTTTTGTTTCCTGGGCCAACCTCAGCAGCAGTTTTTGAACAAAAAGACGGAGGTTTAAATAAAAATGACTTAGTGTCCCAAAACTACTTCAAAATGACGTGAAAAAGTTTCAGAAGGTCCCGCCCCCTTGTTCGTGACGTCACGCCAAGACGTCTTGCCTTGCTCGAGAATCAAAACAATGGCTTCAGATTCAGAGAAGATGCTTTCTTGTTCCTCATCCAGTTATGAATATGATTCAAATAGTTCTGAAGAGGAAAGCATAAATGTTTGCAATCGATTAAATAAGTCCTCCCATATCAATTCGAGCCGTCAATGACACCAATGTAGCGTCCCAGAAGATGGCGCCCAAGCTCTGTTGGAAATTGGCTGATTTGTCCGCTGGCAATTTGTGTCAACTAGTATCAAGTAGTAGTCTTGGTGCAACACACAACGATTCACCATCGCGTTATTTATGCGTTTTCCTTCTAATTTCGCCATCAACAAAGTACCCAAAATGCATTGTGTGTCGCTTTCTCGGTCAGTGACGATACCTACCGTGACGTCACGGTCGGTATCGTCACCAACTCAAAAACAAGAATATTCAGCGCAAGTCTTAAAACGTAAAATCTAGCTATATGCGGTGGAATCTTTGTAAAATATGCTCAGTAGAAGTCATTTGAAGTGATTTTACAAATTATGGACACAACTTGTCCAGAGGCATCGGTTGTCCTTTAAGGGGTACATTATTTTTCAAATTAGGCCAGGTAGCTTGGATTTTTTTTTTTCCCACCTTAAAAATGTATTTTCTGTACTTCCATGCTGAGTATACAGTAATGTAAACGGCAGGAAAAGCAAATTCTATTATGCAGGTGTGCAAAGGCAAAACCCATAAAAATGTCACATCAAATTCCATTATGAAGGTTTATAAAGGCAAAAAAGACAGTCAAGTGCCCTCATTTAACGAACAGTGGCATGTAATTATAACATGAGCTCTTGGAATCAATACATATTTCATTACAATTTGATCCCATTTAGTTTTGCCGTCGACAAAATATCCCATTGGTTTGACACATAAGCCAAAATTACATAGTACTGTATATTCAATTTAAATGTGCATAAAAGTAACAAATCCCACATTAAAAAAAACACATTTGACAATTCAAAATGTAAATATTTTTTCCCTCCATTCTTCTCAATTAGCAGAGTGATATATATTTGTAAAAGTGATGTTAAATATATCTTTTAGCCAAGTCCATTTGGCCCGATTTGCATTAAAAAAAAGAAACTAGTACATTTTAAGTGTCGTTTATTATCTGTATCATAAGAATGACGCAGAAAAAATGTAACATGGTAAGAGACATTCGTTTAAAAAAAAGGGCGAGTTTGCCCTTCAAAAGGCAAGGAACCATATTTGGTAATAAACTTATATTAAATTGGGGTCGAAATGAAGGAAAAAAAAAGTACAAAATCTGATTTCTTCCATCCAATTAAAGAAAGCAAATTAAAAAAAAATGTGACAGTTAAAACAAACACGTAGTGTAAAATATATTTAAAGGCATTTACATTCTCTCATGTTAACTGTAAAACTATATTGTGTAGCGTGTGTATGATTTCTGAGAGCCGCTGTGTATATAAATTGTATTTATGTCTATTTTTAGACAATGCAGATGTTTGTCAAATAAGTAAGATCATCATAAAAAAAGTCGATTTCCTTTAGCCATAGAATTCAAGAAGAGAAATGTGTAATGAGAAATGTAATGTAAATTCATTCCACACAGACTGCTATATGAGAGTCTTTTTTTTTTTTTTTCTTTAACGTAGTCTTTTACTCACTTTTGCCGTATGTGCAGTAACTCGCCGCAAAAATCTCAGCCAAGCCGCTCAAAAACACTTTTCATTGTCACTTTCAAACTTGGTGCCAAATACTCTGAGCTGCTGAGACAGGTCAAGAAAGACAAAGAACAAATGCAGCGGTTAGGCATCACACAACAGCTTGAAATGGCTGGAAATTGCTTCCTCATTCCTCTTTCAGCCCAGATCTTGACTAGCTTCGGACTTTCCCTCATTTGGTCCCTTAAAGGACAACCGATGTCACTTTTTTGTTTCCTAACTGACGTCAGAATAACATTTTATAGCATCTAAAATATCCAAAACACGCAAGTATGATATTTTTAGTCAAATGCAAAACACCAATAAAAATTAAAAAAGTGTCCAAAATCCGCAAAAAAATTGAGCTGCGAATTGGGCATTTTCAGAAAGTCCCGCCCCCAGTTCGTGACGTCACGCCAAAACGTCTTGCATTGCTGGAGAATCAAAACAATTCGGAGAACATGCTTTCTTGTTACGAATCCAGTTATGAATACGATTCGAATAGTTCTGAAGAAGAAAGCATACATGTTTGCCATCGATTAAAGAATTTATTCCGTGTCATTTTGAGGCATCAGGGGTGGGAAATGTCGCACCCAAGGGAGGCAGAAAATGGCGAAAAAGCCGTGTCGGGAATTAGTCAGCCCGTTTCCACAGGCTGATAAATTCCTTCCATGGAGCTTGGTCGCCCTCTTCTGGCGGCTTTTTGGTGCAACACGAGGTTTTCAGACCAAACAAGTACAGCAAAATACATTGATGTGATGGAATGACTGCTACAATGTGTCTTTTTTTCGGTCAGGGGCGGTCCTTTAGTGACGTCACGTACGGACTCGTCACCAACTCAAAAACAAGACTTCCTGAATATTCAGCGCAAGTCTTAAAAAGTAAAATATAGCTATATGCGGTGGAATCTTTGTAAAATACGCTCAGTAGAAGTCATTTGAAGCCATTTTACAAATTATGGACACAACTTGTCCGGAGACGTCGGTTGTCCTTTAAAAGTGTTAACGAAAGTCACCATTTAGTGGACGCATAGGATAATGGCAGCCATTAATGTAGCTTCTATTCTATGTGCCATATAATGCCGTTCTACAACTCCTTTCTTTGTGTGAATATCCATTAAAAAATTTACATGGCAAATAAAAAAAAATCAGATATAATCATCAAAATTAATATGAATTAAGTTAATATGAAATATACTGTACTGCATAGTGCCTCCATTTTTCTTACGATGATCCTAGTGCAGCGTGTTCTACTGCAGACAAATTCCTTGTGTGTTCTACTGTACGTACTTGGCAATAAAGATGATTCTGATATCAGTCTATGTTGACTGGACGTATGCATTCATTTTTTTGAATAGTATGACTGAAATAAATGAAGTTATGATATTCATATTTTTTTGACTATCCAAATTTACGTACACCACACGTGCGCAAGTGTATGCATATGTGACATATACTTCAACACATGGCCTGTAAAATTGTAAATCAATCTTCTTACAGTTAATTGGATTTTAAAATTGAGATCTCACGGTACACTGTGACTTTTTTTTTTTAATGTGTCACAATTCTGCGTGAGATTATAAAAGAAACATACGGCATACTTTTCAGGAAAAAAAATAACTTTTGCTAAATGGTACAGGACTGGTTAGTCCGGTACATTCACTTCAGAATTTGAGTGCCGGCTCCGGTCCTTGTAGATATTTGTTTGTTCTCCCACTACCTGGGTGGGTTTTTTTTTTCCTCCAGGCACTCCAGCTTGCTCCCAAGTACCGAAATACAGTGATACCTCAGTTTATGAACTTAATTGGTTCCCAGAAACTGTGTGTAAGGCAAAAAGTGTGTCTTCCAAACATTAATTTCCCATAGGAAACCATAAAAATGAGAATAATCCATTTCCAGGTCCCCATAAAACATAATTTTCTACTAAATAAGCCTTAAAACTACACAAAATATACCTTATTTTATGTATAATAAATGTGCCATTGTATTGTCATTAAAGAAATAAACTGTACTGTACAATAAAGTCGTTTTATTTACCTTTGTGATGGTGAAGTTGCGGTGCTTTTCTCGGCGATAATACCCTAACACACTGTCCCTCTACTAGCCGCTTTTCGTTAATCCAAATCAACAGAAGTTTTTCAACCGCTTCTATTGCCTGAGACCATTTCTTAGACAACAAGAAACACCCTTAGCCACACGTAGCAATGGTCAATTTGGCGTACTTGTACTGGGATGCTAAGTCACACAAACACACACCTTTGCGTTTTTCAATGATCTACTTCTTCTGCTCGAACGTCTTCGATTTAGCACTAGCCTATGGTGGGGTCTTTTTCGGTCCCAAAAAAAGCAAATGTATCAACTCCATAACAAACCACGTCTGCACTTAGTGCACTCAAATAAAGTTAAAAGAAAGAAAGAAAGTGGCGCTGTTCGGCAGTATGGTTTGGTGTTCTTTCGCCGAAAACTAGTCCGCCAGCTATTGTGGCGCTCCGTGTGTTTCCCGAAAACTAGTTCGTATGCCAAGATTATATTCTCGTGAATTTAATGTTCATAAGGCGAAAAGTTCATTCGCTAAAGCGTTTGTAAGCCGAGGTATCACTGTATGCTTCTTTGGTTAATTGAAGGCACACGATTGTCCTCTGAGCATTAGTGTAAATTATTGTCTACATGCATCAAAGTCAGCTTTCGGCTACCCTGTATTCACTAACATGTTTAAATCATTGTATACTTGATAGATTTCATTTACAAAAATACTGACAAATATCCGATGGGAGAAAGTGATGAGTTTTACCTTATGGTCACACTGAACTTGAGCTTGAAAACTGCTGTCGACCCGATCAAGGTCTGTGAGGCATATGAATGGGACGTTTATGTCAAAAATAGCCCCGTTTCAAAAGTTTACAGACATCAACGCTGCTCTCCGGGTTTGAGACAAGACTCTGAGCATTGTTGAATAGCACCAAAATGTTCGTGCTGAGAGCTCGTCTCCTGCCAAACATTAACGTTGAATACTTGACCGCTTTGTTCCCAAAATCCAGTGAGTGGATCGGGTACGTTGCGTTCAGGACTGCTGGCTGCTCCACTGGTTGCTCATGGGCCTTCGCAGTAGCTCCTCCACATGCCGAGCAACGTCCATGGTGTCGTCCAAGTCGAAGTCTCCCTCTGTGTCCAACATGGCGTCGCCTCTGAGAGGAAAGCAATAGATGCCACATTGAAGCTTTTCTGACGTCTGGGATCTCTGTTTTGTGTAGTCTGCGAGACCAAATCGCTGTTTTACTAAATTCACACTCATAATGGCCATCTCAGAGAAAGCGTAACTACAAAATGACCCATGACAAAAATGGGTACACAAATACAATTAAGGATACATGCTTACATGTGGTAGGCAGCAAAATTGCTGGGATTAACCACAGAAGGAGAAGCTGTCTGGTCCATGAACGTGGGAGTTGTTCCACTGGGTTCAGGATTTGGAGTGGTGAATCTGTCAAAATTAAATGTCGACTTAAATATACACGATAAAAAGCAGATACTTTAAATATTACTCATTTAGGTATTCAAAAAGATAACTCACTCTGGGACAACTTGTTTAATTTGCGGTTTTACGTAGCCATCCACTGCTTTTGCTGCAAGATGGACCAAAGTCATTAGGATCAATGTTAATAACTCAATCTGCATTTGACTATCTTAAATTCAGAAAGTCATTTAATACCAAAACATAAAATTACACTGGTAAAAACTCTCATTTAGTGCCAAAATAACACTTTTGGTGCACGCACGCACACACTCACAGCCATTTCAACGATCATGAAAAGTACATCAGTCCAGTGATTTTCTTGAGACAAAATTAATTTGTCATCAAAGTGACCTTTCTTGTGTTGTTACAGTAAAGTCTGGTTATATCGATATCGGATATATCGATAGTCCCGGTTATATCGATACTATTTCTATGCACGCATGGAGAAAATTACATGCAAACAGGGTCGGATATATCGATAGTCCCGGTTATATCGATATTTTTTCGGACTCCCTTGAATATCGATATAACGAGACTTTATTGTATTTAGTAGGAATGCACCGTTTGGATACCTAATGTACCAGAAATGCACATGAAAAAAAAAAATCTATTTTCCAGTGTATAAGGCGCACCCAAAAGCATTCATTTTTGTCAAAAGATGACCTTGCGCCTTATATATGAAGTAATATTGCGCCACAACAGGTCTCGAAACTACTGTCAGAAGCTATTGACTCCATTTCCTCCTATAGATGAAGTTATGCATAACCTCCGCCTCTACTGTAGCGCCATATAATGCGTGGTCTCTTATATTTGGAAAACTTTTATAGATTTACGTATATATTATAGTTGGAAAACATTTTCCATTCATTAAAGGTGCGTTTTATATTTATTCATAACCTATCTGACCTTCAAATTTCTATCAGATCCTCTTCCTCCCTCCACCTCTGTGTGCCCCCCCCCCCCCCTACCCGTCTCAGCACTATGGGGGACAAAGCTTTCAGCTGCTCTGCCCCCAAACTCTGGGACTCCCTTCCTCCCAACATTCGTAACATCGATTCTCTTCACACCTTCAAATCCCATCTCAAAAGCCACCTATTTAAAATTGCATTTTCTGTGTAGCTCTATCTCTTCTTTCTATTTATAATAGTATTTTATTTAGTGTATTCTATTTGTAATCGTATTTGATTTATTATAGTATCTATGCTTGTCTGTGACTGTAAAGTTTCATTGAGATCTTTGAAAGGCGCTTAAAATAAAATGTATTATTATTATTGCCTGGTGCACCTTAATACAGTAAAGTCTTGTTATATCGATATTGGTTATATCGATAGTACTGCTTATTACGATACTATTTCTATGAACTCAATGAGAAAATTACATGCCCGCAGGATCGGATATATCGATAGTCCCGGTTATATGGATATTTTTTCGGACAACCGAGAATATCGATATAACGAGACTTTACTGTATATGGAAATAGTCTGGAAATATAATTCGTTGCGGGTGCGCCTTATACTCCGGTGCGTTTTATATACCAAAAAAATACGGCTGTGATATCAAAGTGAATGTTCTGCTTGAAACGTATCCTTTTACAAAGTTTTTTTCTTGGAAATTTACCAATGTTCAACTGATGATTACTAAACAATGATAAAATGTTTTTTCTTGATTAAATAAGAGGGGTAAGGCTTTCTTTTGGTAGGTTCCATGCTTATCTTGCGGCGGAATTTGTCGCTCACAATTTCAGATAAACAGCTGGCATTGCAGTAATCCCTCGTTTTTCGCAGTTAATGGGAACCAGGACCACTCGCGCTAGACCAAAATCCGCAAAGTACAGTTGTATAATAAGAACACAGAGGGTGGTAAGTGAACCGTGAAGTAGCGAGCGATCACTCTAAATGAGTTAAGTAAACATGCATTTGCAAAAATGTGTATTTAGTTTAAATAAGTATACCGTATTTTCTGCACTCTGTGCTAGGCGCACCTAAAGGCATTTAATTTTTTTCAAGATCCGACATAGTATTTGAAATGTTCTGCAAAGCGCTTTGTTACAGCTGTAGCGGTTGTGCAAACACTATATAAACAAGTCTGTATTGTATTATATTCCCTTCAGCTCACTTCCATCTACAGTGGATGCATAACGGAAGCCTAGCCATAATTGTAGCTTGTGTTCTATGAGCCTTATAATGTGGCCTTAGATATGAAAACTTTTTTTTTTGCCATAAGCCATTAAAGGTGTGCCTTATACCCTGAAGTGCCTTATAGCGTGCAAAATACAATAGTGTAAATGAACATATGCACAAGTTTAATTGCTGATACATACAGAGGGGTGGCGTGTAGTACTTTGCAAAGACCTCATCTTTGGGTCGGTCGGGATAGAGAAACAGGAGATGGTTCAGATCACTGATACGGTCAGCCAAGGAGCGGATGGAGAAATCTTTGGAGGTGTAAGGCAACAGATTCCATACCAGCCTTTCACCTGCTCATCAAAAGGAATAGCATCAAATTATATCCAGGTCTTGTCCAACTCAGTGTGCTGTGTAATGTGTTTTAATCATAATGTGATATTAAAAATGACACAATATATTTGTCATGGGACTATATTAAAAGCAAGGGTGGCCGATTTGAATTTGGGGAAGCCATTAGAAAGTTTAATCCCCTCCACATATTACATATAGAGTGCACAACAAAGTAATGAATAACTGGTTTTCAGATTTGAAATAATAAATAATGACTGTTATTGTGGTGTCCATGGGGAAATTTGAAATTTTGGTTTGGACTTTAGCAAACATCGTGGAATTTGACAAATTTGATTTGCTTTTGCAGGCCAAATAAAATGAAGTGGCGAACCAGATTTGGCCCCCGGGCCTTGACTTTGACACCTGCGTAAAAACAACATATAAGAACTGTCAAATAAAAATGGAAAAAAAGGTTAATGATGATCAAACAATTTAAGTGGATTAACTCTATATAATAAATATAAATTATTCATGAACATGTTGATTTTATTGTAGAGTGATACTTCGGCTTACGAACGCTTTAGCTAATGAACTTTTCACCTTACGAACATTAAATTCACAAGAATATAATCTTGGCATGGCGGCCCGGTAGTCGAGTGGTTAGCACACCGGCTTCACAGTGCAGAGGTCGCCGGTTCGCCTCCATGCGTGGAGTTTGCATGTTCTCCCCTGTTTTTTATTTTATTATCGCAGAGAAAGCACGGCAACTTCATTCGGATATCATCAACTACATCAACAACCATCACAAAGGTAAATAAAACGACTTTATTATACAGTACAGTTTATTTCTTTAATTACAATACAATAGAACATTTATTATACATAGAATAATGTATATTTTGTGTCGTTTTAAGGCTTATTTAGTAGAAAAGTATGTTTTATGGGGACCTGGCAACAGATTATTCTCATTTTTAATGGTTTCCTTTAGGAAATTAATGTTTGGAAGACACACTTTTTGCCTTACACACACTTTCTGGGAACCAATTCAGTTCGTAAGCCGAGGTATCACTCCATTTATTTATTAACTTTACTGGCCCAGTCGGGCCAATGTCAGTAAACTTCATTTGGGTTGCCATCACTTTGCTGCTGTGAAATGTAAATTTCTCCACTGTGAGACTAATAAAGGCAAATCCAATCCAATCTACTGTGAATTAAAAAGCCTGGTAAAATAATTGATCATGTGAACTACATTTGATACCTGCTTTGTTGGGGTTCTCAGCGACCCAGGCAATAGTGATGCCACCAATTTCAGAGTCACTGAATCGCAGGAGGAATGTGCCATTGGGTTTAGACAGTAGCATATCCTGTGCCTGCTGCTTGTTCACAAAACCAAGAATGGCCCTGTAATGGGAATATACTGTTATTGGTACTTTTGCTTCATATGATGATATAACACATGCTGCCAGAAATGTGCTAAAACTTGTGGAATGTGCTGAGGAGGTGACTTCACTATTGAAATCGATGTGGTTTATGATACCCCGACCCGTAATTCACAGTATAAGCAGCGCAAAATGAGATGCGTCATGGCAAATTTACGATTAGGAGTTAAGTAAGAAGTCGCGACTGCTGTGACAAAACATACAAAATATATTCCTTACCCGTCATTCCAGTGAGGCTTGAGATGTTTCTTCATAAGTTCCATGACTCCATCGAACCACTGCCAAAAAGTGAAGTTGCGTCCTGGTAGGCTCTCCTGTTCAAGAGAGTAGAACTTAGTGGGCAGTAGTGAAGCGAAAACTATGCTTCAGGAGCACTGTATAGTGAGACCTCAACTTACAAACACCTTATCTTACAAACTTTTCATCTTACAAACGTCAAATTTCTGAATATTAAACCTTTATAATAAGCACTATTTTCATAATACACACCCACCACGGCTGGCGGAGTGATCTTCGGCGGAAGCACACGACCGAACAGCACCAGAGGTTAAGTTACCAACGGTCCTTATGGAAGGTGACTCTCCTTCCATAAGCCATCAACGACCATCAAAAAGGTCAATAAAACTTTATTTTACAGCACAGTTTATTTCTTTAATTACAGTCCTCATGTAATGCGCCTCTCTTTCCAAACAGCAATTCCCTTTGACCTCCAACGCCATTCCGTCAAGCCATAAATGACCATCACAAATGTAAATAGTGACTTTATGATACAATGCAGTGTATTTCTTTCATTACAATAGCACATTTATTATACATAGAATAAGGTATGTTGTGTGTAGTTTTTTAGGCTTATTTAGTTGAAAAGTATATTTTATGGAAACCCGGGAACGGATTATTCCCATTTTAATGGTTTCCTATGGGAAATTTATTTTTGAGATACACACTTTTCGCCTTACACACTGTCTAGGAACCAATTAAGTTCGTAAGTTGAGGTCTCACTGTATTAGCAAAGAGAGATGTATTGCTATCGTGATGAGATGCTAGCCTCACCCTGTTAAATTGGGCCCATGATATGGTCATGTTTCGGTATTCCTCTGGGTTGTTACTTGTCGTTGTGAAAGCTTTCTGCGCCAGGAAGACCAGGTTGCTCTCTGACAGGCCACGGCTACTGTGCATCTCTGCTTTGTACTTCATATCCAGAGCGTCACATAGCTGGGGCCAGACTACCTTGTCCGGGACAATGAATGGAACCCGTCCCTGAAGAGACAAGAGTAATAAACTCATCCACCGCCAGACGATGTGCAAAAATGTATCCACTGCAGTGCCAGGGTCTTGGTCATTTTCACTCAAATTGCAAGATCCATAGAATATTGAGTTTTAGGACTACATAAACATTCAATGCAGCGTAAGAAACCTTAGACTCTCCTCTATCATCAGAAAAAAGTTAATGGGTCTGAAGTTATCTGAGCTTGAAATGGGGGTGGCTGTAAAAAGGCAAATGCTTCCCCCTCGTGGGAGGGAAAAACATTGACAGAGGTCTGACCAGCGCTTTATCGGCACCGCCCCCTATAAGAAAAACCAAATCAAATTTGGGAATGGCGCTCCATGTCATGCTTTTCAATTCCAGAATAAATTTGGGAATGGTAGTCTTCTTTTGCTTTCAGCTTTTCTCTTCAAGGGTCACCACAGCAAATCAATGTCCTCCATCTTCAGAGGTTTGATTGGCATGTTTGTTTTGGCGAAGCTTTTACATTCCTGACACAATCCTCTGTATTTATTGTAGAGACCGACACAATAAGACACTGGCTTATGTCCCTTTGTGGCTACAGAACAAGCAACTCTATGAGCTTAATATTGGATATTGGATATTGGATATGCCTTTATTAGTCTCACAGTGGAGAAATTTACATTTCACAGCAGCAAAGTGACTAAAGACGAAGATGCTTGATAAAAAGGCAATGACAGAAAGGATGATAGTCATCGGCAACATAAAGTAAAACTACTCACAATTTGATGACAATGCTTTGCTCTTACCGTGAAATGGGCATCTCTTTCCCTAAATTCAGGAATGGTAGTGAATGAGTTAAAATGAAAGGGCGGGGGAAATACTACCATATTTATTCAAGGTAAGCATTTGCAAATTGTGATTTTTTTTATATATTTTTTGGAATCAGAAGCCTTTAATATTCCCACATTGGGGACAGTTGCAATCTACAGCATCAGAATTGAAAGTGGGGGATAAAACTAAGTATTCTATGCGCATTGGTTGTTGTACCTCTGTACATCACTCGAATGTAGTGATACAAATAAACTGAACTAAGGTTGGATAAAGTCCACCAAAGCCATCTTGTCGAAAGGTTTATCATCATATCCCATTGTGAAGCATTTGCACAAAAAAAAGTGTAGACTGCAGTGAAATAATGGTAGAAAGAATGGAATGTTGACAAACTCTTTTAAGGTCAATAAAACTACCCACATGGAGAAGAAAATAACACAATAAGAACTCACTGGTTCAGCGAATGCATTGTCCCACAGTACTGTCGCAGTGGCGTTGTTGTCCTGACTTCCGTGGACTATCACAACTACGGGTAGTGATAAAGTCTGCAGGTTAAAGCAAAGGGAAGAATGACAAAAACCCCAAATTCGCCATTTCCAGAAATGATAATATGACATAAGAAACAGCATGACTCGTAATATGGAAATTCAAAAGGCTTCTTTAAAGTTATTTTCTGTCACGTTTTGCAAGGTGGTGATGGCGAGTGCGGATCCCAAAAAGCAGGCAGGAGGGAGCAGGAGGTTGTATTTGAGAAATTGTATTAAAATAAAGTCAGCAGGAACAAAATGTAAAACATCAAAATCATCTGAATGGAAAAAGTATCAAAAGAAAACCAAGATTAAACAAACACATGCACTGCACACAGTCCATACAATTGCATGCAACAGCATTCAACGACATTTGACAATTACCTGACACCGAATGGTCGTGCCAGGTGTCCTTTTGAGTGTGACTGATTGGAAACGACCAGCACCTGTGCAGGTGCAGGCGGGGCCGACAGCGCCACCCGTTGGTCGCCAACCAGATCATGACAGTTTCCACATTTAATGAATACGTATGAGATTTTTTTTTCTGATTGAACTGCTGAAATGAATTTATTTTCTATCACATTTCAATTTGTTGTTTATTTGTTCTTAACCACAAGTCAAATCCAGTATCCCAAAAATCCAATTTAAACCCAGAAAATTAAACTGTGAATGAATTACATTTCACTTACTTTCACATGGAAGACCAGTTCATTGCCTCCGATACTGAATTGTGATTCAAACAGAACCGTGAACTTTTCCTCAGTCACAGACTCCGCACCTCGACGATCTGAACGCTTAATCCGCTTCAAAGACTAAACACACATAAGAACAAATTTGGGAATGTCGCTTTACGTTTTCAATTACCGAATAAATTAGTGAATGAGTTCATCAATTGGGAAAATGTCATCATTGTTTTAATCTATAGCATTTTTTGTTTTGACAACAACACAAAAAGAATTTGCAATTCCGGCCATTTGTAGTCTGTCACCATGGCTTTACATGTGAACATTAGATACTGGGTAGCTATCTCGCTAGCTATCCATTAGCTAAATAGCGATATAGCTGGCTGCGTATCTATCTAGCTTGCTAGTTATTAGCTATCTGCTACCTAGCTTTCTATCTATTTCATTTACTTCCGGGTTGAGTGAACGCTGGCGCGTGTGGCTGCCGCTGCTCACCCACGTAAAAACTTATCCTGTGACTGTAAAGCGACCTTGAGATCTTTGAAAGGCGCTTAGAAATGAAATGTATTATTATTATTATTATTATAATCACATAAATTGATATATAATAATTAAACGTCTTCATATAATGACCTTGAGTTTTAAAAAGGCACTTGATGGAATTTATGATTCTTATTCTTATTTGATTCCCATACAGTTGCAGTAATAATAATAATACATTTTATTTCAAGCGCCTTTCAAAACAGTGACCATCCACATGTTTAAACTCCAATTGCATTCAGCAGCAGAATCGCAACGCACGTGTTGTATTTTCTTATAATCATCTCATCGTTTTAATATAACTACGATTTGACAATACATCATCGGTTCTGGAAGAAATAATAATAATAATAATAATAATAATAATAAATTTTATTTATAAGCGCCTTTCAAAACTCTCAAGGTCACTTTATAATAATAATAATCATAATAATACATTTCATTTATAAGCGCCTTTCAAAACTCTCAAGGACACTTTACAGTCTCAGAATATTTTTTTCTGCGGGTGAGCAGCGGCAGCCACACGCGCCAGCGTTCACTCAACAGTCACAGGATACATTTTTTTATGTCTCAACTAGAAAATGTAGAAAGTCAGAATATGTTTTGCATGCAAATGCCCAAGTTGAGAAGTTGATGTGCTAAACCAGAGCTTCCTAAATCCAGTCCTCAAGACCCCATTTCCAGCGTGTCCTTTGAAATATTGCTTTGTCTCCTTCTTCCTTTATTTAGTCACTAGTTAACTATGCTTTTGGTATTATCTTTGATTCATAATGGCTGTGCAGAGCTCACAAAGTAGTTGTCCGTTTGCGTGTACGGCGCCAAATTCACAAACAGTTTTTATTTTTTTTTTAGGCACATCAGATTATATTTTGAGAAAAGTGAATGCTTTTGGTGCCCGTTAGAGTGCGGAAAAAAAGGTAGCGAAAGTGCTATGTCAGTGTAGGTAATTTACATTTAAAACATTGTTTTACAATGAGCTGCTCAAATGACATTTCATGATATAAATGACAGGAGGTTTAAACCATAACCCTACCATGTTTCTGAAATGTGCACTCAGCGTCCCAGTCGCCTGCTGATACTCCATCACACAGTTGTTGTTGAGGATTTCACCGCTACTTTCACTACCAAACCGGGAGGGAATAAATCAGATTACACAAAGTAACACTTGGAATCCATAATTCAACACAGCAGAGTTTATTTAAAGGACCACCGACGTCACTTTTTTGTTTTTTAACTGACACCAGAAAAACGTTTTATAGCATCTAAAATACCAAAAACATGCAGTATGATATTTTTAGTCAATGCAAAACACCAATAAAAATGACTTAATGTCCAAAATCTGCAAAAAATTGAGCTGTGAATTGGGCATTGTCAGAAAGTCCCACCCCCATTTCGTAACGTCACGCCAATATGTCTTCCATTGCTTGTGAATCAAAGCAATGGCTTCAGATTCGGAGAATATGCTTTCTTGGTACACATCCAGTTATGAATATTATTCAAATAGTCCTGATGAGCAAAGCATACATGTTTGCAATCTATTAAAGAATTTACTTGGGCCATTTTGAGGCAAACGGGCGGGGGGGAATGTCTCACACAAAAAGAGGCCCGTTTCCACAGGCTGATACATTCTTTCCATGGAGCTTTGCCTCCCTCTGCTGGTGGCTTTTGGGTGTAAGACATGGTTTAAAAAAATAAACAATACAGCAAAATACATTGACGTGATGGAAAGACGCTACAATGCGTCTTTTTTTACGGTGAGGAGGCGGTCCTTTACTGACGTCACGTACGGACTTGTCACCAACTCAAAAACAAGACTTTCTAAATGTTCAGCGCGAGTCTTAAAACGTAAAATATAGCTATATGCGGTGGAATCTTATTAAAATACGCCCAGTAGAAGTCATTTGAAGCCATTTTACAAATCATGGACACAACTTGACGGGAGACGTCGGTTGTCCTTTAAATCTAGAATTTACACTATGGTCACAAAACCATAACAAAGTCAGTCTCTCACCTGTGTGTGCTTTCATTTTTTAGAAGAGCTTTGGCCTGTTGCTCACTCACAATGACAGCCTTGACTTGAGGTGGATTCATGTGAACGTTGAGCTTTCCGCCCACCAGAAGTCGGACCGTGGCAGCAAACTTGGTGTGCGTTCTCAACACCTGTGGCGGTTGCTTTTCAATAATGAAGGTACTAAAGAGAAAAGGACATTATGTGACTTACCTAAAAGGAATGAAAAAGACATCCATAGCCATTTATATGATTTGGATTATGGTTGATTAGACAGAAGAGTTGAAACTTCATACTTATTTAGTTCACCCCTTATGTACAACCATCTGTTTTTAATGACACAACTATTTTCCCCTGCAACTTTGAATGAAAAACATCTGCCTTTTTGCGCTACAATGTGACTAGACAGTGACATCCCTTATTAAAACCATCATGAGGTATCTTAAACGAATCCCACCATTGATTCTATGTGACAGTCTGCAAGCAGTATGATGGTCTTCCACCTAGCTCAAAGATTAGGCGGTGTTTTTTTTTACCTAGTGACCAAGGCAGAGATGATATCAGTGATGTCCGAATTGAGTTTGTTCAGTAGATCTTCCATGGGGCCTGGCAAAGGAAGCTGCTGAGTAAGATGTTCACAACGTCGAATCTGTTGTCGATTTGTCCAGATCAGATCCGCCAGCTTTTCGCACCTACAAATATGGTCATAAAATGCTCGATGCATTTATTTGTACACAATTTCGATAACATGCTTAAGTGCGGATGAAGACAAAATTCATAACAAAAAGCTAATTATAAAGGGAATGCTAAATCCATACCAGGATTGGAGAATATCAAGTCCTCCCTCATGAGGTCCCCCATTTCCAGCTAACTGTTGCCGCCTTTTCCACTGAATAAGCTCCTCATCGAGTATCAAAGTCTGTTGTTTCCTCAGAAGGGTTAGGGTCTTTTGGTGTTTTTCTGACAGATCCTGCAAACACAGTGAACCGCATACTGAGAACACGTGTGATACAAGACTTTGTTTTGTTCCCCCCCCCCAAAAAAAAAAAAACAGTTCATACAAAGAGGCTGTTTAGAATTTTCCCTCAAGTGATGATAATAATCATAATAATAACATTTCATTTATAATCGGCTTTCAAAACTCTCAAGGTGACTTTACAGTCACATGATAAGTTTTTCAGTGGGTGAGCAGCGGCAGCCACACGCGCCACTCAACCCGGACGTAACTCTAATAGACAGAAAGCTAGCTATCTAGCTAATAGATAGATAATAATAACAACAATAATACATTTCATTTACTGTATAAGCGCATTTTAAAAAGGTCACATTGTGATGGCAAAGCCCAGTAGATTAGAATATCAGTGCAACAATAAACAATATTAATGTTAAGCAGATTCCTTACTTACAGACAGTGTATTGTCGGTGTTCAAATACCTGACATGTTTCGGCGACTACTTCCGCCTTCGTCAGAGTGTCACGGATGTTGCTGTGACGCGCCATTTTCAGCTGGTGTTGCTATGAGGGCGTGACCTACCTGTCAGAACTGACAGGCAAGCCACGCCCCCCGCTGTCCGCTCGTCCCTCCAGGATGCTGCTCCAGGTAGTAGAGAGCATGTAAGCTCCCTCATCCCTGTTGATGGTCCTTGGTCCTCGCTTTCGGATTTCAATGGCCTCCCTGATCCAGCGCTGATGTTTGTTGTCTTCGGTGCGGATGACTCTGGCCTTCTCCCAGTCCATGATGTGGTTCTCTCTTTTGCAGTGGTCCGTGATGGCTGATTTATGGTGCTCCTGTTGTGCTTGTTCTTTTATTGCTCTTGTTTGGATTGTTGCCGTCTCCTTCTCGCACTCGTTCTTGTGCTCTTTCTTTCTTGTATTGAAACTCCTTCCTGTCTCCCCGATGTATGATTTATTGCATGACTTGCATGGGATTTCATATATTGAGTTACATTTGTTTTCCGGGAGTATTTTGTCCTTTGGGTGTACCAAGATTTGACGGAGAGTTGTGTGTGGTTTGACCGGTGTGTTTATGTTGTGTTTCCTCAGTGCCCTTTGTATGCGTTCTGTGATTCCTAATAAACAATATTTTATAGTCATGACATGTCAGATCAAACTGTCTGTGGCTTGCTAATTTTTGTCAGTTATGTTAAGGTAAAAACTCAAGACGCAATGAATACTTTGAACAATTATTTAAAACTACAAACCTGGAGATATCTCTATGATGATTTTATGTCCCTCTCTTTACCAACCGTTTCAAAATATCTTCAACATAAATCAAACGACTACATTTCTGGCAAAAAAAATAAAGTTTGATACAAGATTGATAAAAGCTAGTGACTGGATAGATATCTGCACTAGAAAGCATATACAGTGAGACCTCAACTTACAAACATTTTGTCTTACAAACATCAAATTTCTGCGAATTAAACCTTATAATAAGCACTATTTTCATAATACACACCCACCACGCCTGGCGGAGTGATCTTCGGCGGAAGCACACGAGCGAACAGCACCAGAGGTTAAGTTAGCAACAGTCCTTATGGAAGGTGACTCTCCTTCCATAAGCCATCAACGACCATCAAAAAGGTCAATAAAACTTTATTTTACAGCACAGTTTATTTCTTTAATTACAGTCCTCATGTAATGCGCCTCTCTTTCCAAACAGCAATTCCCTTTGACCTCCAACGCCATTCCATCAAGCCATAAATGACCATCACAAATGTAAATAAAGTGACTTTATGATACAATGCAGCGTATTTCTTTCATTACAATACAATACGCACATTTATTATACATAGAATAAGGTATGTTGTGTGTAGTTTTAAGGCTTATTTAGTTGAAAAGTATATTTTATGGAAACCCGGGAACGGATTAATCCCATTTTAATGGTTTCCTATGGGAATTATTTTTTGAGATACACACTTTTCGCCTTACACACTCTGTCTGGGAACCAATTAAGTTCATAAGTTGAGGTCTCACTGTATTAAATAGGATTTCCTAAGTGACAAATAACTAGTCACATATATTCCCAATTCCCAAAGTAAGGACCAAGTATTAATATGAATATTCATACAAGCCTGTATTTCTGTAATGTGCTGGCCTCTCTGGCGAGCCAGGCCTCCACGGTGGCCCGCTTGCTTTGGAGCGTGGTTTCCCGCTGGGTGCGCTCAGATGGAGGCAGGGAGCTCAGACTGCTCAGCTGGGCTGACCAAAACAGAAGCAAGATTAGAGCCAGGAAAAAAAAACATTCACAAGGCGGGAATGAAATGGAGTATTCTTCCATTTTGTTATTTAACCATGAATGATTTTGTGAGCTGCTGTTTGTTTCCTTCCAGACATTTCAAAAGACCAGAGAAAACGTGTTATTTTGTTTCAAAACTCACGATTAGATTAGAATGGATTGAGCAAAGGTTACAAAATTCAGTAGACTGCTGAAACTACTAATATTGTCATCCGTTAGAAAAATGACCATGATCACGGATACGTAAATTAAAGAATGCTTTGACAATTCAAAAAGAAGGCTCCGATTTGCTGAAGTAGCACGAACGTGAAAGCTGGATCAAACAAGCGTATGTATACCTTGGAGGCGCAGGTTCTCCTGATATTGGATGATGAAATACTCTTGGCTGTGCTGCAGCTTTCTCAGTTCATTCTCAGTTTCCTGCGTGGCTAAACGGAGCTCCTCAAAGGCCTGGTTGATCTGTTGATGGCGTTGGGAGAGGCTGTCTATCGCCTGACCCCCAGTCACACAATTTGCCTGAATGCAAAACATGAATTGTTAAATAAGGAATTGTAATTGATGAAGTCCATAATCTTGACTTGGCGGACTAGTTTTCGTCACCCCCTTTCTTTGAGTGCGGACGTGGTTGGTTATCGAGTGTAGTACTTTTGCTGTTATAGGACTGAAAAAGACCCCACGACAGGCTAGTGTTAAGCCGAAGAAGACACAAAAGAAAATTACGGTCGAGCAGAAGAAGGAGATCATCAAAAAACACGAACGAGGTGTGCGTTTGTGTGACTTAGCGTCCCAGTACTGCTAAAGTCGACCATTGCTACGTGTGGCTAACGGTGTGTCTGTGTTGTCTAAGCAATGGTCTCAGGCAATAGAAAAGGTTGAAAAACATGTTCATTTGGATTAACAAAAAGCAGCTAGCAGCGGACAGTATTATCGCACGGCTACTTCACTCAGATATCAAGAGGCAACTACATTAGCGACCATCACAAAGGTAAATAAAACGACTTTATTTCACAGTAGTTTATTTATTTAATTACAATACAATAGCACATTTATTATACATAAAATAAGGTATATTTTGTGTAGTTTTAAGGCTTATTTAGTAGAAAATTATGTATTATGGGGACCTGGGAACGGATTATTCTCATTTTAATGGTTTCTTATGGGAAATAAATATTCAGCAGATTAACTTTTCGCCTTAGACACACTTTCTGGGTTCGTGAGCTGAGGTATCAATTTAATTTTTGATCATCTATTCCTTCCTGTTCCACTTGGACACTTACATTTGAAGCTTCTTGAACCAATCGCTGCTCTGAGCACAGGATGTGTTTGATGCAGCGCACAAGCTCCAAAGGACAGCGGTCATATGTACTCTGCATTCAACAAAAAATTGATTAAGAAAAATACATTTAAATCACATATTTAAATCGAAATATCGGAGTTTGCTAACTTTTGAAAATGTGTTTGTTTTTTTGTTTTCTTCCAAGATTAGTAGGATAATTAATGGTAATTCTGTTTTACTAATTTACCTTTAGTTGATTTGCATAGTGTCCAAGTTTGATCTTCAGAAGAAAGCCATCCTCTCCTCCCTGAAGCTGGGCTTTCCTCTGAAGCTCTGCCACCAGGTTGTCCAGCAAACACTTGGCTTTGGCTTCCTCTGCTGGGTTTCCCAACTCCACTGAATCCCTTTGAAGGCACATCATATTTGATGGGTATTTTTTTAGCTAACATTAGATGACATGTCAAACATAAATCTTTCCTATTAGTACTGATGAAGAATTAATGGTGGAGGGAGGGGTTTCAAACAAATCTCATATTTTATAAATCTCTGCAGTTTGGAAATCGACCAGTATTTTTATGTGGCGTGTGGCAGGCTTTTAAGCTTCTGGAACAAATAAAACAATATTAGTAACAACGTAATAATAATGAGGCATGTTCACATTTTTACAAGGCCCCCATTTTCACCACAGCTGACGGGTACCTGTCCCAAAATAGGACACATTAACACCACATTGATTAATAATAGCAAAACAAGAACAGAACGTATGTAGCAAAATGGGCTAGCGAAGGGAAGTGTGGTCCAGGTCTGGTGTGGCAATGATTGCCAGATTGGAAATATGCTTCTTGGTCACACACACAACACTCTTTTGTTTCTCCACCACGTCTGTTTGTCTGCTTATTGCATGACATAGTTGAGCAATTCCACATGTCCATGAGCGAGTCGCCAGCCATTCTGAGTGTTCAATTAAAAAAAAAGAAAAGGCACAAAAAAAATAGTAGGACCATGACCCATCACCTTTCATGATCTCTGATTGGCTGTGATCATATTTGCTTTCCATTCCAGTTAAGTTCCAGAGTCGAGGAGACTACCCCTCATTATTTTGAGTTGCACCATTGTGAAATCAGGGTGCCTCTGTACCTAAACCTGAGAGTCCTGGAGTGTGAAATCTGACGCAAGGTTGGCTCCATTTTTCCATTTATTTAAACAGGAAATCTGCTAATTCGACTATTATTTGAGTCAGAATACAAACAATATAAAGTCAAGTCAAATCAGCTTTATTGTCAAATATGCATGACATACAGCACAGATGAAATTACTGTCCTCTCTGACCCAGCGTGCAAGGCACTTATAATGACTAACAAACAACAACATAATAAATAATATAAAGCGCAAATTGAAAAGAATTTAATGACCTCATAAATTATGTATTTAACTTTTTATGTGGTACGACTACTTGTATGTGTATCATGGGTCGCTTATCGAGATAGTTATAGCGTGGGCATTTTTTTTAGGTTTTGTAACACAAATTGAAATTACCAAAGTTGGCTCTCGATCCACTGGGCCAAGTAGTGGCGCACCTCAATGGGAAAATGCTGGCCATACAGTGCCTGCATCTGGTGTAAGGCATCGCCCTGAAGCTGCTGGGCTTGGATCCACATTGCCATGGTGCTCCTGTGAAAGGGGGCGGATTTGATGAGAAGGTGTGGTACGAAAGCAAAACAGAGAGGATTTAATACACGTCTGAAACTTGGGTTGCATTTAACAACAGACAGTAAAAAGTACAGTGTTCGGTGCTAATGTTTATTAAAAAGTGCTTTACTTTGCAAGGCGAGTTGTCCAGTCCTCTAGTGGACTGGACAAGTACGATTTGAATCTGAATAAGTAATCCAATGACGACTTTCTCACTCACTTCCCAATGTGTCTGGGTGTCTGAGGAGAGCTTTTATTCTTGGTCTGTCTGCCATTAAATTGAACGGATATTTTAGCTTGCTAACGACATTGTTAATGCACAGTTGGGGATTAGCACTCAGATGACACTCAGCTAAGAAATATGCTTTCTAGAATATGTGAATATTGTTGAACTCGTATTCTTATTTACACAAATATTACACGGATTTCAAGATTCGTTAAGGTCATTTTCACTTATTTGGTACGTGCACTGTTAGCTCGGAAAGTACGCTACCATATTCGCTAGCGTCGTCGAGTTCAGTGATAAGGTTGTCAAGTTACAGCGTACGATTCAAATTTCTATTCCCCGACGTCACTTGACACTTTTACGGTTAAAAATGAAGCTCACCTCTTATAGGCTGCAGAACAGCTCACAGAAACACAATGGAAAATAGAGGACGAAAAACAAGTAAATATAATTTAAGCGTCTCTGGTGTTGAGGTTCGCGCTACATTCTAGTGATGTGTCGTTCGCGGACGAAACGGTTGTTGGAGGCGGCTCTTGGAACTGAAAGGCTGGAAGTGCCTCTCAAGAGGGAGCTGCTTGAGGAGCCGACTTCTCCCCACGCCCCCTTCGGTTGAAGCCGCACGTTATTGGTCAAAATCCGTGGTAAAAGACAACACACACACACGCACAAAAAAGGGTACTCTTCATTTCCCCCGTTTTTTTGGTGACGTAAAAAAACATGTTTTATATTCCGCCAGACAAATCAACACTCCTCAGACACCGGAAGATGATCACTCCAAATGGTTGACTGTGTAAGTAAAGTAAATAAATACATAAATACATAAGTAAATTACAAAAAGCACACAAGACCACGCAAATAGAAATACGGAAACTAAACATGCACTTTCTTTGTCCTGCCTATTTTCTTCTTTTCCTTTCGGCTTTTCCCTTCAAGGGGTCGCCGCAGCAAATCAGTGTCCTCCATCTTTAGAGGTTTGTTTTGGTCACGCTTTTACGTCGGATGCCCTTGTTACGTTTCAAAATCTCTATTGAGGGTTTATTTGTTTATTTGTATTTTTTTGTGTGTGTGAATCAACAGGTGAATATACTGTATTGGTATGTTTAATGCATGTTCTGCATGTTGTTAATTTCTTCATGTTTTTCTGTTCTCAATGAGTGTTTTTTTGTGTTTTTGTTTTTATTTTATTTATTCATTTGTATTTTATTTACTGCTTTTTTTCATGTTCTGCGTGTTATTGTTGGTTTCATGATTTGTTAAACATGAACTTGATGCATCAGTTCTGTTTTTTTTTTTTTTTTTTTTTTTGCATTGAGGGTTTCTTTGTTCAGTTAGTTTAGTTCAGAGTTTATGAATATACACAGAGATTGGAAGTTTTTGTTTTTGTACTTTATTCAGATCTAGCACTACTGAAGGCCGCCACTGCATTATTGTACTTTGTCATGATTACAGAGTGATCTGATTTAGACACCAAATATATAATAATAGTGATATTCGTCAAAATTAACTAACTCAGTGCCCGCTTGGGCTATAGCGCATTAACCAATTAAGAACAAAAGGGCACATTTGTGTCCTCAATTGTACATTTGCTCTTTGTGAGCTCATGCAGAAACAGACAGACATGAACACAAACAAACACTGTTACCGAAGTGGGAATTTCATCACTGTTTTCTGGCTGGTAAACTACAATATCAGCGACCAGTAATTTGATCAATGAGATGTGACAATTTGTAAACACATACACATGCACACATACACTCACAAGAATCAACTTTGAACTAAGTAGCTTTTATTAATTCATTAGTGGTTAAGTAAAAGAAACATTGTACAATAATCGATTACAACAATGTTAATTCACTTTGAAGTGCCCATCATTAAACCACTAAGGTCAATTGCGCATTAAAAAAAGAGCTAGAATATGGCATTTTCTATGACAAGCGTGACAATTTTTGGCTCAAGAAACTTCTAAATGCATGATACAGGTAGTATGTGCAAGCAGCTTTATGCATTATGCTCTCTGGTATGCAAAATGTTTCCGCATTATGAACTGCATTGTGATTATTTACAAAAACAAATACAATTTCAACATGTTTCTGTGCTCGAAATACGCTTGGACAATAATGTAGTACTGCTGAACTTGTCACTTAATATATTTTACACATTCACCGTAATACCGGCCCAGGTGCCTTCTATCTCCCACTTCTATCCCATGTTTGTGTTATATGAAAAATAACTTTTATTTTATGTCATCGCAGAACATCCATCATCTGAATACATGAGTTTAATCCCACATTTATAAATCATGACCAAATCACATAACTCAAGACACATTAGTCAAACAAGTATGAACACGGTTAAACTTGGGCAAACCAATTTGACTGAAATGCTTGGAGAAACACTTGGAAAGCTGCAGACAAGACCATAATTCAATGATTTAGCCCCAGGGGGCAGTAGCAGCTTGCAAATGTACACAATCTTGGCAATGTATTCACTATCAGGTGTTTTAAGCATACTGAACAGTCTGCAATCTATACAGTGTTATGATACGTGTTTGACATATTGGTCCGTATCTCAGTTTGTTATTTAAAAGAACTGAGAGAAAGAAAGCTTTCACAATGATAGAAAGACATGGGTAAATGAAACATAAACCCAGGAGATTAGCTGGTCTTCCGCCTTCAGGGAAAAAAAACGTTTTGAACGTTTGAAGCAAAATGGAGTATGTGACTGCTCACAACTGAGGGACTGTTTGTTGATTCGTGCTAAACTTGTTTGCCGTCCGATTTGGGGACAGCTGCTTCTACATTTTAGAACATTTTGCTCATAATATATTTATTTTTCTCAACCATGGCTTTCGTCATAACCTGATAAAACCTCTTTTTGGTACGTCCAATTTATTAGTATGTGTTGTTTTTACCCCTTGTTGGATCCAAATCTCAACCTAATGTACCTGGTCAAATCCTCAGTATTTAGTATAAATAATCTGGCATTGGCTTAGTTCGTTTTGGAGCCAGTTTTGGTTTCGTCATCCATCCATCCCTTTCCTACCTCCATCCATTTTCTGGCCCGCTTATCCTCAAAAGGCTTGTCAGGCATGCTGGAACCTTCCCAAGCCGTTTTTGGGTAGTCAGTAGGGGACACCCTAACCGGTTGCCAACAAATCGCAGGGCATAAACATAGACAAACAACAATTCACAGTCAGAATCATACCGAATTTCAAAGATATTGTATTGTCAAGATGAAGAATCCAATCCGAGGCTTGAGTTATATATGTATGTATATAGTATATACATACTGTATACGTGTATATATACTGTATATCATCCACATAACGATATCATATCCATTGTTTGCCCACTTTCCATGAGTACTTTCAATCATCATGAATATCAGTATGTATTCTCAACTTCAATGGATCTGTGATTTAATTCAATGTGTTCCATTATATCAGTAATAAGCATTTTTGTAAATTGTTTTGTAATTTTAAGATTATGTTCAATCAGTTTGCTGTGTTAAAGATGCCACATCATGTTTATTTGTGCTATTGTACATCAGTCAAATTTTGGGGTTGAACAAATAACTATTTGACGTTGCTGCTTTATGAAATATGAAACAAAATGAGGTGAATTAGCACAATCCTTCGGTTAAGGGGCGTTTAAGGGAATCACGTTTTCGGTTATGTCTTCTGACCATGTGAAGCAAAAACTAATGCTATCAGAGGCGTTGGGAATAAAATAGTCAAACCTTGATAGGTCTTGGTGGTTAAATAATTTTTTGATATTTTCTGCACTATAAGGCGCACATAAAAAAAGCATTTAGTCTAGTCGAAAAGAATATTTACGTTCCTCACTGAACTGTTTCCCTGATAGTCTTTTCATGCCATCTGGTGGTGATTATTAGTACTGTATAAACCAATTGTAACCTGAAACGGTTCTTCTTTGCTCGACACTACTTGACATGCATTCGCCAACTCACTCAAACGGACAACTACTTTGTAAGCTCTGCTCGGACATTGTAATACGAAGATAATACCAAAAGCTTAGTTAAGTCCTGACGAAACGAAGGAAATAGCCGAGCGAGATCTCCAAGGATATTAAGCCCCATTGTGGATCTGAGCCCACAAGGTTTGTGTGCGTTTTTGTTTTCTCAACCGTCCTGATAACTTTTGTCTTTCCTTCGTAGTTTTGTAAAGCCATTTGTATTTTAATTTTTCATATCCGTATTTGTGACCAGTGTTATGGCTATGTAAACTACCGCGGCGGTTGTGAACGTTCTTTATCACAGGTGTCAAAGTCAAGGCCCGTCATCTTTTTATTCGGCCCATGAAAGCAAATCAAGCATGCCAAGTACCATGATGCTTGCTAAAGTCTGAACCAAAACTTTAAATTATCCCATGTGAACCACAACAACAGTGATTATTCATGACTTCAGATTTGAAAACTACATTTTCATTAATTAGTTGTGCGTTCTGTATGTAATATCGGAGGAGATGAAACATCGTATGGTATTGATTCCTGTAGCGTATCACCATCAAGTGGATATATATCCCAACCACAGCTACTATTGTAGCTTCTTTGCTCCTTATAATACGGTGCGCCCTACCGAAAAAAAAAAAAAAAAACAAATACATATACAGTAAAGTCTCGTTATATCGATATCGGATATATCGATAGTCCCGGTTATATCGATACTATTTCTATGCGCGCACGGAGAAAAATTACATGCAAACCGGGTCGGATATATCGATAGTCCCGCTTATATCGATATTTTTTCGGACTCCCTTGAATATCGATATAACGAGACTTTACTGTATATATATACAGGTAACATCTGACTTACGACTGGCTCGACTTACGACCACCCATACTTCTGACCGCGACCTCCAGACCCTATTTGTAAATTTTCAATTCTACGCCTGGCCTCGTACAGCAATCGACCGTGTTCTGGCACCAGAGGGGGGAGTTTGCGAGTCATTTAGCCTCCGAGTCTCTATTCAACTATTTGAATGGGTTTCGACTTACGACCATTTTGACTTACGACCGTTTGGTCGGAACGGAACTCGGTCGTAAGTCGTATGTTACCGGTATATAGGCCGCTCATTGAACGTGCGCCTTATCATCCGAAGCGCCTGATAGTGCAGAAATAAGGTACTCAGAATATTTGCCCGCTCTCCATGGTTTAACTCGGTATGGAGGCATGTTATGATATCCCGATTGAACAAAAGGAAGCATCAAAAGTCAGATCAAATTGAAGGGAAATAAAAGCGATGTGTTCAATCCTGAAACTGTATTCAGTTTTTACAAAATAACATCTGGGTTGGATTTTTTGGGTTTTGGAACACAAATTGCCAAAGTCCTTGTTTTCTATTTAGTCGCTGTCTCTGTCTTTATCCTCATTATCGTCAATGACATCATGGCTTTCCTCCTCTTCGTCTTCATCGTCATCATCACCTCCACCATTCATCATTTCCATCTCGACATCCACCCCCTCTCCTTCGACTTCTTCATTCACTTCGTTGAAGGGCTCGGCATTCTGGGAGACCTCCACCATCTCGGTGCCTTGGATCACCTCGACGGCGCCATCACGGACTTTCTTGACATGGAACGTAAAAGGGGGCACCTTGTACACGGCAGTCTTGGAACGTGCATACACCACATGGTCTGGCGTGAAGGCTTTCTGCATCTTGTTGCGGGACGTCTGGATCTTCTGCTTGCGTTCCGGATTGACGCTCATGCGTGTTCCGAGTTTTCCCATCTTCTTCTCAATGTTGTGTCGGGTTTTCTCCAGGTTCTCCTTAGCCTTTTGCTTAGTATTCTCGATGTTCTCCTTCGTTTTCTGCTTGGTCTTCTCCAGATTTTCTTTTGTCTTCTGCTTTGTCTTCTCCAAGTTCTGCTTGGTCTTCTCCAGGTTCTCCTTAGTCTTCGCTTTGGTCTTATCCATCTTTTCCTTGGAGAATACGGTCTTCAGAGTTTGCACACGCTGCAGACTGCTGCGCTTGATACGTTCTGCACGTGTCTCGTAAAGGACGTCCTCGATTGCCACGCCTTCCTCATCTGAGGAAAGGTCGATAGTGGGTTTGTTTTCCTTCTCACCCTCTTCCCCCTCCTCTCCAGGCTCCTCGGTAGCTTCCTTGAGCTCGAGCACACTTCCTCCTCTGCTTCCTGGTACAGACTCAGCAACCCGCATGGACTTGGAAACGTTAAGCTTGGAGGGAACTTTGACTTCATCCTGTAGAGAAAAAAACAAACAAACCAAAAAACTAGTAAATATGAATGCAGTGAACTTCCATATTTAGAGTAGTTATAAAAACAATGTTTAAAACTATTCATTAAATCGTGTTTATAATTCCAGATCAATTTAAGATCTTATAGATTTATTACTTTTATCACCAAATTGAGTTTGCGAACTGCAGATTCGTTTGACTCCATTACAAAACGCTAGAAAGGTTCATATTTGTCATGATCAGATTGGTGAGCGGGTAGCGACGTCAGCCCTGCCTGCAGCCTCGCAGGTGTTGGTCGTTTAATCACTGACACTTAAAAGGACACCCGGCACGACCATCCGGGGCCGGTTCATTGTTTGTTTGCTGCATGCATTGTGTATGTGTTTGTTTAACCTTGGCGGACTTTTACTTTTGGTCTTCTTTTGCTACTTTGTATTTTTTCCATTCAGATGATTTTGATGTTTTACATTTTGTTCCTGCTGACTTTATTTTAATACAATTTGTCAAACAACCTCCTACTCCCTCCTGCCTGCTTTTTGGGATCCGAACCCGCCATCACCACCTCGCAAACCGTGACAATATTTTAAATTGTGATGTTTTTTCAGTTCTCTAGTTTGTTTACTGTGACAGAAAGCGTTTTAATTTGTCGATAGGGGGCAGTAGAACAAAAGGAAAACTAGAAAGAAAATCAACCATCTACGTCAGGTCTTGGTAAACTCAAGCTACACTGGAGCGTATACATTTATACTATAAGTTATCTATAATGAAGATGCAATGAGTGGTTCTCCACTGCGAGACTAATAAAGGCAAACCCAATTCAATCCAATAAAACCTTGAAATATTGCTTTCAACTTTGCTGCTGTAGATAGCAAATTTCAGCATTGTGGGACTATTAAAGGCTTTATGATTTTGATTCTGGTTTGTCCGCCACCACTTTTGTAATTTTTATTTATTTGTTTATTTATGTGTGCATGCATCTGTGTATTTATTTATTTGCTTGTTTATTTATTTGTTTCTTTGCTCCTTGATCAAAACTCATTCACTGCCATTCACGAATTTGTTCGGGTTTTATTTTTTTCTTGCTTGGGTCCCGTTAATGCGCTGACTAGACTTCTGGCAATATTCCACAAGGAGGCAGCATTTCCCTTGTTTCCATGTTAGCGCTTTGTTCCAGCTTCAGCTGTTGTTGAAGCGATATATAAACCAATCTGTATGCATTGCCAGTGTTTGAAATAACGTCTGCCCGGAGGCCCGGGGCGTACAACTTTTACATCTGGCGTACAACTTTCTAAACGTCTCGGCCCGGGTGGCCGACAACTTCTTCAAGAAACCAAAGAGATTTTTTTCGAATCAAACATTTGTTTTATTCAATAAAGCAAAAGCTACAATCAAACCGCTACAAGCCCGTGGACTCCTCTTTCTAAGCCCCTTTCAAAACTTTCAAGTACACTTTACAGTCACGCTATAGTCCGAAGCATAAAACAGGCTTCTGATTGGCTGCAGTGCCAAGTATCCAAATTGCCAAACGAATGTTCGTTTGGCAATTTGGACTATACCGTGACTGTAAAGTGTACTTGATAGTTTTGAAAGGTGCTTAGAAAGAGGAGTCCACGTGGCTTTTAGCAGACAACGCAACGCAAACATTTCATTGTGCACCATGACGACAAACGACAACTGGAGCAAAATCTTCAGCAAGCGATATTTACCATAAATTAAGTAATGGAGCATTTGTGGTATGTACTTCCTTAATTTAAAAACATACTTTATACTTCGCAACAATGTTTTTTTTTTTTTTTTTGCAATTAGTCGTCTTATTGTGTTTCAAGGTGTGAAAAATGGTAGGCAACTTTTCAGAGTTGTCTGCCCTGGCGTCCGCTAACTTTTTGTCATGTGTTTCAGACACTGGTATTGCGTTGTATTTTGGACAGCCACCCTCATTTCAAGTTCATATAACTCCAAACCCCTATAATTTAGGAATGGATTTGTTTGTTTTTTCTGAAGAAAGAAGAGAGTCTAATGTTTCTTATGCTTAATTAACTGTTTATGTAGTCCTAAAACTCTGTGGATCCTGAAATTCGAGTCACAATGACAATAACCGTGGCACTGGAGTGGATATTTTTTTGCAAATGTCTGGTCGTGAATGAGTTATTTTTTTTTTTATGAAGAGAAAAAACAATCTTACTTAGCCTATAGAGTTTTTGCCTCTTCACAAATAGCACAATTGAAATATGGAATTAATATACTCTACAGTAAAATATGACAATACAGTATTATACATAGTCACTGCAAATGAAACGCAGTTTCAAGTTGCACATGTGTATATGTGCATGTGTTAAGTCAGAATCAGAATACCTTTATTCGTCCCACAATGGGGAAATTTGTTTAAGTATTGTATTAAGTATTAAGTAGTGTTTTTGTATTTGTTTAAGTTTATGTGTTGTTGTCATCGCTGTGTCCTAAAGAACATCTGCAGTGTTAATCCGCCTGCCGTTTGAAGCTGTTTGAGTGCATTCTCATTAAAACAGGTGCAAACAGTATTCGTCGGTAGAATGCAACAGAATACACATGGAAACTAGGTATAGCTGGGAAAAAATACCAGATATTTTGTCAATACAGTCGATAAAAAATATATATACAGTAAAGTCTCGTTATATCGATATTCAAGGGAGTCTGAAAAAATATCGATATAACCGGGACTATCGATATATCCGACCCTGTTTGCATGTAATTTTCTCCGTGCGTGCATAGAAATAGTATCGATATAACCGGGACTATCGATATATCCGATATCGATATAACGATACTTTACTGTATATATAAAATATAAACAAGTATAGTGATCCCTCACTACTTCACGGTTCACCCAACTACAGCACAATATCTCATAATTTACAGCCATGTGGATTGGCTGTGCATTTTATCACGTGGATTAATATTATATAACTCTACTTCGCAGATTTTCATCTATTGCGGATGGTCCTGGTCCCCATTAACCGCGAAAAACGAGGGATTTCAGTACAGGTAAACCAATTTCATGCACCCTGTGATCTTAGAACGGGATAAACTGTCAATTGTGGTAACCACTGTTCCTGAAAGAGTTAAAACCTAAAATTAGATGTGTTTTTTTGGCCTTGACTTTGACACCTGTGATCTAGGGTTTGGTGTCTACTTTATGTTCTGGACTAATTACATTGGGATATGGGTATTGGGATTTTCTTCCCTTTCTGAGAAGAAGTACTAGTACATACAATATGACTAAAGTAAGGGATTTGAATTACTCACCAAAGTCACGGAAAAGGGTTTAAATTACAGAGCAGCCTAAACGGAGCTGTTGTTGGTTCATTACATTTGACAGGACCTTTCACTTATTGCAACAAGGCTTCAAGTTTGACTCTTCTCAGTCATGCCAAAAGGGAGAAAAATTACAGAGCGAGATGTACATGATGATTGACAAGAGTTGAGGGAATGGAAATATCCCTCTTGCTCGAGTGTTGTGCAAGAACACCATCTCTACAAGTAAAGCTGCATAGTGAAGAATTCACTGATGCTCAGTTTAATACATCGACGAAAGGGTTTCTTCAGCTGTCATCTGTACTTCTTTCGACGTTTCGCTTCTCATCCAAGAGGCTTCGTCAGTGAACTAAAATTTTGCTGGTAGCTCTGGCCCTATATATACTGTATATCCCTACTGTCCAGATGTGGCAGTGCCAGTCGTCTGCTCTGATAGGTCCCTGCTCTTAGGTTGGGGGGGAGCAGAGGACTATTTCCTGAGGCTACACTGATTACTTCTATTGTCCTGACTGATTATGGTCGAGGACTGTCCTGATTGCACCATTTACTCGGGTATCACCTCATCAGCATAACTAAGCCTACGTGGTAACAATCTCAGAAGTGTGTTGTAAGCACGATCCAAATTAAACCTCACCCCACCATGGCGATTTAGTGAAGGGTTTTTCTAAAAATAGCTTTTTTTACGCCCCTTTGAAACCATCTATTTTCTTTCGCTAAGATTTTAACCTCATTGTGGTCAAATGACTGGTTTCTAGATTTTAGGCACATGTACTGCAGATTAAGTCCCACTCGTATTATCCCTGTGATGTTGATAAAGTCTTTTTTTGAGAATTTGTTTAGTCTCCCCAATGTTACAATTTTCATTTTTACAATGTATTGAATAAACTACATTACTTTGTTTTTTATTTGGCAGCCTATCTGTAGTTTTTCAGAAACCCCTGCAATGTAAGTTACTGCTACTCCTCTCCTTTTAGTATCTTCAGAATTTTTTGGTTTCATTCCATATTCTTTTCTTTTGACATTTGTTAAAAGACCACTGAGGGGAACCACAGTTTGTGAGTGCTCTCCTGACATGTTTATGTTTCAGTGTAATTCACGTGACTATAGAATTACCGTTTGCTTGTCTATGCCTGCCATTTTTTTGCAGGCTCACTCGGATCTGCCAAGCGCAATTGACTTTGACCAAACAGTAGATCGATTTATTCCATGATATTTACAAACAAAGGTAAAATACTGTAAATATTTTACAAATTCTTCCAGGGTATCAATTGTAAACTCCGCTTCTCTTCATGACGGTCTCTGGTGTGCGGGAACCTATCCCAGCTATCTTTGGGTAATCAGCTAAGGACACCCTGATTGTCGACCAATCGCAGGGTACACAGACAAACAAACTTTTGCAACCACAATTACACCATGGGACAATATAGAGCGTTCCATTAACCTGCCATTCATGTTTTTGGGAATGTGGGAGGAAACCAGAGCAAACGAACGCTGGCATAGGGAGGACTTTCAAACCAATCAGGAGCCAGAATCGAACGCTGCACTTCTGTGACGAAAATGTCTTTTTCGATCATGATGGATAAGTAGATCAGAAAATGGATGGATAGATAGAGTGATATAGTTCTCCAGGTGCTCAGAATATAAATCAGATCACCTGGGATAGATGGGTTAGATCACAGGTGTCAAAGTCAAGGCCCGCGGGCCAAATCCGGCCCGCCACATCATTTTTTTTCGGCCCGCGAAAGCAAATCAAACTTGTTAAATTCCATGACGATTGCTAAAATCTGAGCCAAAATTTCATATTTTTGGATGTCAACCACAATAAAAGTCATTATTCTTGACTTCAGATTTGAAAACGAGTTATTCATTAATTTGCTGTGTGCTCTATATGTAATACAGTAAAGTCTCGTTATATCGATACCGGATATATCGATAGTCCCGGTTATATCGATATTATTTCTATGCACGCACGGAGAAAATTACATGCAAACAGGGTCGGATATATCGATAGTCCCGGTTATATCGATATTTTTTCGGACTCCCTTGAATATCGATATAACGAGACTTTACTGTATTTGAAGGGATTTAAACATTCTAATGGGTTCCCCAAATTCATAACGGCCCTCGATAGGAAACCGTAACTACAATGGGGCCCGCGGCAAAAAAATGACTTTGACACCCCTGGATTAGATGGAAAAGTATTAAGGAATGCAGAACATCCATGAATTACAACTCCCACATACCTCCGCAAAATGAATTTCATATGGAACAATGTTTTATTATATAGGGTGATCCAAAAAAATGCGTACCCATATTTTATTTGAAAAAATATTTTTTTAATGAATGTCTGTAATGTAATGAATGTTTCAGGATGTGAACGTTGAACCTATAGATGATCGTTTGCAGCTATAGTTGCCCCAAAAATGTCTTGGATAAATAGGCAGAATATATTCTCCCTGGACACCTATTTTGCGACAAAATCAGTGTACAGATTCAGTTTCGAAAGCGTTTCCATTGTCGCAACTTTCTATCAAAATCAACGATTGTTGGTTGGGTTAAGAAGGTCAGAAAGCATGGGACTGTAGTAGACCTATGTTCTAAAGCCACCATTTTCTGGGCGCTACATCGGAGTCCAGATCTTCACCGGTTACATCGCTTGCAGATGGCTCGAAATGATACGGAAGGACTTTTTTAATCGATTGCAAACATGCATGCTTTCCTCTTTAGAACTATTTGAATCATATTCATAACTGGATGAGTCACAAGAAAGCATCTTCTCCCAATCTGAACTCTCCGAAGCCATTGTTTTGATTCTGGAGCAAGGCAGTGTGTGACCCATTGTGATGTCACAAACAAGGAGGCGGGACTTTCTGAATCTCCTCAATTTCGAGCTCATTTGTGGCAGTTTTGGGACACTAAGTCATTTTTATTGGTCTTTTGCATTTGACTAAAAATATCATACTGCGTGTTTTGGGTATTTTAGATGCTATAAAACATTTTTCTTATCTGATGTCACATGTCAGTTAGGAAACAAAAAATGGTGTCGGTGGTCCTTTCAGGTATAAAAAAGTATACGTTTTTGCATGTGTGTGCGGGTGTGTTTTCCTGCTCTCATGAATCAACCGCTCGCTATTTTTCTCACTTTTTCACCAGGATTTTCCTCTTACACTTTACCTTTGGAATACAATGCACTATTAATTGTTAATGAAGGGATGGAAAAGACATGAAAAGGGCGTAGGGGGTGGTTTCCTCATAGGTGGATGTACTCGCAACAAAACAGGAACACAACCAGCGTCACAACAAAACACACATGCAGATAGGCTGCTGTGTTGTTGCATGAAACAAGTCCCAGCGCAAATTGGACGGTGGAAAAAAGTGGACATCTGCTGAGCAGGAAGATGATCCCATCAAAGGCCGGGAGCTGGAGACAAGGGAGAATGAGGGTGGGGCATAAAGTGGAGAAGAGGGTGTGTAGGGGGTCTCTATTCTATTGTTTTCTGTTCAGGCTTGATGGCGTTTTTTTTATGAAGGTATTGTATTGCAGTGTCTTGGGTAAACTTGACCTTGAAAGAGGAATCTCGGCTTTCCTGGCCAGCTGCGTTCAAAGGAAAATGGAAAATATTGTCTCGCTGAAATTCCTGCAACAGTCTTGATAAAAAGTCAGTGGGTTTTCTTAATTGCTTGAGCCACTGTTGTTAGCAACGACTGTCCACATCGGGTCAAAATGTCTCTCCGCATACCATGACAAGGAAATTGCGTGGTTTCAAAAGTGTGCTACGCAATATGTGGTGCGGTGACCTTTAATTGTAAGTAATCTTAGCCAAACAGAGGCCAGAAGAATGGATGACTGGAAAATGACAGAACGGAATCACTAATAGGGAGCATTGTCTTGCAATATAAAAATATTGTTCACTGAAAAAGACTTATTGTAATTTCCATAAAATATGTCTCCACCTAGTCTCAATTTCTGTGTATTAATAATAATAGTGAATATGCTCTATTTCAATAACAACTGCCATGAAAGCTGACTATCTAGCTAGCTACCGAGCTGGCTATCTAGCTAGTTACTTAGCTGGCTATCTAGTTAGCTACCTAGCTGGCTATCTGGCTAGCTACCTAGCTGGCTATATGGCTAGATACCTAGCTGGCTGTCTATTAGCTATCTATTAGTTATCTGGCTATCTATCTAATAATAATAATAATAATAATAATAATAATAATAATAATAATAATAATAATAATAATAATAATAATAATTCCTGACAGAACCCTCTGTGTTTATCCAGGCTTGGGACCGGCAAAATAAGACACTGGCTTGTGTCGCCTTGTGGCTACAGAACAAGCAATTTGATGATCTTAATAAAGATGAAGATGCTTGATAAAAAGGCTAATAATAATAATAATAATAATAATAATCATAATAATAATAATAATAATAATAATAATAGTACATTTGATTTAAAAGCGCTTTTCATCACACTCAAATACACTTTAGAAGAGCTTAAAACACTCAATAAAATGTACACCTAATAATAATAATAATAATAATAATAATAATAATAATAATAATAATAATAATAATAATAATAATAATAATAATAATTCCTGACACAACCCTCTGTATTTATCCGGGCTTGGGACCGGCAAAATAAGACACTGGCTTGTGTCGCCTTGTGGCTACAGAACAAGCAATTTGATGATCTTAATAAAGATGAAGATGCTTGATAAAAAGGCTAATAATAATAATAATAATAATAATAATAATAATAATAGTACATTTGATTTAAAAGCGCTTTTCATCACACTCAAATACACTTTAGAAGAGCTTAAAACACTCAATAAAATGTACACCTAATAATATTAATAATAATAATAATAATAATAATAATAATAATAATAATAATAATAATACATTTCATTTATAAGCACCTTTCAAAACTCTCAAGGTCACTTTACAATCACAGGATAAGTTTTTCTATGGGTGAGCAGTAGTAACTCAAATAGATAGAAGGCTAGCTCGCTAGCTACATAGCTAGTACAGTACACTATATTGCTATTGCTTTTTGACCAGTGTATATATATATAGTCTATTGTCCAGTCATCTTGAAGGAGAAGTTCAGTCACAGATGTTCGTTACGATGTTTCATGCACATCCACTGGTATAAAAAACGTTTTTTTAAAAAAAGTATTGAAATTAATATTGCAAGTGTGAAATCTAAACTAATCAGAAAAATCCACCTGTTATTATCCACCTCATGGGCCGGCCATTTTGCCCACCGGACATATTATTATTATTATTATTATTATTATTATTATTATTATTATTATTACCACTACCATTATTATAACCATGCAGTGCATCATTAAATAAAACACGTAAAATATGTAGTTTTCTTGCCACCCTATTGTCATCGTCCAATTATAACATCTTGAAGTGCTTGAATTGCTTGTCATTTTTTCCCCTCTTTTTTCTCATCTAGCTATTAGCTATATAGCTAGCTCTCTATTTGCTATCTAGCTGGCTAGCTGTCCAGCTAGCTGGCTGGCTCCCTATTTGCTATCGAGATGGCTGGCTGTCTATCTGGTTATTAGCTATTGAGCTAGCTAGATAGCTCTCTATTTGCTATCTAGCTGGCTAGCTATCTATCTATTAGCTAACTCTTAGCTAGATTTCTATCTGTCTGAGTTACTTTCGGGTTGAGTGAACGCTGGCGCGTGTTGGCTGCCGCTGCTCACCCACAAAGGCTGATCCTGTGAGAAAGTCAAATGGAGTTTTTATTATTATTTAGAAATCAAATGGATTATTATTATTATTATTATTATTATTATTATTATTATTATTATTTTATTTGGCCCGTGATAGCAAATCAAACTTGCAAATTTCCATGATGCTTGCTAAAGTCTGAACCAAAATGTCTAATAATAATCATAAATAATGATAATAATAATAATAATAATAATAATAATAATAATAATAATAATAATAATAATAATAATAATATTACTTGTCAGCTAAAAATGATATTACACTGCTTCACATTACAAACATCACATGACCAAATGCAGAAAAAAAGTGAGCCATAATGGTTGTAATTTTAGCACTATAGCTCAGATATTTTATTTTCATTTGACAACAAGTAGCAGTATAAATCAAAATGGCGGCCACCTAAGATGGATATCAACAGATGGATTTTTCTCCTTACTTCATGAACTTCATATGAAATTGGAAAATATTTTGAGCATTTACGATGTTGTATAACATATTGCAAAAAAAAAGAGTTTTGAATTGAAATAAGTCATATATTAATTGCATGTGAGAGCTCATTTTTTTTTATTATTCGATTCAAACCTGCATGGGTTCAATGCTTATACATGCACAAGCATCATGAAACCTGTACAGAGATATGTGGGAAAGTTCAAGCATTCCCCGTGTGTTGACTTCCTGAACCTCCGAACTTAATGAGACATTGTTCTCCATGAAACTTCTGGGCCAAAGGCAGGAAGGTACACATTTCAAGCCATGGAAAATAGACAAATGAGGTATGCAGTGGTAGAGAGAGTGTGTGTGTGTGTGTGTGTGTGTGTGTGTGTGTGTGTGTGTGTGTGTGTGTGTGTGTGTGTGTGTGTGTGTGTGTGTGTGTGTGTGTGTGTGTGTGTGTGTGTGTGTGTGTTTGATTGTCTCGACAGGGCTGTAGAAACATGTTCTCTTTTGTGTTAACAAAACAGAGGAAATAATTTGATTTGCACTGAAAGGAAAAATATGTCGTACCAAAGCTTGTGAATATATTGAATGAAAAAAAGGTTGAGTTGTGCCTTTTTTGTCGGTCACTCCATATAAAGTATGATCTTTGGCTAGCTATATGATTCATATTTAATAATAATAATAATAATAATAATTTATCATAAGAATTTTTCTGTGGGTGAGCAGTGGCAGCCACACGCGTTCACTCAACCCGGAATACAGGTAACTCAAATAGATAGAAAGCCAGCTAATTGATAGCTAATAGATAACTAGGTCGATAGCCAGCTAGATAGCTAGCTAGCTAATAGATCGCCATCTAAATAGCCAGCTAATTGATAGCTAAGTAGATAGCCAGCTATATAGCTAGCCAGCCAATAAATAGCCAGCTAGTTAGCCAGATAGCTAATAGATAGCAAATAGATAGTAAAAATGCGTTTGTCATGTCATGTATATTGAATGAAAAAAGGTTGAGTTGTGTCTTTTTTTTTCGGTCACTCCATACAAAGTATGATCTTTGGCTAGCTATATGATTCATATTTAATAATAATAATAGTAATAATAATTTATCATAACAATTTTTCTGTGGGTGAGCAGCGGCAGCCACACGCGCCAGCGTTCACTCAACTCGGAATACAGGTAACTCAAATAGATAGAAAGCTAGCTAATTGATAGCTAATAGATAGCTAGGTAGATAGCCAGATATATAGCTAGCCAGCCAATAAATAGCCAGCTATATAGCCAGCTAGTTAGCCAGATAGCTAATAGATAGCAAATAGATAGTAAAAATGCGTTTGTCATGTCATGTATATTGAATGAATAAAGGTTGAGTTGTGTCTTTTTTTTCGGTCACTCCATATAAAGTATGATCTTTGGCTAGCTATATGATTCATATTTCATAATAGCCAGCTATATAGCCAGCTAGTTAGCCAGATAGCTAATAGATAATACGTTTGTCATGTCATGTATATTGAATGAAAAAAGGTTGAGTTGTGCCTTTTTTGTCGGTCACTCCATATAAAGTATGATTTTTGGCTAGCTATATGATTCATATTTAATAATAATAATAATAATAATTTATCATAAGAATTTTTCTGTGGGTGAGCAGCGGCAGCCACACGCGCCAGCGTTCACTCAACCCGGAATACAGGTAACTCAAATAGATAGAAAGCTAGCTAATTGATAGCTAATAGATAACTAGGTCGATAGCCAGCTAGATAGCTAGCCAGCTAATAGATCGCCATCTAAATAGCCAGCTAATTGATAGCTAATAGATAGCTAAGTAGATAGCCAGCTAGTTAGCCAGATAGCTAATAGATAGCAAATAGATAGTAAAAATGCGTTTGTCATGTCATGTATATTGAATGAAAAAAGGTTGAGTTGTGTCTTTTTTTTCGGTCACTCCATACAAAGTATGATCTTTGGCTAGCTATATGATTCATATTTCATAATAATAATAACAATACATTTGATATTTAAACGCCTTTCAAAACTCCCAAGGTCACTTTACAGTCACAGGATCAGTTTTACTACAGGTGAGCAGCGGCACCTACATGCGCCACTCAACCCAGAAGTAACTCAAATAGATAGAAAACTAGCTAGCTGGCGAATAGATAGCCAGCTAGACAGTTAGCTAATTAGCTAGATAGCCATATAGCTAATAGATAGCCAGTTACATTGCTAGCTAGCTAGCCAGATAGCTAATATATAGCAAATAGATAGCCAGCTAGGTAGCTAGCAAATAGATAGCAAATGGATATTAGCCTTTATTAGTCTTGCAGTGAATACATTACCATTACTCAGCTTGTGTGTTCTACATACTTGGCCAATAAAAATGATACTGATTCTATCCTGAATTTAATCTATCTAGCTATCGCTAACTAGCTAGGTAGATACTACCTAGGATTGGATTGGATTAGCCTTTATTAGTCTTGCAGTGAATACATTTAAATTACACAGTTTGTGTGTTCTCCATACTTCTGATTCTATCCTGAATTTAATCTATCTAGCTATCGCTAACTAGCTAGGTAGGTAATACCTACCTACCTAGTTTGCTATTTAGCTAGATATTGCGGTTCATTTATAATGGAGAGAAGGCAGTGCGAGTTTAAAAAAAAAAAAGCCCATCCAGGATGTGTTTAATGATATTTTTTAAAAGTTCAGTTTTTAACCATTTAATGCACCAATAATGATCACTTCTAACCCGATATCATAACCTGTCCACTGTACACAAATTTAATGTGACTTCATGAATTATGCGCCATTTTAAAAATCTTGTCCATGACAAAAAATATATATAAAAACAAACACTGTCACGGTTTGCGAGGTGGTGATGGCGGGTTCGGATCCCAAAAAGCAGGCAGGATGGAGCAGGAGGTTGTTTGACAAATTGTATTAAAATAAAGTCAGCAGGAACAAAATGTAAAACATCAAAATCATCTGAATGGAAAAAATACAAAGTAGCAAAAGAAGACCAAAAGTAAAAGTCCGCCAAGGTTAAACAAACACATACACAATGCATGCAGCAACCAAGCAGCAAACAAACAATGAACCGGCACCGGATGATCGTGCCGGGTGTCCTTTTAAGTGTCAATGATTAAACGACCAACACCTGCGAGGCTGCAGGCAGGGCTGACGTCGCTACCCGCTGGTCGCCAATCTGATCGGGACGACCAGCACCTGTGAGGTGTAGGTGGGGGCGACAGCGCCCCCCCGTTGGTCGCCAACCAGATCATGACAAACACGAATAGATAGCCAGAGAATAAATACAAACTCGCTCAATTTGAAAAACAAAAGTCAACAGCAAAATATAAACTAACTATAATGAAAAAATTCCAAGACTATTATCACCTTCATTTAGGATTAAAATTACAGACAATTTATTGACTTTTTGGGAGGAAAACATGTAATGAATGCATTTTATGTGTCCAGATACAGCCATCTTTATGTTGGTACTGCGTACAATGAGTCATTGTGGTATTTAATCAGTGTAGGAACTTAGCGGCAACAACAATTTCCAGGCACGTTATGTACTTGTGCCATCTGTGGCCATGTGGTCATGCACCCTTTCAACTCAACTTCATACAGTAAGACGTCTGTGTAAGCTCCATCGATGAGTCTTGCTCTTTACAATTTTCATTTTTACAATGTAGTGCATGAACTACATGACTTTGTTTTTCATTTGGCAGCCTATCTTTTGGATGCACTAATTTTTGGCCTTAAAATGTTTATCGGTTTGAAATAAGTAGGAATTTTGTGTTGCCAAAGGTCCACTGTGGTTACCCTAAGTGGTCTTTTCACAAATGTAAAAAGAAAGAAATAGGGAATGAAACCTAAAATTCTAAAGATACTAAAAGGAGAGGAGTAACATTTCAGGGGTTTCTGAAAAACTACGAGTCCTTTGGCAACACAATTCCTACTTATTGACGAGAATTCCTACTTATTGACGAGAGTGAGGTTAAAATCAAAGAAAATAGATGGTTTGAAAGGGGAGTAAAAGAAGCTATTTTCACAAAACAGCAACACCGTAATCACTAAATCGCCATGGTGGGGTGAGGTTTAATTTGGATCGTTCGTACAACAGCCACATAGGATTAGTGATGCTAATTAGGTGATACCAGGGCAAATGGCGATGGCTAGTCGTAGACCCCATAATCAGGCATAACAATAGAAGTAATCGATCAGGACAATAGAAGTAATCAGTGTAGCCTCAGGGAATAGTCCTCTGCTCCCCCCAACCTGAGAGCAGGGAATTATAACAGCAGAGTCTGGCACCGCCACATCTGGACAGTAGGGACACATATATATATATATAGGGCCAAAACTACCAGCAAAAATTTTAGTTCGCTGACGAAGCCTCTTGGATAAGAAGCGAAACGTCCGACACCTTCAAAGAAGTACAGATGACAGCTGAAGAAACCTTCTCATCGATCATACAGTAAAAAAAAAAATAAAAAAAAAAATCGTTTGGTATACGTCTAAAAAGAAGCGATCATATTAACCAAAATAGCTCCTCTAACCACTGATTCAATCAATTTAGAATAAACTCTAAATAAGCATTTGTTTGATGACTTCTGGATTCAACTTGTGCGTGAGTCACTCTGTAGTTTGTACACTGTGGAAGCTTTCTACTCCGGAGCTCACACTGCAACCTCTCATCAGAGCTGCACGGAGGAATCCCTCCATAACACACCCCTCTCTGTTACTGTTTTTCTGTTGAAACTTCTGCTACCATGAACTCTCCTGCTGCTAAGCCAAAGCCAGATGTCTTTGTGAGTGTGCGTGCATTTAGTGTACCTGCATGAGCAACGTCAGTTCTGTCCAGTGTCGGAGTACACATTCCATTACACGCCTTACACGCAAAAACAATCACACACACACACACACACACACACACACACACACACACACACACACACACACACACACACACACACACACACACACACACACACACACACACACACACACACACACACACACACACACACATTCATGCTCAGGGGTTTTTCCAGTAAATCCAGGAAAACACTGAATCGTCATGACTTAACTGGTGATGTAAAGAGGAACTGAATGCGGTACAAGAGGCAAACGGGGACACCATATTTCCATTTTATACTGCCCAATTAAATCAGCCCATTCAGTCAAGTTCTTTTTTTTTTTTTTTTGAACATCATAGCTCTCGTGCAATGACATACAGTTTGCCTAATGGTCATGGAAATGTAGGCTTCATATGAAATGATGAGTTTCTTAAAGGTTGTAATTTTGTTCTGATTGGACAAAAATGTATTTAAAATTGATTGCAGTGAGACCTCAACTTACGAGCTTAATTGGTTCCCAGACAGAGTGTGTAAAGCGAAAAGTGTGTATCTCAAAAAACAATTCCTATAGGAAACCATTAAAATGGGAATAATCCGTTCCCGGGTTTCCATAAAATATACTTTTCAACTAAATAAGCCTAAAAAACTACACACAACATACCTTATTCTATGTATAATAAATGTATTTTAATGAAAGAAATACACTGCATTGTATCATAAAGTCACAAAGAGAGGCACATTACATGAGGACTGTAATTAAAAAAATAAACTGTTGTAAAATAAAGTTTTTTTCAACTTCTTCGATTTCCCGAGACCGTCGCTTTGAGAGCACGAAAACACCTTTTGCAACAGGTGCGTCTGTTGATGGCTTCTCTGTTCCGGAGAATGGGAGCAATGATTGACTTAGCATAGCCGTGCTCGGCCACTAAATAACACAAACGCACACATCGTTTGTGTTTTTCAATTATCTCCTTCTTCTCAGCGACTGTGATTTTATTTTGTGTCTTCTTGGGCTGAACACGAGCCTGTGGTGGTTATTTTTCGGTCCCATCATTGTAAAATTATCAGCAAAAAGCTCCAAGTAGGCGATCGACGTGTGCATTCAATGAGAAGGGGTGCATTCAAGTAGCGCCGGCTGGAGCGCTGTTCCGGCGTGTGCTTCCGCCGAAGATCACTCCGCCAGCCGTGGTGGGTGTGTATTTTGAAAATAGTGCTTATTATAAGGTTTAATTTTCATAAATTAGAGCTTCTTAAGACGAAAAGATGGTAAGATAGGGTGTTTGTAAATTGAGGTCTCACTGTACTTTGTAATGGAATTTTAGTTTGCTCACAGGGATGAGCGATTTGGTGGCAATGGTGTTCATCACACATTTCGTGTCATGTTATGCAGTCTAAGAAAGAACGTCATGGACAACTACGCCTTAAGAATGCACAGAGCTAAATGGAGGCCACATAGAACATATGCTGTAGAATGGAGAAAAAAGGCCAAAGACTCGAGTGATTTTGAATATCATAAACCAGTTATGACCAGTTTCATTTCATTCGGACAAAACACTAAAAAACGGGGCCTAATTAGAGTTGGGGTCCATTTTTTGGGGGGCGCGGTGTGTCATATACATATATATATATATACTGTATGTGTGTGTGTGTCTGTGTGTGTATATACAGTTTATATATACACTGATACCTCAGCTTACAAACGCTTTATTTCACGAACTTTTTGCCTTATGAACATTTAATTCGCGAGAATCTAATCTTGGCATACAAACTAGTTTTCAGCGGGCGAACAAAACCACACAGCACCACGGTGGCTGGCGGACTAGTTTTTGGCGGAACAACACCAAACCAAACGGTAGAACAGCGCCACCGTGGCTGGCGGACTAGTTTTCCGCAGCCACTTTGTTTGAGTGCACTCAGTGCAGACATGGTTTGTTATCGAGTGGATACTTCTGGGACCGAAAAAGACCCCACCACAGGCTCGTGTTAAGCCGAAGAGGACACAAAAGAAAATTACGATCAAGCAGAAGAAGATCATCGAAAAACATGAACGAGGTGTGTGTTTGTGTGACTTAGTGTCCTCGTACCAGTATGCTAAGTCGACCATTTTTACGTGTGGCTAAGGGTGTTTCTATGTTCTCTACGAAACAGTCTCAGGCAATAAAAGAGGTTGAAAAACTTTTGTTGATTTGGATTTACAAAGAGCAGCTAGCAGGGGACAGTGTGTGAGGGTATTATCGCTGAGAAAGCACGGCAACTTCACTCTGACATCATCACGAGGCAACTACATCAACGACCATCACAAAAGTAAATAAAACTACAGTAAAGTCTCGTTATATCGATATTCTCGGGAGTCGGGAAAAAATATCGATATAACCGGACTATCGATATATCCGATCCTGCGGGCATGTAATTTTCTCCTTGCGTTCATAGAAATAGTATCGTAATAAGCAGTACTATCGATATAACCGATATCGATATGACGAGACTTTATTGTACTTTATTACACAGTACAGTTTATTTCTTTAATTACATTACAATAGCACATTTATTATACATAAAATAAGGTATATTTTGTGTAGTTTTAAGGTTTATTTAGTAGAAAATTATGTTTTATGGGGACATAGGAACGGATTATTCTCATTTTTAATGGTTTGCGATGGGAAATTAATGTTTGGAAGACACACTTAGCCTTACACATACTTTCTGGGCCCTAAATAAGCTCGCAAGCCAAGATATCACTGTATATAAAATCATGGGATAATATAGTTGTATATTGTCTTAGCAGGGTGTTCCTAGTGTAGACAAGCATGGCTTTCTATCCACAATTCTCAGGAGAGCACCATGGGAAAGCGTGTGACTCTCATACGTGGCATGAAAATCTTGGGAGGGAACTCATTATATTCCTCTCCTTATTTTTCCATTCGTTCCCTTCAATCAGCGACGTGGGACCAGAGAGAGAGCAAGATTGCTATATAAAGTGATGGCATGCCACAGTTTCCCGCGGGGGGAGAGTAAGGGATGAGTCACTCTGGATGGTGTTGCAGTGCAGCGTGGTAGTACGTACGCTCTTAACCCTCCTCCCCTTTCTCCACCCCTTGATATTGCTACAATACTTTTTTTTTTTTCATTTCCTTCCATCTTCACAAATTCCCTTCATTCTTTACCCCTACACACCTGCATTTGTTCGCCAGTTCCTCCGTGGTTGGAAAGAAGACTAAAACGTGGCATATGAGAACAGTGTGAACAGGAACGATCAGCATCACTGCCATGGCAACATAACAAATATTTCACTCTGTTTTAGTTCCAGATAACCTCAACGGCTGCAGATAAATTTTTCTCTCTACTTGGGGTGTATTTTTATAGCCATTGGCCTAAAAGATTGCGCTTGACCTCCAGAATGTTGACTCAAGCCAACTTGCATACACTTATCACGTGGACTTAAACAGGGCAACTTTGTTCTTATGCATTCATGAATCTTACACAAAATAAAGATTTCATGAAGTGTTTCCAAGGTTGCAGACATGCTTAAGTGAAGAAGCTGTGGAGTGTTCACTCTTTGCTCCTTTTTGGCTTTCCCTGCAAGACACAGCTTGCCATTGTCAGCTACCATTAGAGGTTGTGGTTACCACATACTTTGATTCAGGGGCTTTGATTCATGTACTTTCATGTTAGGACATACAGATGCACAAATATAAACAAATTCACGTGCACGAATGCAAATGCCATCTTATTGACACATTTTAACATTTGTAATGATGTAAATAAACAAAATTTTGATGTATAATACTAGTGTTAACGTCAACGTCGGGCGTACAACTTTCAAAACCTCTCGGCCCCGGTGGCCGACAATTTTTTTTTTTCAAATCAAACATTTGTTTTATTCAATAAAGCAAAAGCTACAAGCAAACCACTACAAGCCACGTGGACGCCTCTTTCTAAGCGCCTTTCAAAACTTTCAAGTACACTTTACAGTCACGGTATAGTCCCAAGTCGTGCTTCGGACTATACCGTGACTGTAAAGTGTACTTGAGAGTTTTGAAAGGCGCTTAGAAAGGGCAGTCCACATGGCTTTTAGCAGACAACGCAACGCAAACATTGCATTGTGCACCATGACGACAAACGACACCTTTCAAAACTCTCGAGGTCACTTTACAGTCACAGGATACGTTTTTCTGTGGGTGAGCAGCGGCAGCCACACGCGCCAGCATTCACTCAACTCGAAATATCTGAAATAGCTAGAAAACTAGCTAGCCAGCTAATACATAGCTAATAGATAGCTAACTATATAGCCAGCTAGCCAATAGTTAGCTAGCTACATAGCCGGGTAGCTAGCCAGACAGCTAATAGATAGCAGCCACACGCGCCAGCGTTCACTCAACCCGGAATAACTCAAATAGATAGAAAGCTAGTTAGCCAGCTAATAGATAGCTACCTCGATAGACAGCAAGCCAATAGTTTAGCTAGCTAGATAGCCAGCTAGCCAGCCAGACAGCTAATAGATAGCAGCCACACGCGCCAGCGTTCACTCAACCCTGAATAACTCAAATAGATACTTGCATATAGAGGATGTTTCTTTCACTAGCTAATGTGTTTTTGTTTATTTATAATTTGCCAAACTGTTGGAGTTTAGTATGTCTTTACTATTATTGTGTAAATACAAGGAAACACTTTAATCTGGACAGTTTGAAAGGCTACACATGTAAACTGTGCCATTTAAACATTTTTTTATGAAGTTGTTATTGTCACACACCACACTCGCAGCTGATTGATTCAGACATAGCCCTACTGAAGGCCTAGTGACATGCACGGCCCACCACTGCTGATAACATGACAAGCTGTCCACTGTGATATGTGATATTATAGAAGAATGACACCCATATACAGTAAAGTCTCGTTATATCGATATCGGATATATCGATAGTCCCGGTTATATCGATACTATCTCTATGCACGCACGGAGAAAATTACATGCAAACAGGGTCGGATATATCAATAGTCCCGGTTATATCGATATTTTTTCGGACTCCCTTGAATATCGATATAACGAGACTTTACTGTACTTTATACAGTAAAGTCTCGTTATATCGATATTGGATATATCGATAGTCCCGGTTATATCGATACTATTTCTATGCACGCACGGAGAAAATTACACGCAAACAGGGTCGGATATATCGATAGTCCCGGTTATATCGATATTTTTTCGGACTCCCTTGAATATCGATATAACGAGACTTTACTGTATTTTTAAACAAAAATCTGGTTTTGAGACAAACACTGCTACCATCCTTTCGCCCTGACTTGAACTATATTATGTACATTTCCCCATGCTTGACTAACACTGACATGCACCCAGAGTGGCATGACGGTTCCCATCGTTACCTCATGTTTGTCTTTTCAATAACAATGGAGGAACTTGGCATTTATGGTAAGATTTATAAAGCCCAATAAGAAAGTGGTTTACTCGCGCTATTTGTGTTTGTACCTAAGCGTTTTAACACAACCTGGATGCAAAGAACCCAATGAAATAAAAAGGGGAATTAGCAAGATTGGCGAGCTTCTGTAACACATGGTTTGCAATCGTTTTTTTTTTGTGTTGTTTTTTTTTTTTTTTACCCAATCAACGTGTGGACGAGCAGCATCAAAATTTTCACCAGTCCAGTAAGCGTTTATGATCTTTTATGACTACAGTGTTGAAATCAAAATAAATCAGTCAGTCCAGCTCGTAAGCCACATTAGCCTATAGCAAAGGTGTCAAACTCATTTTTTTGCCGCGTTGTAATTACGTTTTCCTCCCAGAGTCCGTTATGAATTTAGAGAATCCATTAGAAAGTTTCATCTCCTTCCCATATTTTATACAGAACACACTATGAATTAATTAATATACTTTTCAAATCTGAAGTCCAGAATAATGACTGTTATTGTGGTTTACATGCAACAATTTTTCATTTTGTTTCGGACTTCATGGCACTTGACCATGCTTGATTTACTTTCGCGGGCCAAATAAAATGATGTGGCGGGCCAGATTCTGACGGGATTCTTAAACGGGTGTTTGTGGGGTTAATGATTGAGCAAGATCAAGATGGGCGGCCATTGCCTTTTACAACTCTTCAAGAATTCTCAAATATATTTTCAGATTTCACATTAAAATTCATTTTGTCATGTAAATTGTACAAAATATGGCAAATTTAATTTGTTTGTTTTGCTTGGACCTGCGGCGGAAAACTAACAATCTATTTGCTATCTAGCTGCCTAGCTAGCTAGCCATTAGCTCTATATCTATCTAGCTAGTTGGCCAGCTATGTAACTAGCCAGCTGTATATCTTTCTAGTTAGCTGGCTAGCTATCTCGCTAGCTATCTATTGGCTATCGATTAGCTAGCTAGCTAGTTTTCCATCTATTTGAATTACTTTCGGTTTGAGTGAACGCTGCCGCGCGTGGCTCCCGCTGCTCACCCACAGAAAAAAATATCCTGTGACTGTAAAGTGACCTTGAGAGTTTTGAAAGGCCCTTACAAATGAAATGTATTATTATTATTAATATTATTATTATTATTATTATTATTATTATTATTATTATTATTATTATTATTATTAAAAAAACAGTATAACACTAAAAGGGTTCATTTAATATGCATATTAAATGACTTTTGCACTCAAGGGACTATAAAACAACACCACTTGTGACTTGGTTGCCCTTGATAAAAACGAATAATGTCCTACTGTTTTCTGTGTAATTCAACTGCACCTTCATCCGTTTCATCACACAATTAACAAAGGTGAAGTGATGAAATCATGAACTAATGGGCTGCCAAAAAAATACATTAAAAAAAAAAATGAAGAAATGACTAACACCTGCAAGGATTAACAACACATACCAAAACGCTTGCATGCCGGAAAGTTTAAAGAAATAAATAAACTGACTCAGTAACATGGCAACACCCAAACCAAAAACAAAACAAAAACGGGATTTGAATGGAAAGCTGAAGTCAAGAGGACCAAATATTGAATGATATTTGAAAATCAAACAGACACTTACGCAATCAAGAACTAAGGAATCAACTGAATAATTTCAAACCATGAAAAATGAATCAAACAAAATCAGCCAGACTGTGAAAGGATCTCAAACATTTGCAACAACACTCACGCCACTTTGTCCTCACAAGATCACAGTCATCTGACTTTTTTGTATGTCATTTGAGAAGCATGATTATTTCATAATATCTCTCTTGTCGCTCTTACAGCACATATTACAGTGAGACCTCAACTTACGAACTTAATTGGTTCCCAGACAGAGTGTGTCAGGCGAAAAGTGTGTATCTCAAAAAAAAAATTCCCATAGGAAACCATTAAAATGGGAATAATCCGTTCCCGGGTTTCCATAATATGTACTTTTCAACTAAATAAGCCTTAAAACTACACACAACATACCTTATTCTATGTATAATACATGTACTGTAATAAATACACTGCATTGTATCATAAAGTCACTTTATTAACATTTGTGATGGTCATTTATGGCTTGATGGAATGGCGTTGGAGGTCAAAGGGAATTGCTGTTTGGAAAGAGAGGCGCATTACATGAGGACTGTAATTAAAGAAATAAACTGTGCTGTAAAATAAAGTTTTATTGACCTTTTTGATGGTCGTTGATGGTTTATGGAAGGATAGTCAACTTCCATAAGGACTGTTGGTAACTTAAACTCTGGTGCTGTTCGGTCGTGTGCTTCCGCCGAAGATCACTCCGCCAGCCGTGGTGGGTGTGTATTATGAAAATAGTGCTTATTATAAGGTTTAATTTTCAGAAATTTGACGTTTGTAAGACGAAAAGTTTGTCAGATAAGCTGTACTCACTGTATTTTATATGCTATAAAACGTTTTTTTCTGATGTCAGTTAGGAAACCAAAAAACTGGTGTCGGTTGTCCTCTAAAGTCCAGTTATAATGTCTGAGGATTTCTGATCAACATCGCATGAACAATCATATGGAATCATATGAGGAGACAAAATGTGATTTTGTTTTTCCGCGGACACATCTCGGGATTGTGAGTCATCTCCATTTGACTTGGCTGGAAAAGTCAAGAGATTAAAAAGCATTTTATGTAAGAAACAGTTTCAATACACAAGACAAGCACAGTCCAGTCCTGTTGATATTTCTGGTTTGCCGATTATGGAGTTGGAAAAAAAAATAATGTGGATGATCCCGCCCTAACACATTAAACTATACTCTACATCAGGGGTCAGGAAACTGTGGCTCTTTTGATGATTGCATCTGGCTTGCCGATAATAATAATACATTTCATTTATAAGCGCTTTTCAAAACTCTCAAGGACACTTTACAGTCACATATATTTTTTTTTGTGCGGCTGAGCAGCGGTAGCGTTCGCGCCAGCGTTCACGCTACCCGGAAGTAACACAGCAGCAGCTAGCTAGGTGGCTTGCTAGGTATCTAGCTAGCTAGATACATAAACAAATCACTAAAATAAATACAGAAATACATCAACAAACAAATAAATACAACAAAAAAAATACATAGATCAATAAATACAGTAAAGTCTCGTTATATCGATATTCAAGGGAGTCCGAAAAAATATCGATATAACCGGGACTATCGATATATCCAACCCTGTTTGCATGTAATTTTCTCTGTGCGTGCATAGAAATAGCATCGATATAACCGGGACTATCGATATATCCGATATCGATATAACGAGACTTTACTGTAAATATATAGATAGATAGGTCGCTAGGGTAGGTAGCTGGCGAGGTAGCTGGCTAGGTAGCCAGCTAGGTATCCAGGTAGCTGGCCAGCCAGATACATAAACAAATAAATAAAATACATAGATAAATAAAAAAATACATAAACAAACAAATAAAATACATAGATCGATATATAAATAGATAGGTAGCTAGCTAGGTAGCTGGCTAGGTCGGTTTTTGGGCAGCAATTGGCGAAAAGCGCAATTTTGATTGATTGGTACTGGCCGTTTATGTTGAAGCAAGTAAACGGCCCTTTTAAATAAGCCTGTATCGTACACTTCAGGTTGGAACGGATCGAAGGATTCGCCTTTGTGGAGAGAAAAGGTTCTGATTGTAATTTGCGATGAAACAATACCATTGATGAAACAGTCGAATGTCAGTGGCACTTTGACAAGCCTCGTGCTAACGTTAGCATCAATATACTTCTGCGAGAGACAGCAGAAAGCAAGCGCGCAAGCTAATGAGCCGTGTGAAGGCTAGCTAGCAGTAACTTTGAGTAAAGGTTGACTTTCATTCTGATCGTTTGGCTGCATTTTTACCAATCATGAGGAACGGAAAACCATTCATGCTAATGGTGTGTACTATCACAAAGTTATTTTAAATAATACGTTCTGACATTTTCATGAAAAGTGACTGCGTGTGTGTGTGTGTGTGTGTGTGGCTCTCACTGAAAAACATTTCAAAATATTTTACTTTTATGGCTCTCTTAGTCAAAAAGGTTCCCGACCCCTGCGCTAAACTATACTCTACATGTAGCTAGCTCACTAGCTTATCACAGAATAGTGCGGAAATTTGACTTTCATATGCGTTCTAATATCATCACGTGAGTGTCTGACACAGTTCCAGTTTATATAATACGTACCATCGTGTTGATCAATAGCAGCTTTTTACAAGACAAAGTCAAGAATAATTTGGGAAAATGTCCATGTCTTTCAGCTCCATTTATTTTGAAATGGGGTACATACTTTTATTTATTTAATTTGTCATATTTCCGGGTAACTGAAAGCAACAAACATTGTGAGTTTCATGGAATTTTGTTTTGAAATTGCCTTGAAATACAAAAAACATTAAATCTGTAATTTGTAAGCTCACAGTCGTACAGGAGTGGTCCATCGATGAAAAGGTTCCTTCAGCCGTCATCTGTACTTCTTTGAAGGTGTCGCTCATCCGAGAAGCTTCGTCAGCTAAATAAAATTTGCACAGCCACCAAAATAAATATAGGGCCATAGCTACCAGCAAATTTTAGTGAGTTGACGATGCTTCTCGGATGAGAAGTGAAATGTCCGACACCTTCAAAAAAGTACAGTTGACGGCTGAAGAAACCTTTTCATCAATCTATTCTTTACTTTAAATAGTTTTCAAGCCCTCCTCCACAATTCTCTCCTTCAATCAGCCATGCTTTAGCGTCTTCATTAAGCCAAAAGTAGATTAAAGCGCAAAAAAAAAAAAAAAAACAAACAGCAAACTTGGTGAGGGATTGCAACATTTTATGTTCCGTCGCAAATATTGCAATTACAGTGAGACCTCAACTTAGAAACACCTCAACTTACAAACTTTTTGTCTTACAAACGTCAAATTTCGGAAAATTAAACCTTATAATAAGCACTATTTTCATAATACACACCCACCACTGCTGGCGGAGTGATCTTCGGCGAAAGCACACGAACGAACAGCACCAGAGGTTAAGTTAGCAACAGTCCTTATGGAAGGTGACTCTCCTTCCATAAGCCATCAACGACCATCAAAAAGGTCAATAAAACGTTATTTCTTTAATTACAGTCCTCATGTAATGTGCCTCTCTTTCCAAACAGCAATTCCCTTTGAGCTTCGACCTCCAACGCCATTCCATCAAGCCATAAATGACCATCACAGATGTAAATAATGTCATGATCTGGTTGACGACCAACGGGGGGCGCTGTCGCCCCCGCCTACACCTCACAGGTGCTGGTCGTCCCGATCAGATTGGCGACGTCAGCCCTGCCTGCAGCCTCGCAGGTGCTGGTCGTTATAATCAATAACACTTAAAAGGACACCTGGCACGATCATCCGGTGCCGATTCATTGTTTGTTTGCTGCTTGGTTGCAGCATGCATCGTGTACGTGTTTGTTTAACCTTGGCGGGCTTTTACTTTTGGTCTTCTTTTGCTACTTTGTATTTTTTCCATTCAGATCATTTTGATGTTTTACATTTTGTTCCTGCTGACTTTATTTTAATACAATTTGTCAAACAACCTCCTGCTCCCTCCTGCCTGCTTTTTGGGATCCGAACCCGCCATCACCACCTCGCAAAAACATGACAGAATGAATCGGCCAACTATCGGATCCCGCAGGTACATCGGACCCGTCTCATTTCCACCCCGTGCCTGACCATGCTACGTCCACGTTAGCGCAAGCCTCGTCGCGTTTGAATTGCGTCACTCGACGAGCCGCAACGTCCACGTAAACGTCCGGCCGAGACCTCCTTCCAGGTGGCCGTCCAGGGTGACACTGGGTGACTGGCATTGCACGCCCACGTCCAGCCACGCTGTCGTCGTGCATGACGAATTGAGTCTCATCCACGACGAGCCGTGCAACGTCCGCGTCAACGTCAGTCCGAGACCCCACTCACCGCTGGATCCCGGAGCGGCTCTGGACCCGTCTCGTTACCCCGGAGCCGGGCAGTTCACGCCCACGTCGGCGTCCGGCCGAGACCTGGTCCCATACGGCCGTACGGGGTGTCATTCTGCGCCTGGCAGTCGACGTCCACGCAGAGCCATGCGCCGTCGCGTGAACGTGCGAGAGGGATCGCGCTCACGCCCACGGCGATCCGTGCCGCGTCTTCGTCCACCCCAGGCCGAGTCCCGTTCCCATCAGGCCGCCGCCCGTCGTATGCTGGAGAGGCAGCGGTTGCCCTCTCCACCGAGTGGCACTTTGACAAGCCTCGTGCTAACGTTAGCATCAATATACTTCTGCGAGAGACAGCAGAAAGCAAGCGCGCAAGCTAATGAGCCGTGTGAAGGCTAGCTAGCAGTAACTTTGAGTACGGTTGACTTTCATTCTGATCGTTTGGCTGCATTTTTACCAATCATGAGGAACAGAAAACCATTCATGCTAATGGTGTGTACTATCACAAAGTTATTTTAAATAATACGTTCTGACATTTTCATGAAAAGTGACTGCGTGCGTGTGTGTGTGTGTGTGTGGCTCTCACTGAAAAACATTTCAAAATATTTTACTTTTATGGCTCTCTTAGTCAAAAAGGTTCCCGACCCCTGCGCTAAACTATACTCTACATGTAGCTAGCTCACTAGCTTATCACAGAATAGTGCGGAAATTTGACTTTCATATGCGTTCTAATATCATCACGTGAGTGTCTGACACAGTTCCAGTTTATATAATACGTACCATCGTGTTGATCTATAGCAGCTTTTTACAAGACAAAGTCAAGAATAATTTGGGAAAATGTCCATGTCTTTCAGCTCCATTTATTTTGAAATGGGGTACATACTTTTATTTATTTAATTTGACATATTTCCGGGTAACTGAAAGCAACAAACATTGTGAGTTTCATGGAATTTTGTTTTGAAATTGCCTTGAAATACAAAAACATTAAATCTATTCTTTTGGTCTTTGTAAGCTCTCAGTCGTACAGGAGTGGTCCATCGATGAAAAGGTTCCTTCAGCCGTCATCTGTACTTCTTTGAAGGTGTCGCTCATCCGAGAAGCTTCGTCAGCTAATTAAAATTTGCACAGCCACCAAAATAAATATAGGGCCATAGCTACCAGCAAATTTTAGTGAGTTGACGATGCTTCTCGGATGAGAAGTGAAATGTCCAACACCTTCAAAAAAGTACAGTTGACGGCTGAAAAACCTTTTCATCAATCTATTCTTTACTTTAAATAGTTTTCAAGCCCTCCTCCACAATTCTCTCCTTCAATCAGCCATGCTTTAGCGTCTTCATTAAGCCAAAAGTAGATTAAGGCGCAAAAAAAAACAAGCACAAAAAAAAAAAACAGCAAACTTAGTGAGGGATTGCAACATTTTATGTTCCGTCGCAAATATTGCAATTACAGTGAGACCTCAACTTAGAAACACCTCAACTTACAAACTTTTTGTCTTACAAACGTCAAATTTATGAAAATTAAACCTTATAATAAGCACTATTTTCATAATACACACCCACCACGGCTGGCGGAGTGATCTTCACACATAAAGATCTTGTTCAAACTAATCATAAAGGGCCAAACATCTTCAACTATTTATGTGTATTAAACTCAACAAATACAGTACAGTGAGACCTCAACTTACAAACACCTCAACTTACAAACTTTTCGTCTTACAAACGTCAAATTTCGGAAAATTAAACCTTATAATAAGCACTATTTTCATAATACACACCCACCACTGCTGGCGGAGTGATCTTCGGCGGAAGCACACGAGCGAACAGCACCAGAGGTTAAGTTACCAACAGTCCTTATGGAAGGTGACTCTCCTTCCATAAGCCATCAACGACCATCAAAAAGGTCAATAAAACTTTATTTTACAGCACAGTTTATTTCTTTAATTACAGTACTCATGTAATGCGCCTCTCTTTCCAAACAGCAATTCCCTTTGACCTTCGACCTCCAATGCCATTCCATCAAGCCATAAATGACCATCACAAATGTAAATAAAGTGACTTTATGATACAATGCAGTGTATTTCTTTCATTACAATACAATAGCACATTTATTATACGTAGAATAATGTATGTTGTGTGTAGTTTTAAGGCTTATTTAGTTGATAGTATATTTTATGGAAACCCGGGAACGGATTAATCCCATTTTAATGGTTTCCTACGGGAATTATTTTTTGAGATACACACTTTTCGCTTTACACACTCTGTCTGGGAACCAATTAAGTTCGTAAGTTGAGGTCTCACTGTATTTTATGGAAACCCGGGAACGGATTATTTCCATTTTAATGGTTTCCTATGGGAATTATTTTTTGAGATACACACTTTTCGCCTTACACACTCTGTCTGGGAACCAATTAAGTTCGTAAGTTGAGGTCTCACTGTATTTTTTTTTTTACTCCCATGTCAATCAGTATGCCAAATTCTAATGTTTTAATTGCTTCTGTGGTTGGGATGGTACCCCATAAAAGTGAAATTTGATGGTCAGCGTATGAGAGCTGGTACTCTTCACATATTTACCATTCAAAATGCAAAACCGTGTATGCTATTTCAAATTCTGTAATATAAATACTGAATGGTTGTTGACGTCAACGAGGACATGTTGTTTTGCTACGCCTACGCCTTATATGTTAATATTGAGCCGCAACAGGCCTCGCAACTACATCAGCAGCCACCGACTGCATTTCCCCCTTGTAAAAGAAGCCTCTACTATAGCGCCTTATAATTTGGTGTGCCTTATACGGTGATACCTCACCTTACGAACTTAATTGGTTCTCAGAAAGTGTGTGTAAGGTGAAAAGTGTGACTTCCAAACATCAATTTCCAATAGGAAACCATTAAAAATGAGAATAATCCGTTTCCAGGTCCGCATCAAACAAAATCTTATACTGAATAAGCCTTAAAACCACACAAAATATACCTTATTTTATGCATAATAAATGTGCTATTGTATTGTAATTAAAGAAAAAAATGTACTATATAATAAAGTCATTTTATTTACCTTTGTGATAGTCGTTGGTGTACTTGCCTCTTGATGATATCCAAGTGAAGTTGCCGTGCTTTCTCGGCATTCATACCCTCACACACTGTTCCTGACACACTGACAACACAGAAACAGCCTTAGCCACACGTAGCAATGGTCGACTTAGCATACTGGTACTGGGACGCTAAGTCACACAAACCCACATCTCGTGCGTGTTTCTCGATGATCTCCTTCTTCTGCTCAATCTTAATTTTGTTTTATGTCCTCTTCGGCTTAACACTAGCCTGTGGTGGGGTCTTTTCGGTCTCATAACAGCAAAAGTATTCCACTTGATAACAAACCACGTCTGCACTGAGTGCACTCAAAGAAAGTGGGTGTGGAAAAGTAGTCCGGCATCCACGGTGGGGATTTCTGCCGTGTGATTTTCTGTTTTTTTTCCGCCAAAAACTAGTCCGCCAGCCATTGTGGCGCTCCGTGTGTTTCCTGAAAAGTAGTTTGTATGCCAAGATTATATTCTCGCGAATTTAATGTTCGTAAGGAGAAAAGTTTGTGAGCTAAAGCATTCGTAAGTATTTGGAAAACTTTTATATATTATATTTGGAAAACTTTTTTCATTCATTGAAGGTGTGCCTTATACAGTAAAGTCTCATTATATCGATATCGGATATATCGATAGTCCCGGTTATATCGATACTATTTCTATGCACGCACGGAGAAAATTACATGCAAACAGGGTCGGATATATCGATAGTCCCGGTTATATTGATATTTTTTCGGACTCCCTTGAATATCGATATAACGAGACTTTACTGTATATGGAAAATTTGGAAAATACACCACTCATTGGGAGTATGTCTTATACTCTAGTGCGCCTTATACACCGGACAATACGGTAACTATTTTTTCTAATTCCACTTTCACACGATTGGCCAATACAAAGTGTATATTCGAGTCAGGAAGCATTTTCTCTAAACAATCCATGTTTTGGTGTTGGTGTCAACAGGTTTTTTTAGGTCCTGCATCAGATCTTCATGACCAAACAGGAACACGGACCCACAGGCTCTTTCCTTCTCACAATTGAACAAGTATGTGATAGGCGCTATTTTTAGACATCATTCCCTTTCGTTGTCACCATACTCCGCGTCTTTATCCTCTCACCCTCTTTCTTAATCGTAATTTTGACCACATACTTGACTTCCACAGCCAACTGTCACCTACTTTAGCTCAGAACGAAACTTGGAATAAACATTAAAAAAAAAGTAGTGGTCACTGTTCAAAGAACATTTCACACAATCTGGCTTGTAAAAAAAAAAAAAAAAAAAGCCCAGAGCTTTTGAAACTGTGATGTCCATATATGGGCTTAGGTCAACCTGTGAAAGAAGGACGGGGGTTTGTTCATGATACATTTTGAATTATAACTCCCAGGCTGTGTGTTCTTTCCAAAGTAGCTTTGTGTACTTTTTGCAAAGCTTTCTGATGATTTCATGTAAGTAAGCGGGACAGTGAGACACGCCAGATGCAGCTCTGTTACTGTGGCAAAAAAAAAGTGTTACCTTTTTGGGAGCCTCAAAAGCAAGCGTGTCAAACTCTTTTTTTTTTTGCCGCGGGCCACATATAATAATAATAATAATAATAATAATAATAATAATAATAATAAGCTCTGTCCCCCGGCGTGCTGAACGGGCAGGGGAGGGCCACACAGAGGTGGAGGGTTTCAGATTCGGAGAATATGCTTTCTTGTTACACATCCAGTTATGAATATGATTCAAATAGTTCTGAAGAGGAAAGCATACATCTTTGCAATCGATTAAATAATTTATTTAGGCCATTTTGAGGCAAACGGGCAGGGATGTCTCACCCAAGAAGAGACAGAAAAATGGCGACCAGCTCCGGTGAGGAATGAATCAGCTCGTTTCCACAGGCTGATACATTCCTTCCATGGAGTTTGCCTCCCTCTGCTGGCGGCTTTTGGGTGTAAGACATGGTTTAAAAAAAAAAACAATACAGCAAAATACATAGACGTGATGGAAAGACGTTCCAATGCGTATTTTTTTACAGTCAGGAGGCGGTCCTTTACTGACGTCACGTACGGACTCGTCACCAACTCAAAAACAAGACTTCCTGAATGTTCAGAGCGAGTCTTAAAACGTAAAATATAGCTATATGCGGTGGAATCTTATTAAAATACGCCCAGTAGAAGTCATTTGAAGCCATTTTACAAATTATGGACACAACTTGTCCGGAGACGTCGGTTGTCCTTTAATGATGCACTGTATGGTTGAGAATTCCAATTTCCATTGCATGCCCTTTTCCCATCGGCGAGTCCAAGATACTCGCAGCAGTGATAGGCTCAACCAGGCCCGTAATCAGGATAAGAGGTGTGCATTAAGTTTTTGAATCACAGTGCGTAGCACTAATTCCCGTGAATTGCAGCTTTAAAAAAAAAAGTCTGGAAAAAGCAAGTAACCACATTCAAAGAGAGAAGTAGGAATGAGTCCGATTGGATGGTGAGTGGAGTGAGTCAAGGCGTGGCAACTTGAGAAGAAAAAGACGTGGAGTGAGTTCTCCACATGCGTGGGTGGGCTTGCTCAGAGGGAGAACCCGGGAGATCAGTAGTGGAAACGAACTTGTTCCACACTAAGATGAGTAGGTAGGAGGTTTGTGCAGAGAACAATGGCTGCCTGTGCAATGAATCAGCTGTCTAAATATGTTCTCTTGCTCCTAATCAGTACACACCCATGCTCGCAGTGGGGATGGATTCCTTCAGCACCTTTACATCGACATCCCATAGTTGAGCAATTTGACCCATCACGGTGAGGTGAGAAGAAATTTCGGGTTACAAATTCTTACGGTGTCACTTTATTGTCCTCACAGCTTATCTCATCTTATCAGTCCCTATTGGACGGTGTCTGTCTCGTCTTTAGGACAAAGACACATGCTTGATCCCGAAGGCGCATCATCATGAAATAGAAATGGAGGACAATGGTAATCGTTCATTTGTGCTTAAAAAGATATATTATAGTTCTGGGAGAAAAAAATAAGATCCCAAAAAATAAACAGAGTGATACCTCAGCTTATGAACTTAATTGGTTTCCAGAAAGTGTGTGTAAGGCGAAAAGTGTGTCTTCCAAACATTCATTTCGCATAGGAAGCCATTAAAAATGAGATTTCCAGGCCCCCATAAAACATATTTTTCTCCTAAATAAACCTTAAAACTACACCTACCTTATTTTATGTATAATAAATGTGCTATTGTATTATAATTAATTAAATACATTGTATTGCATAATAAAGTCGTTTTATTTACTTTTGTAATGGTCGTTGACGTAGTTGCCTCTAGATGATATCCAAGTGAAGTTGTCATGCTGTCTCGGCGATAATACCCTCACACACTGTCCCCTATTAGCTGCTTTTCGGTAATCCAAATCGTGGTTTGTTATCGAGTGGAGTACTTTTGCTATTACGGGACCGAAAAAGACCCCATCACAGGTTCGTGTTGTACAGTGATACCTCGGTTTACGAACCCCTTGGCTTACGAACGTTAAATTTCATCAAGCCATCAACGACCATCACAAAGGTAAATAAAACGACTTTATTATATAGTACAGTTTATTTATTTAATTATAATACCATAACACATTTATTATTCATAAAATAAGGTAGATTTTATGTAGTTTTAAGGCTTGGAAAAGTAGAAAATTGTGTTTTATGGGGACCTGGGAACGGATTCTTCTCATTTTAATGGTTTCCTATGGGAAATTAATTTTTGGGATACACCCTTTTTGCCTTACACACTCTGGGAACCAATTAAGTTCGTAAGCCAAGGTATCACTGTATTGTTTAGCACAATGTGACAGAGATTGCTTAAATACTCCTCCAAGATAGAACCAAGAAGTATGCCAAAAGAAGACTTAATTCTCTCCATTTACTCTTGAACGACTTGATACGTTTAGCTGAATAGATGCGAGTTTGTGGAGTTTAACTCCACTTGGGTGCATAGACTCCTGGACAACATATCGTGAGGTTCAACGCTAAGCAAAATATTTGACTCAGCATGAAACACGGCATTGTTTTTATGGTGTTTGCTCTATATAAGTTATTGCTTTTCTGTTTTCAACGGTGATTGCATGGCTGATTTTTACTTCACATGCAGTGCTTTGTATGCACCAATGCTTGTTTTAAAGTACTCTCTAAATACATAAGGTTGACTTGAGTTAAACGACAAAGCTTCGCTCATGCTGTGTCCTCCCTGCATGTACAGGTGGTCTCATGCAATAAACACCAACTTAGTAGCGGTGTGTTTTTATTCAAAGTGGTGTGCTGGGGCAGGGTATTTTCTTTATGTAGAACACCTTCAGTTGTCAGTGGTCGTGTCAATAATTGCATGATTGTATGATTCTTTTATTTTTTACTTCATATGAATCACTTTGTATGCAGCAATGGTTGTTTTAAAGCGCAACATAAAGTTGCGTTGAGAGTTGATTTCTTAGTTCTGATTAGCATACCTACCTACCTACCTACATACATACATACATACATACATACATACATGCAGTATATGCAGTACATGCAGTACATACATACTGTACGCACTGTACATACATACATACTGTACATTCTGTACTGTACGTACTGTACATTCTGTACTGTACATACATACTTACATACATACATACATACATACATACATACATACATACGTACAGTACATACTATACTGTACATACATTCTGTATATACATACTGTACGTACATACATACTGTACAGACATATGTACTGTACATACAAATGTACTGTACATACATACGTACTGTACATACATACGTATTGTACATTATGATGAGCATACATACATACATACATACATACATATATACATACATACATGCAGTATATGCAGTACATGCAGTACATACATACTGTACGCACTGTACATACATACTGTACATACTGTACATTCTGTACTGTACATACATACATACATACGTACGTACAGTACATACTATACTGTACATACATTCTGTATGTACATACTGTACGTACATACATACTGTACAGACATATGTACTGTACATACAAATGTACTGTACATACATACGTACTGTACATACATACGTATTGTACATTATGATGAGCATACATACATACATACATACATACATACATACGTACGTACAGTACATACTGTACAGTACATACTATACTGTACATACATTCTGTATGTACATACTGTACGTACATACAAATGTACTGTACAGACATATGTACTGTACATATACGTACTGTACATACATACGTATTGTACATTATGATGAACATACATACATACATACATACGTACATACATCCATCCATCCATACATACATACATACATACATACGTACATACATCCATCCATACATACATACATACATACATTTTCACTCATTGAAGCAGCACTTCATCACCACAGCATGGAACTTCATTTGCCAAATAGCGCTCGAAATGTGTGATGCATTCAACAGTTTAACCGAATACGGTGTGGAAGGTGAGTTTCTACGCTCAATGCATTCGTTCATCTTTAATATGATTTTTTTTAATTCATTGTTTTAATTATACTGAGCATCTCAGAATGGTGGATTACATATCTAAATGGAAAGAATTTTCTAAACTGGACTTTCGATCGAAGCAGGAGATAATAATTAAAGGAAGACCAACACCGGACTGTACAGCTCACAAACGGCGAGGGATGAATGTAAATCTCCTGGACAGCTTCTCCGCTTTTTGGCCAAGAAGGATCTCATTGAAACTATTCCTGAAGCGACAAAGTTGCTCCAGCTCGTGCTCACTGTTCCACCTACTACAGCATCAGTGGAGCGGTCATTCTCAGCACAAAAGACTGAAAACATACAGTCGGAACAGGACTGATCAAGGACGACTTTCTTCACTGAGACAGAGAGACTTGGACTTCATTTATAAGTAAAGGTAACACGATAATAACATGTTTTTAATTCTTTACAGTTTGTATCCAGTATATAAAGAATGCTGACATGACATTTTAAACAAAACACGTTAACTGTTGCCAATCAAATGGTGAATAAGCTACTCTGTGGAGTTCATATGTTTGTAAATCTGACTGTGATGACGTCAGTGCCTCACCAGCCATGAACCTCACCGAACGTCACTGCATCCCACGACAGGCTACAGTGGTGACATTGAAGTTGTGATTTAAAGGAGGAACAAGCCCCAATTGGTTGCCGCAAAACATTGTCAGAGCTAATTACCATAAAATGGGTCAGACTTCAGACTCTCAGTCATCTCTTTTGCAAAATCACGTTGTTCCGGCAGTACAACGGCACTTTTGTTGTAACTGAAAAGTGGAGAAAAAAAATGGACGAAAGGAAGTTTTGAAGTTCTTTCATCTCACCACTTGAGCTTGACATATTTTTCCTTGTCTTGAGCGTTTTAATATGCTGTTGTGAGTGAAAATATTGTTGAGCTGTTCGAGGTACATACAATACTTCACTTGTCTAGCATTCTGGGAGTCTTTTTGGAGTTTAGTAGGACTACAAAAGAATTTGAACATTCTCCTCATTTTTTTTTTCTTGTCTCTGAAGAAAATTAATCAAAAGTTGTAACATCGCTAGCAGCCACACATAAAGATCTTGTTCAAACATCTTCAACTATTTTATGTGTATTAAACTCAACAAACACAGTACAGTGAGACCTCAACTTACAAACTTTTCGTCTTACAAACGTCAAATTTCTGAAAATTAAACCTTATAATAAGCACTATTTTCATAATACACACCCACCACGGCTGGCGGAGTGATCTTCGGCGGAAGCACACGACCGAACAGCACCAGAGGTTAAGTTACCAACCAGTCCTTATGGAAGGTGACTCTCCTTCCATAAGCCGTCAACGACCATCAAAAAGGTCAATAAAACTTTATTTTACAGCACAGTTTATTTCTTTAATTACAGTCCTCATGTAATGTGCCTCTCTTTCCAAACAGCAATTCCCTTTGACCTCCAACGCCATTCCATCAAGCCATCAATGACCATCACAAATGTAAATAAAGTGACTTTATGATACAATTCAGTGTATTTCTTTCATTACAATACAATAGCACATTTATTACACACAGAATAAGGTATGCTGTGTGTAGTTTTAAGGCGTATTTAGTTGAAAAGTATATTTTATGGAAACCCCGGAACGGATTATTCCCATTTTAATGGTTTCCTATGGGATTTTTTTTTTTTAGATACACACTTTTCGCCTTACACACTCTGTCTGCGAACCAATTAAGCTCGTAAGTTGAGGTCTCACTGTATATGTGTCCTTTCTGTGTTCTCAGATAGTCTGGATTTGCCGAGAATGGAGCTCTCATTTGAACAGCTGCATTTTGGGATGAAAGAAACAGAGAGCGAGGTTGGTCCAAGACGCGATGTCTGAGTCAAGGGTGGAAAGTCTGAATGTTCTTACGCCACTGTGCAAAAAGCTGCAAGCCATTACACATCACACTGCTGCCTCACAGTCTAAAAAAAGAAAATAAGACTCACCTGAACTCTCTTCAAAATATTCAGTAAAATACACGCTATACATTTATTCAAATGCAGTATTGTACACTATGACTTTCTATCCACATACAAAGACCAACTACAACACTGTTGTTGAACTTTAGTTTGAAATTTGGCGAAGATTTGGGAGAGAATTAACTTCCTAAATGTGATTATGTATGACTTTGACAAACGGTGAGCGTCCGCACATGTGAAGGCTTGCATTCTTCAGGTCTATCCATCATGTACTATGGATAGGAAAATATCTGGAAGGCACCTGGAGTGGATTCCAGGAGCTGAACCAATGTAGACGAGGGGTGTGACTGAGAGGGAGGAAGGGTGGGGGCGTTTTAAAAAACCAACTTTGCTTTCTACTGACAGAATTCGAGTGTGCATTGTATTGAAAAAAATAGTAGTATGTAAAAGTTGTGTTGCTTGGTATTGTAACTGTGTCCTTTGTATCAAGACTAGTATGAGTTTTACTTTGGAAGTATACTTTTCTTAAGGTGAGCACTCTCTTGCTTTTGAAACTGCAAACGCTGAGAATGTCAAAAATGCTGTCCTGAGAGTTTCTTCATTCTAAGAGTTGAGAATGAGGTACTGCTCTGTTACATGGATGTTATCTTCACTATCTATACACACACACACACACACACACACACACACACACACACATACACACACACACACACACTTTATATATATAAAGTATATATAGAGTGATACCTCCGTTTACGACACAGGTGTCAAAGTCAAGGCCCGCGGGCCAAATCCGGCCCGCCACATCATTTTTTTCGGCCCGCGAAAGCAAATCAAACTTGTTAAATTCCACGATGATTGCTAAAATCTGAGCCAAAATGTCATATTTTTGGATGTCAACCACAATAAAAGTCATTATTCTTGACTTCAGATTTGAAAACGAGTTATTCATTAATTTACTGTGTGCTCTATATGTAATATTTGAAGGGATTTCAACATTCTAATGGGTTCCCCAAATTCATAACGGCCCTCGAGAGGAAACCGTAACTACAATGGGGCCCGCGGCAAAAAATGACTTTGACACCCCTGGTTTACGAACTTAATTGGTTCCCAGAAAGTGTGTGCAAGGCGAAAAGTTTGTCTGCCAAACATTTATTTCCCATAAGAAACCATTAAAAATGAGAATAATCTGTTTCCCTCTTCCCATAAAACATACTTTTCTCCTAATTAAGCCATAAAACTACCCAAAATATACCTTATTTTTATTTTATGTATAATAAATGTGCTATTGTATTGTAATTAAAGAAATAAACGGTAATTTATACGTTAAGTACGATATACAGTAAAGTCTCGTTATATCGATATCGGATATATCGATAGTCCCGGTTATATCGATACTATTTCTATGCACGCACGGAGAAAATTACATGCAAACAGGGTCGGATATATCGATAGTCCCGTTATATCGATATTTTTTCGGACTCCCTTGAATATCGATATAACGAGACTTTACTGTGTATATATATATATATACAATTCAAGGGAGTCCGAAAAAATATCGATATAACCGGGACTATCGATATATCCGATATTGATATAACGAGACTTTACTGTATATATATACAGCGTCAACACACACACACATAGTAGTAGCCGTTGTGCTGTAGAGTTAATAGATGTGTTTTTTTTTTGGGTTTTTTTCCCTTTTAAATATTGTTTTTACATTATCGATTATCATGATTTTTACCTGACTCATTCAAATTTTTAAAATGCATCTTAGCAGTGATTTTTTTTCAGTGTATTTCAATGGGGATTTTTGCCATTTTCTGGTTGTACGTGTGTGTGTGTGTGTGTGTGTGTGTGTGTGTGTGTGTGTGTGTGTGTGTGTGTGTGTGTGTGTGTGTGTGTGCGTGTGTGCGATTGCGATGTACTCTAGCCACACCCTTGTACATGTCTTAAGTCAATTGACATCCATCACATTCAAAACCAGCATTTACAGTGATTAATTTTGCATAGAAAAATAATGTCATGTTTACGGATTAAAAAAGCGATACCGATTCAGTTTTTTATTCATTAGAAAAAAGTTTACATTTCAAAGTTGAAATTTTTATACCGGCCACACCCATCCTTCAGCTTCTTCCAGTCAAACCAAGACAAGCACTCCATAGATATAAACTCTGAAATACCTGGTAGATCATGACTTTAAAGTTGCGTCTCTTCAGCAGCTCGGCCTCGTTGGTCTCCAACTTCTTAATTTGTCCCGCTTGCTTCTCTAAGTTGGCTCTCACCGTCTTGACATTGACGCTCACCTTCCGCACTTTCTCCATCATCTTGTTGACGCTGTTGGATGTCGTACTGTGATTTTTGGTCAGCTTCGTGAGCTCGCCTTGGATGTTGGTCACCGAGCGCTCCATCTCCTGCTGCCTGGATTCCAGCCCGTTCTGGGTCTGCTGGATCTGATCGACGGCACCGATGATTTTGTCCAGCAAAGACAGCACCAGCACTCCATTCACCTGCTGGTCCGACTTTCCGGATTCATCTTTGTCTTCGGCAGTTTCTCCTTCTGTTTCTATGGCGGACAGCTCTTTCTTTGCCGCTGCCAGTACATCATCTTCATCTTCTGAAAGAGGGATGTTGAGTTCGTCATCTGAGATCTCCGTGAGGGATTGCGGCTCGAGCTGTGCGCTTGAACTCTCCAGTGCTTCCATTGCTGCCATGTCAGTGTCGTTGAAAGAGTTCGGTAATGAGATCAAACTTCTTCAGTCGGTCCTCCTGCTTGATTTTTCACACCTGCTACTCAGCCTCTCTTAGCAAAGATCCTTTTCTGCCACAGGCATAAATGCTCTCTTTCTGTCTTTATCAAGACACTTTGTAGGTGGTGCCAAGCAAAGCTGCACGTTACCACATGAGCTCTAGGACATGAATGCCTCACCGGGTAGAGAAATCCTGAAGTCAAGCTCCAACCGACTGTTTTTTTTCTCTCTCTCGCTCTAACCGCTCTCCTTTTTTCCATTCGGCTCTCCTCCCCTGTCATTAAACCCCTCCCCTTTTGCCCTCCCATACACAAATTTGGGATGCACACAGTTGGGGAGAAAAAAAAAAAACTCCATGTCGGTCCTCCCTTTTGGTCCTATCAGTGTGGGTGGAATAGAGCAGTGAAGCAGAGCTGATTTGTGTCTACAAATACTCAGATCCAGCAGAAACAAGAATGTAAGGCATGAGAAACCCCTTTTAAATGAAACTCCTTACTCTAAAACTCCTTACACTAAAACATGGGTGTCAAAGTAAAGGCCTGGGGGCCAGTATGGCCCCCACATCATTTAAAGGACAACCGACGTCTCCGGACAAGTTGTGTCCATAATTTGTAAAATGGCTTCAAATGACTTCTACTGAGCGTATTTTACAAAGATTCCATCGCATATAGCTATATTTTACGTTTTAAGACTCGCACTGAATATTCCGGAAGTCTTGTTTTTGAGTTGGTGACGAATCCGTGCGTGACGTCACTAAAGGAACGCCCCTGACCGAAAAAAAAAAAAAGGTACACATTGTAGCAGTCCTTCCATCACGTCAATGCATTTTGCTGTGCTTGTTTGGTCTGAAAACGTGTTGCACCAAAAAGAGCCAGAAGAGGCCGACCAAGCTCCATATAAGGAATTTATCAGCCTGTGGAAATGGGCGGGAGGAGGTTGGTTGACATTTTCTGCCTCTTTTTTGGTGACACATATCCCCCCAATGTTGCCTCAAAATGGCACATATAATTCTTTAATCGATTGCAAACATGTATGCTTTCCTCTTCAGAACTATTTGAATCGTATTCATAACTGGATGTGTAACAAGAAAGCATATTCTCCGAATCTGAAGCCATTGTTTGGATTCTCCAGCAATGCAAGACGTCTTAGTGTGACGTCACGAACTGGGGGCGGGACTTTCTGAAAATGCCCAATTCGCAGCTCAATTTTTTTTGCAGATTTTGGACACTTTAAGTCATTTTTATTGGTGTTTTGCATTTGACAAAAAATATCATACTGTGTGTTTTGGGTATTTTAGATGCTATCAAACGTTTTTCTGATGTCAGTTAGGAAACAAAAAATCGCTTGTCCCTTAATGTGGCCTGCAAAAGCAAACCAAACATGGAAACGTCCATGATGCTTGCTAAAATATCAAGCAAAATTATCCTATGTAATAAATATGAGACATTATGTCAGAGATGTTTGTTCGGTCGAACACAGGAAGATTGACAGGTGTCGCAGGCATTTATTACCGATGCCAAACGACTGCAGCCCTCTGCCAAGCTATTTATTGAGAGTACAAATGTATGATGTGACATTATGAATATTTCCTTTATTATTATTATTATTATTATTATTATTATTATTATTATTATTGAGCATAGGTGTGGTTCACACTGATGAATCATAGCAAGATATATCTACATTCATTGCAGCTGACAATTATTTTTATTATCATCTATCTATTTTCCACACCGCTTAACCGATGTGCCAAAAAACTCATATGCAGTACTCAAGGGGAAGTATAGATATGGATTCAAAAGACCTCTGGCAAAATTAAAGTAAACACTATTTAAAGGGCAACCGACGTCACTTTTTTGCTTTTTAACTGACATCAGAAAAACGTTTTATAGCATCAAAAACACACAGTATGATATTTTTATTCAAATGCAAAACACCAATAAAAATGACTTAAAATGTCCAAAATCTGCAAAAAATCTGCAAAAAATTCAAACAGTTCTGAAGAGGAAAGCATACATGTTTGCAATCGATTAAAGAATTATGTGCCATTTTGAGGCAACATTGGGGGAAAATCTCTCACCCAAAAAAAAAGAGGCACAAAATGGCGACCTCCAGTGGCCACCTCCGCTTCCACAGGCTGATAAATTCCTTATATGGAGCTTGGATGCCCTCTTCTGGCGGCTTTTGGGTGCAGCACGGTTCTCAGACCAAACATGTACAGCAAAATACATTGATGTGATGGAAGGACTGCTACAATGTGTCTTTTTACGGTCAGGGGGCGGTCCTTTCGTGACGTCACGTACGGACTCGTCACCAACTCAAAAACAAGACTTCCTGAATATTCAGAGTGAGTCTTAAAATGTAAAATATAGCTATATGCCGTGGAATCTTATTAAAATACGCTCAATAGAAGTCATTTGAAGCCATTTTACAAATCATGGACACAACTTGTCCGGAAACGTCGGTTGTCCTTTAAAGTACAATGTATCTTCTTCCGGTTGGCGGGTTTGTACTCTAATTACACCGACAAAAATGTTTCTTGAGAGCTCAAAACAAGCATTTGTGCTAAATATTCAGTAATAATAATCAGTGTTTCCAATTGAACATTATTTTGCTTAAGTTTGATCACAACGTGCATTGCAACTCTTAATTATTGTCAAGCTCAATACACGACTACCTTCAAAATCAGTCGTGATAAATCAGGCATGATTTATCCTGAATTTTTTTGGTGTGTTTTTAACCAATGTAGGAACGAACACAATAAAAACATACTTTTTAACCGCGCATACAGCAATTTATGAGAAAAGGGAATGCGTAAAAATAAAAAAGTAGGCTGGAATAATAAGCACTTCAGTAAGGTAAACATACCCAAAATATCTACAAAAGTATAGCTACGTAGCATTTGTACTCCTTGACTTGCTTATTCTCGGCAAACAAACATTCACAGGAACCTTATGAAAGCTTCAATATTTTAAAATGTGGAACAGGGAGAAGATGCGAAAATCTACAAAGGAAGGATTGGAACACGTGACCTATGAGCTGTGAGGCGATCCAGTAATCCTTGCTGTCACATCTTCCATTCAATGCTGTCTTTTATTGACGTGCTTCGATTTACGAAATTCAAAATAAAACGGAGAGTTTTTAGCCGATTTAATCGAATAGCATTAACAGGCTTTACGTGCCACCAAAAACAAAACACACACGCACACATTTTATGGCATCATAACCAATTCCCGATACAGTGTTTTTGACAGAAAAGTCAAATAAATACAGTACACAGGGTGAAAATCTTTTATTTTGACATTAATGGCGGAAGTCATTTTTCTTGTTTAGTGTGTTGCGCTTGACGCACAGTGAAGGACCGAAGCATCCCGCATCCACAAGGCTTAACAGGCCACACATTTGTCGAATTGCACTTTTTATAGCGGTAAGTACAATTAAAACACATACATGGCTGGTTTTTAAAACTGTGTTTGTTTTTATGAACACGTCGTTCAACGCGAGTGCCTTATTTTCAAATATCCATCCTGTTTTGACGTGTGAATTGTAGGAACGACCATGCGAAACCGAGTGATGTTTTTACGGGTTCGTTTTTTTTTTGGACATAATTTACCGTCTTGTGGGTTAAATGCTCGAGTATGTATGGATAGGTTTTCAAATGGTGGCAGTTGAAGGCAAAAGTAGAGGTAGTAGATGCTGTCACAGTGAGGGAAACAAGCAGCGTCATGGCGTCCTTGAGCTGAAGGGCAACGCTGCAGTAGGAAGGATGCTCACGACAGATGGCCTCGACTCTGTTTTCACTCGGCTCCTATCAAGCTTAAAATGCAAACACCAAGTAATGGAGGATTGATTTTACCCTCTCTTATATCTCATATGGTCTTTCGGACCTCTGTGTGTTTCTGTCTAGTTTTAAATTTCAAATCAATATATAAATGTATTTGGATCATGAGAGGGATGTGTGTTGAGCAGTGTATGTCGTCACTAATATGTTATGTTAAAAGCTAACAAACTACATCATTTAATGAAACCTTGTGGATTAAAATGTCAAACGCGACCCTAATTAGGACAAATGTCTCAAAAATGGTCTAATGATAGGATGGATCGATGTACATTTTGTTCTTTGGGTGGGACAGAATGCTCCAGTCAGCCGTCAGTGCATTTCTGCTGTCCTGAAAAAACAACAGCAATAATAGTCACATTTTTATCATAAAAAATGTCAACATCAAATTTTGACTGTATCAATCAAAAATGAGCATTGTAAAGATGGCCAGAAATTTTCCAGTGTGATAAAATAACTTACTGTGGAGTCACCAGAACATGACTCCTGTGTGGACAATACATACATTCTGTAGATTTGTACTGTACCAGGGTCTTGGACCTTTTTAAAACTGAGCACTGACATTTTTGATACCAATTAATGCCCACGTTTACCAGTTTGATACACAAAGCTGAAATCACAAAATGTGCAAGTTTTTGTGGTATTGTTTATCATTTTAGAAGTACTGTGCAGGTTGTCCTTAGGGCCGACCTCGTGCCCTACATTGGTGACATTTGCTGTATTTTTGCCCAACATTGCCCAACACACGAATATTTCATGCAACAAATCAGAGTAAAAAGCAACTTTATGTTAAGATGCATCTACATTATCATGTCTTTTTCTTTGCACTTTCTTTGCTTTTTTTACACACTCAAAATCAACTTGTATTTCATGCGTTTAGCAGCTAGCTAAATACTGCTTTTGGTTTGGACATTATCTTGTTGAGGGGTGTCAAACTCATTTCAGTTGCGGGCCAATTTGGATTTGGGTCTTGCCTCTGAGAGCAATTATTGCAGTGAAATGACAAAATTATCACTTGTACTCAATACATTTTTAGATTACTAGTTTTTAAATCAGTCAAGTCAAATATAATAGTTTGTTCAATTATTATTTAAAGGACAACCGACGTCTCCGGACAAGTTGTGTCCATAATTTGTAAAATGGCTTCAAATGACTTCTTATAAGCGTATTTTAATAAGATTCCACCGCATATACAGTAAAGTCTCGTTATATCGATAGTCCCGGTTATATCGATACTATTTCTTTGCACGCACGGAGAAAATTACATGCAAACAGGGTCGGATATATCGATAGTCCCGGTTATATCGATATTTTTTCGGACTCCCTTGAATATCCATATAACGAGACTTTACTGTAGCTCGATTTGACGTTTTAAGACTCGCGCTGAATATTCAGGAAGTCTTGTTTTTGAGTTGGTGACGAGTCCGTACGTGATGCCACTAAAGGAACGCCCCTTACCGAAAAAAAAGACGCATTGTAGCGGTCCTTCCATCACGTCAATGTATTTTGCTGTAATGTTTGGTCTGGGGACCTCGTGTTGCACCCAAAAGCTGCCAGAAGAGGGCTTCCAAGCTCCATATAAGGAATTTATCAGCCTGTGGAAGCAGAGGTGGTCACTGGAGGTCGCCATTTTGTGCCTCTTTTTTTTTGGGTGAGAGATTTTCCCCCAATGTTGCCTCAAAATGGTACATCTAATTCTTTAATCGATTGCAAACATGTATGCTTTCCTCTTCAGAAGTACAGTAAAGTCTCGTTATATCGATATCGGATATATCGATAGTCCCGGTTATATCGATACTATTTCTATGCACGCACGGAGAAAATTACATGCAAACGGGGTCGGATATATCGATAGTCCCGGTTATATCGATATTTTTTCGGACTCCCTTGAATATCGATATAACGAGACTTTACTGTATTTAAATCACATTCATAACTGGATGTATAACAGGAAAGCATATTTTCCGAATCTGAAGCCATTGTTTTGATTCACTAGCAATGCTAGACGTCTTGGCGTGATGTCACGAACTGGAGGCGGGACTTTTTGAAAATGCCCAATTCGCAGCTCAATTTTTTGCAGATTTTGGACACTTTAAGTGTCATGATCTGGTTGGCGACCAACGGGTAGCGACGTCAGCCCTGCCTGCAGCCTCGCAGGTGCTGGTCGTTTTAATCACTGACACTTAAAAGGACACCCGGCACGACCATCCGGTGTCGGTTCATTGTTTGCTGCATGTTTGTTGCATGCATTGTGTATGCTGTGCATGTGTTTGTTTAACCTTGGCGGACTTTTACACTTGGTTTTCTTTTGATACTTTGTATTTTTTCCGTTCAGATGATTTTGATGTTTTACATTTTGTTCCTGCTGACCTTTATTTTAATACAATTTGTCAAACAACCTCCTGCTCCCTCCTGCCTGCTTTTTGGGATCCGCACCCGCCATCACCACCTTGCAAAACCGTGACATTAAGTCATTTTTATTATTGTTTTGCATTTGAATAACAATATCATACTGCGTGTTTTGGGTATATTACATGCTATAAAACGTTTTTCTGATGTCAGGAAACAAAAAAGTGATGTCGGTTGTCCTTTAAGTGAGTGCAAACAGGGTAACACAATTTTAGTAAAATCTCAATGTTATTTATTACACATTTTGGTACGTATTCTAGAAAGTTGACACACATGATTTGATTTTGCTTGGCACATAAAATGACCTGGCCAGCCGGATCCTCGAATCAAACACCCAAATTGTTGGGGGGGGGGGGGGCCCTGGAGAACAGCCAAAAGTCCAAAGCTCCACCCCTGATTGAAAATGCGTTAGATGTAATTAAATCGCACATTGGTGCGTTTCTGTTGGCAAGTGAAAATGTAAAGTTGTGTTTTCTTTGCTTTTTTTTTCCAAACATTTTCAGCATCTAAAAGGTTCTACCTTACTGTCATTCGTATAGGGTATCTTAAAGTCGGTTGGTCATCATTATGGGGGAACTATTCAGGAGTGAGGAGATGACACTGGCCCAGCTGTTTCTCCAGTCGGAGGCAGCATACTGCTGTGTCAGTGAACTGGGAGAACTCGGCATGGTCCAGTTTCGAGATGTCAGTAAGAATGTTATTGTTGAATGTGACCCTTTTTCCCCCCTATGCATATCTTCCTACAATACTTGTTTGTCACAAAATGAAAAAAAAAAAAAACTAGCGTAGATCCTGTTGGTGGATTTGACGTTGATTACTTCTTGTTTCACAAAGATGTTTCTGTTGCCAGCTCAATCCGGATGTAAATGTGTTCCAACGAAAGTTTGTGAATGAAGTGAGGAGATGCGAAGAGATGGATCGAAAATTAAGTAAGTAGTTGAAAACATTAACTTTTTTTTTGAATGAGGCTCTAAAACAGGGGTGTCAAAGTCATTTTTTTGCCGCGTGGCCACATTGTAGTTATGGTTTCCTCTCGAGGGCCGTTATGAATTTGGGGAAAATCCCTTCAAATATGACATATAGAGCACACAGCAAATTAATGAATAACTCGTTTTCAAATCTGAAGTCAAGAATAATTACTTTTATTGTGGTTGACATCCAAAAATATGAAATTTTGGCTCAGATTTTAGCAATCATCATGGAATTTAACAAGTTTGATTTGCTTTCGCGGGCCGAAAAAAAAATGATGTGGCGGGCCGGATTTGGCCCGCGGGCCTTGACTTTGACACATGTGCTATACATGGTGGTTTTTTTTCGGATAAAAACGCCTTACTATACGTTTTTTCAGATAAAAAAGCCTTATTACACATGGTCGTTTTTTTTGGGGCTAAAAATGCCTTACTCTACATGGTCGTTTCTTTGGGGTAAAACGCTTTATACATGGTCTTTTTTTCGGCTAAAAATGCCTTACTATACATCAGGGGTGTCAAAGTCATTTTTTGCCGCGTGGCCACATTGTAGTTATGGTTTCCTCTCGAGGGCCGTTATGAATTTGGGGAACCCATTAGAATGTTTAAATCCCTTCAAATATTACATATAGAGCACACAGCAAATTAATGAATAACTCGTTTTCAAATCTGAAGTCAAGAATAATGACTTTTATTGTGGTTGACATCCAAAAATATGACATTTTGGCTCAGATTTTAGCAATCATCATGGAATGTAACAAGTTTGGTTTGCTTTCGCGGGCCGAAAAAAATGATGTGGCGGGCCGGATTTGGCCCGCGGGCCTTGACTTTGACACCTGTGGCGTAAACGGAGGCTCTAAAACAGGGGTCTCAAACTCAATTGACCCGGGGGTATCTGGAAGCAGAGTCTGGGTGAGGCTGGGCCGCATCAAGATTTCCACAAGAAAATCACAGATAAAACATTCCAATGTTCTCAAAATCTTTATTTTTAAACACACAAAAAAAGAATTAAATGAATAAAAAATAAATTAACCAGTAATAAATAAATAATATAATTATGATCATACAGACGACAGAAAAAAAACCACAGGAAAACTAATTATTTTAATAAAGTTTCAAATGTCTGTATTCACAGTTCTTTAACCTTTCACTTTCGTAACATAAAGAAAATATTGAACATGAACCTAAACGTGGCTTCTTTTGCCTACTTGTTCAGCTCCACACACAAGCTTCATTAATATCAATCATGCGGGACGCACTAACATTCATCTTTCATATGAAGGCGGGCCGCAAAATATTCTTTCTGGGGCCGCATCTGGCCCCCGGGCCGCGAGTTTGAGACCTCTGCTCTAAAATGAATCTGAACACACACACGCACCTACACACAAACTGCTGTAAAATATTGACTCACTGTTTGGAACAGGGTTTGTGGAGAAGGAGATCAAGAAAGCCAATATCCCAACTATTGACACTGGAGAAAATCCCGAGGTGCCTTTTCCAAGGGATATGATTGATTTGGAGGTAAAATAACTTGATTTGCGCATTTTTTTCTTCCAGTAAAATCAGGTAGAAATAATGTTAAGGTGATTGTAGTGATGGTGGCAAAAGTGGAAGATTAAAATAAAAAGAACAAAAAAAATATTTATGTTCAGAAAGACAACTAAACATACAGTAAAGTCTCGTTATATCGATATCGGATATATCGATAGTCCCGGTTATATCGATACTATTTCTATGCACGCACGGAGAAAATTACATGCAAACAGGGTCGGATATATCGATAGTCCCGGTTATATCGATATTTTTTCGGACCCCCTTGAATATCGATATAACAAGACTTTACTGTACATGGAAATGTCCCAAATACTAAAACAACAGTCCCCCAAAAAATCTAAATACCAAAGAAATACAAGCAACCATAAACATTTACCATAACAGGAAACATGAGGATTGAAGGAGGATTGGTGGCTAGAAAAAGGGGTGACAAAAACAGAAAAGAGACATAAAGTAAAAAAAAAGACATACAGTAATACCTCAGCTTAAGAACGCTTTAGCTCACAAACTTTTCTCCTTACGAACATTAAATTCATGCGAATATAATCTTGGCATACAAACTAGTTTTCGGGAAACACACGGAGCACCACAATGGCTGGCGGACTAGTTTTCCACACCCAGGTTCTTTCAGTGCACTCAGTGCAGATGTGGTTTGTTATCAAATGGATACTTTTGCTATTATGGCACTGAAAAAGACCGCACCACAGGCTAGTGTTAAGCCGAAGAGGACACAAAAGAAAATTACGGTCGTGCAGAAGAAGGAAATCATCGAAAAACATGAACGGGGTGTGCGTTTGTGTGACTTAGCATCCCAGTGCCAGTATGCTAAGTTCACCAAATTTATTATACATAAAATAAGGTATATTTTGTGTTTGTTTTAAGGTTTATTTGGTAGAAAATTATGTTTTCTGGGGACCTGGAAACGGATTCTTCTCATTTTTAATGGTGTCTTATGGGAAATAAATGTTTGGCAGACAAACACTTTGCCTTACACTTTCTGGGAACCGATTAAGTTCGCAAGCTCAGGTATCACTGTAGAGCAAACAAGATACAAAATCTGTTGTAGTGGTGGAAATCTTGAAACAAAATAATCCTTTAGCCGAATCAGAAAACCTTTAACCAATACATCTTTAACCAATACAGAGACCTCAACTTACAAACACCTTACCTTACAAACTTTTCGTCTTACAAACGTAAAATTTCTGAATATTAAACCTTATAATAAGCACTATTTTCATAATACACACCCACCACGGCTGGCGGAGTGATCTTCGGCGGAAGCACACGACCGAACAGCACCAGAGGTTAAGTTAGCAACAGTCCTTATGGAAGGTGACTCTCCTTCCATAAGCCATCAACGACCATCAAAAAGGTCAATAAAACTTTATTTTACCGCACAGTTTATTTCTTTAATTATGTAATGCGCCTCTCTTTCCAAACAGCAATTCCCAATGATATAATGCAGTGTATTTCTTTCATTACAATACAATAGCACGTTTATTATACATAGAATAAGGTATGTTGTGCGTAGTTTTTTTAGGCTTATTTAGTTGAAAAGTATATTTTATGGAAACCCGGGAACGGATTATTCCCATTTTAATGGTTTCCTATGGGATTTTTTTTTTTTTGAGATACACACTTTTCATCTTACACACTCACTTTTCATCTTACACACTCTGTCTGGGAACCAATTAAGTTTGTAAGTTGAGGTCTCACTGTACTTCACATTTTTTAAAGATGTTTTCTATAATCAAACGTCGCTAAAGCTGTGATGGCAAATTTGGAATGACACTGAATGTTCTGCTTTTTGGGGATATTTTTGGTCAAACTTAGACAATAGAGTCTGTTTTGCTTTGCAGGCTACCTTTGAGAAATTGGAGAATGAATTGAAGGAGATCAACACCAACCAGGAAGCCCTGAAGAAGAATTTCCTGGAGCTAACGGAGCTCAAACACATTCTTCGTCGAACGCAGCAGTTCTTTGATGAGGTTTTGACCCTTTTTTTTTTTGGGGCTCTCTGTGTGAACTGGATCAAATAATGAAAATATTCCCAAAATTCTTCCTCATCTTTTTATCAGATGGAGGATCCAAACTTGTTGGAAGAGTCGTCATCCTTGATGGAGGGCAACGAAGGGGGAAGAGGGGCTCCGCTCCGACTGGGGTAAATTCTGCTTTTGAAAAATTATATGAAGGCGGGCCGCAAAATATTCTTTCTGGGGCCGCATTTGGCCCCCGGGCCGCGTGTTTGAGACCTCTGCTCTAAAATGAATCTGAACACACACACACACACACCTACACACAAACTGCTGTAAAATATTGACTCACTGTTTGGAACAGGGTTTGTGGAGAAGGAGATCAAGAAAGCCAATATCCCAACTATTGACACTGGAGAAAATCCCGAGGTGCCTTTTCCAAGGGATATGATTGATTTGGAGGTAAAATAACTTGATTTGCGCATTTTTTTCTTCCAGTAAAATCAGGTAGAAATAATGTTAAGGTGATTGTAGTGATGGTGGCAAAAGTGGAAGATTAAAATAAAAAGAACAAAAAAAATATTTATGTTCAGAAAGACAACTAAACATACAGTAAAGTCTCGTTATATCGATATCGGATATATCGATAGTCCCGGTTATATCGATACTATTTCTATGCACGCACGGAGAAAATTACATGCAAACAGGGTCGGATATATCGATAGTCCCGGTTATATCGATATTTTTTCGGACCCCCTTGAATATCGATATAACAAGACTTTACTGTACATGGAAATGTCCCAAATACTAAAACAACAGTCCCCCAAAAAATCTAAATACCAAAGAAATACAAGCAACCATAAACATTTACCATAACAGGAAACATGAGGATTGAAGGAGGATTGGTGGCTAGAAAAAGGGGTGACAAAAACAGAAAAGAGACATAAAGTTAAAAAAAATGACCTACAGTAATACCTCAGCTTAAGAACGCTTTAGCTCACAAACTTTTCTCCTTACGAACATTAAATTCCTGCGAATATAATCTTGGCATACAAACTAGTTTTCGGGAAACACACGGAGCACCACAATGGCTGGCGGACTAGTTTTCCACACCCAGGTTCTTTCAGTGCACTCAGTGCAGATGTGGTTTGTTATCAAATGGATACTTTTGCTATTACGGCACTGAAAAAGACCGCACCACAGGCTAGTGTTAAGCCGAAGAGGACACAAAAGAAAATTACGGTCGTGCAGAAGAAGATCATCGAAAAACATGAACGGGGTGTGCGTTTGTGTGACTTAGCGTCCCAGTGCCAGTATGCTAAGTTGACCAAATTTATTATACATAAAATAAGGTATATTTTGTGTTTGTTTTAAGGCTTATTTGGTAGAAAATTATGTTTTATGGGGACCTGGAAACGGATTCTTCTCATTTTTAATGGTGTCTTATGGGAAATAAATGTTTGGCAGACAAACACTTTGCCTTACACTTTCTGGGAACCGATTAAGTTCGCAAGCTCAGGTATCACTGTAGAGCAAACAAGATACAAAATCTGTTGTAGTGGTGGAAATCTTGAAACAAAATAATCCTTTAGCCGAATCAGAAAATCTTTAACCAATACATCTTTAACCAATACAGAGACCTCAACTTACAAACACCTTACCTTACAAACTTTTCGTCTTACAAACGTAAAATTTCTGAATATTAAACCTTATAATAAGCACTATTTTCATAATACACACCCACTACGGCTGGCGGAGTGATCTTCGGCGGAAGCACACGACCGAACAGCACCAGAGGTTAAGTTAGCAACAGTCCTTATGGAAGGTGACTCTCCTTCCATAAGCCATCAACGACCATCAAAAAGGTCAATAAAACTTTATTTTACCGCACAGTTTATTTCTTTAATTATGTAATGCGCCTCTCTTTCCAAACAGCAATTCCCAATGATATAATGCAGTGTATTTCTTTCATTACAATACAATAGCACGTTTATTATACATAGAATAAGGTATGTTGTGCGTAGTTTTTTTAGGCTTATTTAGTTGAAAAGTATATTTTATGGAAACCCGGGAACGGATTATTCCCATTTTAATGGTTTCCTATGGGATTTTTTTTTTTTTGAGATACACACTTTTCATCTTACACACTCACTTTTCATCTTACACACTCTGTCTGGGAACCAATTAAGTTCGTAAGTTGAGGTCTCACTGTACTTCACATTTTTTAAAGATGTTTTTTATAGTCAAACGTCGCTAAAGCTGTGATGGCAAATTTGGAATGACACTGAATGTTCTGCTTTTTGGGGATATTTTTGGTCAAACTTAGACAATAGAGTCTGTTTTGCTTTGCAGGCTACCTTTGAGAAATTGGAGAATGAATTGAAGGAGATCAACACCAACCAGGAAGCCCTGAAGAAGAATTTCCTGGAGCTAACGGAGCTCAAACACATTCTTCGTCGAACGCAGCAGTTCTTTGATGAGGTTTTTTTTGGCTCTCTGTGTGAACTGGATCAAATAATGAAAATATTCCCAAAATTCTTCCTCATCTTTTTATCAGATGGAGGATCCAAACTTGTTGGAAGAGTCGTCATCCTTGATGGAGGGCAACGAAGGGGGAAGAGGGGCTCCGCTCCGACTGGGGTAAATTCTGCTTTTGAAAAATGTGTGGAAGTTAACATTTATCTTGAAGCATGCCTGTGAAAAAAAAATAATAAAGAAATATTTATTCAATAAATAATAAATGTGATTGTTCACCAATTTGGTCTCTTGATATCTAAAATAATTATTTTCATAGAACACAGACAGAAATGTCATACTCAACTATACGTGTTTTTGTTCATCAAAATGTTATAATAATAATAATAATAATATTTTTTTTATTTATAATAGCATATATATATCTAATATATAATAATTCAATAATAATAATAATGATAATAATAATAATGATAATAATAATAATAATAATTATTCTTATTATTCTTACTATTATTATTATTGTTATTATTATTATTATTATTATTAAATTATTATATATATATATATATATGTATATATAATATTTATTTTTAATATATATATATATATATATATATTAAAAATAAATATTATTATTGAACATCAAATAATAATAATAATAATTATTATTATTATTATTATTATTATTATCACGACAGGCCACTAATACTTAAAAGCAATATACAATGTAATTATATTGATGCGGACATCGCATGGAGCGTGTCAAACTGCCACTGACATTCGACTGTTTCATTGCAAATTAGAATCACGGCAGAACCTTTGGTCCATTCAACCAGACGTGTACAATACTCGTCTTTATTTCTTATCACCATTTTATTTATTGGTCATTAACTTTCAGCTAATGACCGAGTGTGCTCATTCAAAAGGGGACGTTTACCTGTTTCGACAGCAACGGCAACATAGGTCCGTATCATCCAATCAAAATTGCCCACTGCAGCCTAAACAGGAAATGAGCAGTGACCATATATGGCTCGTGAGCCATAGGTTCCCGACTCCTGGTCTAACGCATTAGAGCTTTTTCAAATCACAATATTGTGCTTGGGGAAAAATACTCATCAAATGAGCGGAAACAACTTGTGTCTTTTTTGTGCAGATTTGTGGCTGGTGTGATCAGTCGAGAGAGAATTCCAACTTTTGAGAGAATGCTGTGGCGGGTGTGCCGTGGTAATGTTTTCTTGCGGAAAGCTGAGATTGAAGATCCACTGGAGGACCCCACGACAGTCAGTACAGTTCAATCATAAACATGACACAATATGGTCTTTTATTTGTGGTTGGTCATTCATGAAGGTTTCAAATGAGCATTATTCTCTCCAACAGGGAGACCAAGTCCAAAAATCAGTTTTCATCATTTTCTTCCAAGGTGATCAATTGAAGAACAGGGTGAAGAAGATCTGCGAGGGGTAGGTGCCTTTTTAAAGGACAACCGACGTCTCTGGACAAGTTGTGTCCATAATGACTTCTACTGAGCGTATTCTTACAAAGATTCCACCGCATATCGCTATATTTTACGTTTTAAGACTCGCGCTGAATATTCCGGAAGTCTTGTTTTTGTGTTGGTGACGAATCCGTACGTTACGTCACTGAAGGAACGCCCCTAACCGAAAAAAGGACACATTGTAGCAGTCCATCACGGCAATGCATTTGGCTGCGCTGAAAACTTCGTGTACTGCCAAAAAAGAGGCAGAAGAGGGCGACAAAGCTCCATGTAAGGAATTAATCAGCCTGTGGAAACGGGCTGGTTAATTCTTCACATGGAGCTTGGTCGCCATTTTCTGCCTCTTTTTTGGTGATCCATTTCCCCCCAATGTTGCCTCAAAATGGCACAGAATAAATTCTTTAATCAATTGCAAACATGTATGCTTTCCTCTTCAAAACTGTTTGAATCATATTCATAACTGGATGTGTAACAAGAAAGCATCTTCTCCGAATCTGAAGCCATTGTTTTGATTCTCCAGCAATGCATGATGTCACGAACTGGGGCGGGACTTTCTGAAAATGCCCAAAAAAAGCTATTTAAATTAAAATGGGAATAATCCGTTCCCGGGTTTCCATAAAATTTACTTTTCAACTAAATAAGCCTTAAAACTACACACAACATACCTTATTGTATGTATAATAAATGTGCTATTGTATTGTAATAAAAGAAATACACTGCATTGTATCATAAAGTCACTTTATTTACATTTGTGATGGTCATTTATGGTTTGATGGAATGGCGTTGGAGGTCGAAGGTCAAAGGGAATTGCTGTTTGGAAAGAGAGGCGCATTACATGAGGACTGTTGGTAACTTAACCTCTGGTGCTGTTCGGTCGTGTGCTTCCGCCGAAGATCACTCCGCCAACCGTGGTGGGTGTGTATTATGAAAATAGTGCTTATTATAAGGTTTAATTTTCAGAAATTTGACGTTTGTAAGACAAAAAGTTTGTAAGTTGAGGTGTTTGTAAGTTGAAGTCTCACTGTAGTTGTATTTATTTATGTACTGTATTTATTTATTTATGTATGTATTTATTTATTATGTTTTTTGTTAGATATTTATCATTGTATTTATTCATCTGTTTGTTTATTTGTTTATATATTCCAGTTTTCATTAACTGTAATATAAGTGAGACAAGACTCCATATCAATAGTCAGTGTATTTTCACATGCTGAACTGCAAAATGAAAAAAAATGTGGATGCATTTTTGAAATATATTGAGTTTATTTTGTTGTTGAATTTCACATTTGATGTATTCAGCCACTGCAGACACCCAGCTATTTTCATGCAATTTAAAAGTATTTTTTCCTTACACTGTCCCTTAATATCACTGATATGGGTTCACTGAGTTGCTTGGTGATTTGTTTCCAGATTCCGTGCCTCTCTGTACCCTTGTCCAGAAACTCCACAAGAGAGGAAAGAGATGTTGGCTGGTGTCAACAGTCGTATTGACGATCTCCAAATGGTACCTTTTTCTTCATACTCTATTCGACAATTGCAGCCAGTACAGCCCACACTTGGCTCTAGTTATTAATAAATAACTAGATTTCAAATCTGAAGTTAAGAATAATGACTATTATTGAGCTTTACATATGACAATTTAAAATTTTGGTTCAGATTTTAGCTAGCATCATGGAACTTGATTTGCTTTTTGCGGGCCGAATAAATTATGAGGTGGGCCAGATTTGGCCCCCGGGCCTTGACTTTGACACCTGAGTACTAAACCATGCAAGTATCGAACAAACTTTTTGCCTAGTACAGTGAGACCTCAACTTACGAACGTAATTGGTTCCCAGACAGAGTGTGTAAGGTGAAAAGTGTGTATCTAAAAAAAAAAATTCCCATAGGAAACCATTAAAATGGGAATAATCCGTTCCCGGGTTTTCATAAAATATACTTTTTAACTAAATAAGCCTTAAAACTACACACAACATACCTTATTCTATGTATAATAAATGTGCTATTGTTTTGTAATGAAAGAAATACACTGCATTGTGGGGTTTTTTTTCGGTCCCATCATAGTAAAATTATCAGCAAAAAGCTCCAAGTAGGCGATCGACGTGTGCATTCAATGAGAGGGGGTGTGCAAAGTAGCGCCGGCTGGAGCGCTGTTCGGTCGTCTGCTTCCGCCGAAGATCACTCCGTCAGCCGTGGTGGGTGTGTATTATGAAAATAGTGCTTATTATAAGGTTTAATTTTCATAAATTAGAGGTTCTTAAGACGAAAAGTTTGTAAGATAAGGTGTTTGTAAGTTGAGGTCTCACTGTACAAGAATTGCGCACAACAGGCCAATTAAAAAATGAAAAATACACAGTCAGTTCAGTAATATGGCATGAAATAAACTACATCTATACAAAGTATAATTTGTATTCTGTAATATTTTGAAAGGCCTTTCTTATTCCTTGGTGCAAAGTTAAATACAAAACAATAAATTCATTAGAAACAGCACAAAAGATCATTTGTCTTCAGGCTCTTGTATTCTGCTTACTCCATCCAATGTAAAAAAAACAAAACAGAACTCATTGTCGTGTCAACGAGCCTTTTTTTTTTGTGGTGTAAGGGTCTTTGTCCGGTATCAAAAAGTTCTGCCGCCCAGCGATTGCACTGGTGTAAGTGTGCCAAACATAAAATATATTACACTCATACAATAGCACATTTGGCTCAGCTTTTCAAACAAACTAATAATTTGCCCAAACAATCAACTCAGTCTGTGAGTCACTTCATACATTTGTAACATGTTTGAGGTTAAAAAAAAATGCAATGGATCAAAACAGGAAGTGCCATTCATAAAAATGCACTCAGCTAAACACGGAATGTCATGGCTATGGAAAAGTTTACTTTGATGACACCCGATTCACCATTACTACGTACATCCATTCAGATCTCATTCTTTCTCTTGCCAACGCAGGTGCTGAACCAGACCGAAGACCACCGTCAGCGAGTGTTGCAGGCCGCCTCCAAAACAATGCGGGTTTGGTTCATCAAGGTTCGCAAGATGAAAGCCATCTACCACACTTTGAACCTGTGTAACATCGACGTGACTCAGAAATGTCTCATCGCTGAAGTGTGGTGTCCAGTCTCAGATCTGGACTCAATCCAGTTTGCCCTACGGAGAGGAACGGTAAGTTTTTGTGTGGTCATTGAAGTTGTATCTTGCCAGTACATCCAAGGTTATTGTAATGAATGAAAGCTAATGAAATAACTTCATACATATATAATTGAAATGAAAATGATCGTGCAAAATGAAAGGTAGTAGGTAACGGCAACAATAAATAAACAAAATATCAAAAGGCCTAGAATGCAAACCCGAAGATTACAAGAATTAAAAAGAAATACTTGTAAACTAGAATATATGAAGAATAAGAGTGACTACGGAGGTGGTGATGGCGGGTGCGGATCCCAAAAAGCAGGCAGGAGGTTGTCGGTAGCAGGAACAAAATGTAAAACATCAAAATGATCTGAACAGAAAAAAGTATCAAAAGAAAACCAAGATTAAAAGTCCGCCAAGGTTAAACAAACACATGCACAGCATACAATGCATGCGATTGCAGACAAAGCATGCAGCAAACAATGAACCGACACCGGATGGTCGTGCCGGGTGTCCTTTTAAGTGTCAGTGATTAAAACGACCAGCACCTGCGAGGCTGCAGGCAGGGCTGACGTCGCTACCCGTTGGTCGCCAATCTGATCGGGACGACCAGCACCTGTGCAGGTGCAGGCGGGGCCGACAGCGCCCCCCATTGGTCGCCAACCAGATCATGACAATTATAGTACGTTGCGCCATATTTATGGAAAACCTACTATACACTATTGTATTGAGGTGAGGTTTAATTTGTATCGTTCCTACAACCGACTTCTTAGGCAACATAGGCTTAGTTATGCTGGTGAGGTGATACCAGATCAAATGGGGCAATCAGGCCAGTCGTAGACCCCATACTTAGGCAGGACAAGAAGTAATCAGTCAGGACAATAGAAGTAATCAGTTTAGCTGCAGGGAGTAGTCCTCTGCTTCCCTCAACCTGAGAGCGGGGACGAATCATAGCAGAGTCTGGCACCGCCTCGTCTGGCCAGTAGGGATATATATAAGGCCAAAACTACCAGCAAAAGATTTTAGTTCGCTGACGAAGCCTCTTGGATAAGAAACATCTGACACCTTCAAAGAAGTACAGATGACGGCTGAAAAAACCTTCTCATCGACTGCAACTATCAGTGCAAATCTTTAGCATGACTATCGATGCCCATTTTTAGAACATCTAAGGCATTTTAAATAAGGTATTAGCATTAAGACATTCTTACGGTAACGTTCCTTTGTTGTTTAAGAAAAGAAATTGCAATTCATTACCGGTATTGACCAAATTCAGTTACGAAGCTGTTTCCCTTTGTTTGCACACAACTGTTTATTTGATCATCTTCATAATTATTAAAGACAATTTTCCGCATTGTACATTTTTTTTTCCAAAGGAACGAAGCGGTTCAACTGTGCCGTCAATACTCAACAGAATGCAGACCAAGCAGACTCCGCCCACCTTTAACAAGACCAACAAGTTCACCTCCGGTTTTCAGAACATTGTCGATGCATACGGCATTGGGAATTACAGGGAAATCAATCCAGGTAGTATAATTTGTCATAAGGACCTAACTAGACACACACACACACACCATGCACATACAGTGAGACCTCAACTTACAAACTTAATTGGTTCCCAGACAGAGTGTGTAAGGCGAAAAGTGTATCTCAAAAATAAAATTCCCATAGGAAACCATTAAAATGGGAATAATCAGTTCCCGGGTTTCCATAAAATATACAGTAAAGTCTCGTTATATCGATATTCAAGGGAGTCCGAAAAAATATCGATATAACCGGGACTATCGATATATCCGACCCTGTTTGCATGTAATTTTCTCCGTGCATGCATAGAAATAGTATCGATATAACCAGGACTATCGATATATCCGATATCGATATAACGAGACTTTACTGTACTTTGCAACTAAATAAGCCTTAAAACTACACGCAATATACCTTATTCTATGTATAATAAATGTGCTATTGTATTGTAATGAAAGAAATACACTGCATTGTATCATAAAGTCACTTTATTTACATTTGTGATGGTCATTGATGGCTTGATGGAATGGCGTTGGAGGTCGAAGGTCAAAGGGAATTGCTGTTTGGAAAGAGAGGCGCATTACATGAGGACTGTAATTAAAGAAATAAACTGTGTAAAATAAAATAAAGTAAATAAAATAAAGTTTTATTGACCTTTTTGATGGTCGTCGATGGCTTATGGAAGGAGAGTCACCTTCCATAAGGACTGTTGGTAACTTAACCTCTGGTGCTGTTCGGTCGTGTGCTTCCGCCGAAGATCACTCCGCCAGCTGTGGTGGGTGTGTATAATGAAAATAGTGCTTATTATAAGGTTTAATTTTCAGAAATTTGACGTTTGTAAGACAAAAAGTTTGTAAGATAAGGTGTTTGTAAGTTGAGGTCTCACTGTCCTGTGAACTATGAGGGAACAAGACAGATTTATTGCTCCATAAAGATAGAACAAAAGTGCTGGCGTTTTGTATTTTCAAATGTCAACAGTTTGACTTGTTAAATGAGTGTGTGGTTGCGATACATTTCTGATTATCGAATAGATATTATGAAATATTCTTTTTCTTTTGAAAACTATTTTTCCTCGCCTCTGCAGCTCAATACACCATCATCACCTTCCCTTTCCTGTTTGCTGTCATGTTTGGTGACATGGGTCATGGCCTTTTAATGACCTGCGCCGCTCTCTATTTAGTCATCCGAGAAAGTCGCCTCCTGGCCCAGAAAAGTGACAATGAGGTACTGGCACAAATAAGAAGACACATTCTGATTTTTGTTGTTGTGCTTTTATATTCCTCATGATGTTGATGTTGATAAATCGATAACCAGTCAATCTCCGATTTCCTCACAGATGTTCAATATGGTGTTTGCTGGTCGCTACATCATATTACTCATGGGAATCTTCTCCGTCTATACGGGCATCATTTATAATGATTGTTTCTCCAAATCACTGAACATGTTTGGCTCTGGATGGAGTGTGAGGCCAATGTTTGGGCCCAAAGGCGCCAACTGGTCGTAAGTCACCGCATTCTACCTGGACATTGATTGTATTTAACCCATTCAGGGGCAGCGGTTACTAGCGTGGATAGTTGATCGTATCATCAGATTACAGGGGGCACGAAAGGGTTCATGTTGTATTACAGTGAGACCTCAATTTACAAACACCTTATCTTACAAACTTTTTGTCTTAAGAACCTCTAATTTATGAAAATTAAACCTTATAATAAGCACTATTTTCATAATACACACCCACCACGGCTGGCGGAGTGATCTTCGGCGGAAGCACACGACCGAAGAGCGCTCCAGCCGGCACTACTTTGCACACCCCCTCTCATTGAATGCACAGTTTATTTCTTTAATTACAGTCCTCATGTAATGTGCCTCTCTTTGTGACTTTATGATACAATGCAGTGTATATCTTTCATTACAATACAATAGCACCTTTATTATACACAGAATAAGGTATGTGTGTAGTTTTAAGGCTTATTTAGTTAAAAACTATATTTTATGGAAACCCGGGAACGGATTATTCCCATTTTAATGGTTTCATATGGGAATTTTTTTTTTGAGATACACACTTTTCGCCTTACACACTGTCTAGGAACCAATTAAGTTCGTAAGTTGAGGTCTCACTGTATATAGATTTGTTCATAAAAATGTTTTTTTAAGAGTGCTGCGATGTGTATTTTTGTAAAAATACAAGTCAGTGTCAAGAACTATTTTTTACAGCACCCCGTACATCACAGGTTTAGTGCACACGTATCAAAGTCCCGCCACATCATTTTATTCGGCCCACGAAAGCAAATCAATCTTATGAAATACCATGATGCTTGCTAAAGTCCGAATCAAAATTTCAAATTGTCCCATGGTAACCACAATAACAGTCATTATTTTTTACTTCAAAATTGAAAACTAGTTATTCATTAATTAGTTGTGCGCTCCAGATGTAATATTTGGAGGGGGTTACACATTCTAATGCTTTCCCCAAATTCATAATGAACCCTGAGAAGAAACCATAACTACAATGTGGCCCGTGGCAAAAAAATAAGTTTGACACCCATGCCATACATTGGTGCAAGTAAAAAAAGTATAGCATTAGAATAACTGGGATTGACTCTCATTTATCACAGTAAAAAAATGTAGTGTGGAGTCCTTCTTCTTCTTTTCCTTTCGGCTTTTAACTTCAGGGGTCACCACGGCGAATCAATGGCCTCCATCTAACCCGGTTTTGTGCATCCTCTTCTCTCACACCAGCTACCTTCATGTCCTCTTTGACCACATCCAAAAACCTCTATATGTGGTGGAATCTTATTAAAATACACCCAGTAGAAGTCATTTGAAGCCATTTTACAAATTATGGACACAACTTGTGCGGAGACGTCGGTTGTCCTTTAAGGTTGCATTTTGAAAAAGAACGGCGGGAGGGCTAGGCTAACCGAACTCTAGCGTGAATTCACATTAGTTAGGATATGGAACAGATTTCGGTCACGGAAGAACATCTGCTGACTGAAATACACAATCTTTCTGATTGTGTATTTTTCATCACATAAAATACTTTAAGTCCACTTTGCAAAACGGTCTCTCACAAAACAATCACAGGCATGCCACGCTCATTAGCCGCAATGTTAGCATACTTCCCCTTTTTACCATTACAATTTGATGCCGTTGGAAAAGATCTTCAGACTGAGATGGTTTGGACATGTCCAGAAGAGAGACAGAGTGAATATACTGTGAGAAGGATGCTGAGCCTTGAACTACCAGGCAGGAGACCGAAAGGAATCCCTAAGAGGCGGTTTATGGATGTTGTCAAAGAGGACCAGAAGGTAGCTGGTGTTAGAGAAGAAGATGCACAAAACAGGGTTAGAATGAGAACACTGATTCGCTGTGGCGACCCCTGAAGGGATAAGCCAAAACGAAAAGAAGAGAAGATCTTGAGAGAAAAAAAAAAACTATATACTACACCCGAAAGATCATGTTTGTACATGTATTTCTTGAGGAGAACTTGCTCTCTGAAATGCACCTATTGAACCTGTTTCGTCGACGATGCTAAGCTAATGTTCATGATTTGGAAGCGAAACTAAATTAAACATTAACAACAACAATTACAATATATAGTATTGCTAATGTATTCCTGTTTTACTGTTCCAATCCAGTTTTAATACGCTTGAAGGAAATGCAGTGCTACAGTTGGACCCTGCAATTCCTGGTGTATTCAACGGACCTTATCCTCTCGGAATTGACCCGGTAAAGCACTCACAAAAAAAAAAAGACAAACTAGTTTTATTTTCTTCTTTCATTGAAAATAGGGAGTAAAATGACAACAATCTGGTTTCCCCTCTCCTCTCTGTTTAGATATGGAACATTGCCACCAATAAACTGACTTTCCTCAATTCATTTAAGATGAAGATGTCTGTCATCCTCGGTGTAATACACATGATATTTGGAGTCTCTCTCAGTCTTTTCAACCATCTGTAAGTACTGCTGTAAGAAGCACTGCTTTATTACTTTCACCAGTCTGTTTTGTTCATTAGCAAGATTATGTATACTACGTACTTTCATGATCTGGTTGGCGACCAACGGGGGGGGCGCTGTCGGCCCCGCCTGCACCTGCACAGGTGCTGGTCGTCCCGATCAGATTGGCGACCAGCGGGTAGCGACGTCAGCCCTGCCTGCAGCCTCGCAGGTGCTGGTCGTTTAATCATTGACACTTAAAAGGACACCCGGCACGATCATCCGTTGTCGGTTCATTGTTTGCTGCTTGTTTGCTGCATGCATTGTGTATGTATTTGTTCGACTCAGAACTTATTTTTATCAAGCCATTGCTTTCTTAAAACTGTTAAAATAGAAATAACTACTGTGCTAAATAGAATAATAAACAGGCAGATTGGAATGGATCATGTCACATATAAACAGCATTTCCATTCCATTTTGTGAGCCCGTTTAATTCTAATCGCAATGCAAGACTCCATATAAACTGGGATTGAGATGAAGTCAATGTCAGCGAGACCTCAAACAATGTCACTTTTGTCGTGTTTGGCAATCTCATTAGTCAGATGTGACAAAACTATCGATAGATGTATTGGGAACACTTTTAACTTTGAAATATTTCAATATTATTGCCTAAACACAAAATGAAAAAAATCAGTAGTATGGTTTAAACCACAGGTGTCAAAGTCAAGGCCCGCGGGCCAAATCCGGCCCGCCACATCATTTTTTTTCCGGCCCGCGAAAGCAAATCAAACTTGTTAAATTCCATGATGATTGCTAAAATCTCAGCCAAAATTTCATATTTTTGGATGTCATCCACAATAAAAGTCATTATTCTTGACTTCAGATTTGAAAACGAGTTATTCATTAATTTGCTGTGTGCTCTATATGTAATATTTGAAGGGATTTAAACATTCTAATGGGTTCCCCAAATTCATAACGGCCCTCGAGAGGAAACCATAACTACAATGTGGCCCGCGGCAAAAAATGACTTTGACACCCCTGGTTTAAACTCATGCATTTCAAAAAAAAAATCTTTAAATAACACACCACAGATTGCCATGTATGCATCGTTCTTGCCACGATGCTGATGGCACAAAATGCCTTTGTTACAGTGCAGATGAAAAACAAATCAGAGCAGAGCCCAGATGTGTATGTGGAACTGTCGCGGTTTGGAATTGAACCGGATTTACGTGGGACAGGAGATGTGAGACAATCTTTTTGCTACAGCTTCGTGTTTCCTTGTAGTAGACGTGCACATTCCAGCTTGACGTCCTTGATCTACTGGTGAAAAGGAGTTTTTCCTTTCTTCTTTATTATGCATTTTATGGCTGATGTGACTTATACTCTCCTCTTTCATCTAGATAGAACTGCTTCACGCGACTAAGAGAGTACAGAAAATTCTTCAGAATGAAGACTGCGTCTTTTGTGTTCTCACACTGCAGGTATTTCAAGAAGCCCCTGAACATCTTTCTGGGCTTCATTCCCGAGATTGTCTTCATGTCCAGCCTGTTTGGTTACCTCGTCCTGCTCGTCTTCTACAAGTGGACGGCTTATGATGCATTCAGCTCAAAAGACGCGCCCAGTCTGCTCATCCACTTTATCAACATGTGCCTCTTCAATTACAGTGACCCCACGACCAAATCCCTCTACGCGGGACAGGTGCTACTATACGCATCCTGTTTTTCTCCATTTTATTTTTATCTATCCTGCGCACACTCTCACACTAATCACAGTAGATCACGTCGAGGAGATAAACATTTATCAAAAATAACCCTACTACCACAAAATTGAAAAGTTGTGTCTAATTAACATATTGTCAACAATGTGATTAAAACTACAGTGAGACCTCAACTTACGAACTTAATTGGTTCCCAGACAGAGTGTGTAAGGCGAAAAGTGTGTATCAAAAAAAAAATTCCCATAGGAAACCATTAAAATGGGAATAATCCGTTCCCGGGTTTCCATAAAATATACTTTTCAACTAAATAAGCCTTAAAACTACACACAACATACCTTATTCTATGTATAATAAATGTGCTATTGTATTGTAATGAAAGAAATACACTGCATTGTATCATAAAGTCACTTTATTTACATTTGTGATGGTCATTTATGGCTTGATGGAATGGCATTGGAGGTCAAAGGGAATTGCTGTTTGGAAAGAGAGGCGCATTACATGAGGACTGTAATTAAAGAAATAAACTGTGCTGTAAAATAAAGTTTTATTGACCTTTTTAATTGTCGTTGATGGCTTATGGAAGGAGAGTCACCTTCCATAAGGACTGTTGGTAACTTAACCTCTGGTGCTGTTCGGTCGTGTGCTTCCACGGAAGATCACTCCGCCAGCCGTGGTGGGTGTGTATTATGAAAATAGTGCTTATTATAAGGTTTAATTTTCATAAATTTGACGTTTCTAAGACGAAAAGTTTGTCAGATAAGGTGTTTGTAAGTTGAAGTCTCACTGTAGCTTTGTGGAAACACCACAAGTTGGTCACATGGTTTAACATCTCTCTGTTTGAATCTATAGATGGGGATCCAGGTTTTGTTGGTGCTCATTGCCCTTGCATGTGTTCCCTGTATGCTGGTTGTGAAAACTATGGTGCTTCGGCGTCAGCACCTGTGGAAAAAGCACATGGTATGTCAATTTCACCATGCCTACTCACTGTTTGCCAACTATTCGCCTTGAACTATAACCCTTTTTTTGCTTCTACTCTGTCTTCCAATGTACTGTAGATTGTATTGTGTAATGTGCTTGGTTGTTTTGCCATGAAATGAATGACATCATGCTTAAAGGACAATCGACGTCTTAGGACAAGTTGTGTCCATAATTTGTAAAATGGCTTCAAATGACTTCTACTGGGCGTATTTTAATAAGATTCCACCGCATATAGCTATATTTTACGTTTTAAGACTCGCACTGTGTATTCCGGAAGTCTTGTTTTTGAGTTGGTGACGAGTCTGTACGTGACGTCAGTAAAGGACCGCCTCCTCACCGTAAAAAAGACGCATTGTAGCGTCTTTCCATCACGTCAATGTGTTTTGCTGTACTGTTTTTTTTTAAACCCTTGTGTTACATCCAAAAGCCGCCAGCAGAGGGAGTCCAAGCTCCATTCAAGGAATGTATCAGCCTGTGGAAACGGGCTGATTCATTCCTCACAGGAGCTGGTCGCCATTTTTCTGCCTCTTTTGTGGGACGTTACGTTGCAGTCCAGATGCCTCAAAATGACACGAAAGGACTTCTTTAATCGATGGCAAACGTGTATGCTTTCATCTTCAGAACTATTTGAATCATATTCATAACTGGATGTGTAACAAGAAAGCATCTTCTCCGAATCTGAAGCCATTGTTTTGATTCACAAGCAATGCAAGACGTCTTGGCGTGACGTCACGAACTGGGGGCGGGACTTTCTGAAAATGCCCAATTCGCAGCTCAATTTTTTTGCAGATTTTGGACACTTTAAGTCATTTTGATTGGTGTTTTGCATTTGACTAAAAATATCATACTGCATGATTTGGGTATTTTAGATGTCAGTTAAAAAAACAAAAAAAGTGACGTCGGTTGCCCTTTAAAGCTTGCCTTAAAAGCACTCTGAAAATCTGGCCTGGTCAGTCTGAGTGCACCCTAAAAAAACAGATTATTCTTCTGATCCATTATATGTTTTCATCCTACAATAAGTAGTTTTCACCAGAAATGAATGCACTATTTTATATCAAAGCTGCAAAAATGGTCAATGCCATTGGAATCGTCAGTAACTAAACCTTAAACAAGCTTCAGAACTACCTATTTTCCGGATTATAAATCACTGCTGATTATAAATCACATCAACCATAAAATGCATAATAAAGTGTAATAAATGTAAATGTGTAAATAAAAAATAATAATAAATTTGAAGTAGGTTAGATAGGTATGGGGGGCAAGGTTAGCTCTAACCTTATTATACCGTAATGTATTAGTAATTTCACACGATAACAAAAGTCACACCACTGACCAAACGCTGAAAAAGAACTACGACTTATCGTTTGGAAAATCCGCTGCTGTACACTTGCATTAATGTTTTACGTTTCTGTCTACATTTCACAAATTAGACGTTCTAACTCCAAAAACAGGCTTAATTGAATCTGCGAGCGGACCTGTGTTTTTAAAAATCGATTGATTATCATTCACTAAAATGTGATAGTGAAAATCTATTATCCGCTCAGATTTTTTTTTGGGTAATACTGCTTTGTCAGTGTAACCCTTCGAGAATATGGAAACATAACACTTAGATATGTTTTAGGGTGCCATGTTTACTTGAATAGTTATGTACAAAATGACTACTAAGGCTTTCTTTAAGCCCGACAAAGCTCTTGTGACTTTTGTATCTAGTCACAGAAGATGCAAGAAACCCCTGCAGAGAATCTAGAGCAATCTTTAGAGCGAACAGGCGTGTCCTCATCATGCACCGGACTCACCCAACAGGGCACGCAGAAGTTTGGAGGGGTGCGGGTGGGCAACGGGCCCACGGAGGATGAGGCTGGCATCATGGACCACGACCAGCTCTCTCAACACTCAGAGGAGGGAGATGAGGTGAGTGCATGGAATGACTTTTTTCAGTCTGACACTGTGATTCAGTCTTTCGGTTTTGAAATCGTATTGATTTGATATACAGTAAAGTCTCGTTATATCGATATTCAAGGGAGTCCGAAAAAATATCGATATAACCGGGACTATCGATATATCCGACCCTGTTTGCATGTAATTTTCTCCGTGCGTGCATAGAAATAGTATCGATATAACCGGGACTATCGATATATCCGATATCGATATAACGAGACTTTACTGTATTTATTGAGGAGCTTAATCTGCTTGCACTGTTTTTTTTTTTTTTTTTTTAAATTTAAAGTCAGTATGAAAGTGAATTGTACTTTTTTTGTCACCTAAAAATGCAAAGAACAGTACCAAAAAAATGAACAGTCTTAAATAAAAATTCTGTAGGGTGAAAAGACATGGTTTCTTATAAACTACAGTAAAGTCTCGTTATATCGATATCGGATATATCGATAGTCCTGGTTATATCGATACTATTTCTATGCACGCACGGAGAAAAGTACATGCAAACAGGGTCGGATATATCGATAGTCCCAATTATATCGATATTTTTTCGGACTCCCTTGAATATCGATATAACGAGACTTTACTGTATGTGTCTCCGCAAATGCTAAGCTACACCCACTGCCATAATGGCTGCCACATGAATGTGCTTATTAGCCTGCTCTATAGTCTACTGTAAAGTTTCCAGCATGTATTTTGTTTTTCTACTTTCATTCCTTTCATCACTTTGCTGCTGTGAAATGTAAATTTCTCCAATTGCCAGACTAATAAAGGCAAATCCAATCCAAACACCATACAAATATAATATATTATATATAAATATATTTGTTTCTATTTTCTTCAGTTTAATCTAAAATCCATTGGCTCCTTGGAATTGATGTTTCACAGTTTTATATTGTAATAATATTAATTTTAAAGAAACGTGTTGCTACTATTGTCATCCTTCTGCTGTGGTTCTGTGTCTGAAAACGTATGAGTCAAATTTAAATTGTATACAATACAATTTATATTTGATTTTAAATGTAAATTTTAAATGTGATTTTATTGTAGCATGTTGTTTTTTAAACATGACTTGAAATTTGAAGAGTGAGGCAAGCTAGGAACATTCAAACTATCAACCGAATATATACTGAGGGTTTAGCATCCATGAATTTGAATATTCACAGATTTTTTAAAAAATGGTCTCACATCTCCTAGCCCACGTAAATCTGCTTCAATTCCAAGCCGCGACAGTTCCACATATGCATCGGCGCTCTGCGCTAACACTCCTTTCTTCTCATCCTCAAGCCATGCATCCATCCAGATGCAGATTGTCCAACAGCACCGACCTTTCCGCTGAACAAAGCGGGGCTGTTAAAATGCTGCTGAACAAAGCGGGGCTGACTATCGATAAAATGCGTGCCCATCGGTAAAGACTATCGTGCGATATAACGAAACTGTACCACAACCACCCAAGAGCTGTCCAGCGATGACAGTCAAATGGCACCGACATTCCTCCCGATCAAAAACAGTGCTGGCATATTAATGCTGCCGAACCGTCTCCTCCTTAATAAATGTCATGGCCAAAAATGCTGAAAAGCAATCTGTATCCGTTCCACATGATGCACAACAACACAAAGTGACAAAAGAAAACACAAAAAAAGCAAAAAAATGGCTGCCTACTCGAGCGCCATCTTGGACTTCTTTATAACAATACTACTACTAATAATACATTGATGTAAATACAGGTAACATCCGACAAAACTGGCGTAAGTCGAAATGGTCGAAAATTTCCCTACGCTTTGCTGACCTGCTAGCGCGTTGTGGTCCCAGGCATAGAATTATTATTTTTTTTAAATAGGGTCTGAAGGTCATGGTCGTAAGTACTGGTGGTCGTAAGTTGAGCCGGTCGTAAGTCGGATGTTACGTATATTGTGAAATTGAAAAAATACTCAGTTGAAATTTCCAGAAATTAAAGTACAGTATAAAGATTATAACATTCCGCTCGAAGTGGAGTAGGAAGACATGGTGCAATGAGCGCTTTCATAGAGAAAGGGAGGCCTGTGATGGACTGGAGCAGATAAGAGTCGGATTTTCCATTTCAGAAACATAAACACTGAGATGTTTTTCATGAGAACCAGGCAATGGAATTTCTGAAAATACCACCCAGTTGACTCAGAGGTTTGGTGCCCCCAGTGCTGATGCGTACTCCATCTGAGTGTTTGCGTTGTGATAACATATTGCATAAGTGTGATTTAACAAGATGACATTCATCCCAAATTTTCCAAGGCAGCGATATCAACACAAGAAACGACATGAAGGGTTTTAATATTGCTTTAAATTGCAACTTAGTTAAATTCATTCACTGCCATTCAATTGACAGTGAGACCTCAACTTACGAACTTAATTGGTTCCCAGACAGAGTGTGTAAGGCGAAAAGTGTGTATCTCAAAAAACGAAAATCCCATAGGAAACCATTAAAATGGGAGTAATCCGTTCCCGGGTTTCCATAAAATATAGTTTTTAACTAAATAAGCCTTAAAACTACACACAACATACCTTATTCTGTGTATAATAAATGTGCTATTGTATTGTAATGAAAGAAATACACTGCATTGTATCATTAGGTCACAAAGAGAGGCACATTACATGAGGACTGTAATTAAAGAAATAAACTGTGCTGTAAAATAACATTTTTTTCAACTTCTTTGATTGCCTGAAACCGTCGCTTTGAGAGCACGGAAACACCTTTTGCAACAGACGCACCTTTGATGGCTTCTCTGTTCCGGAGAATTGGAGCGATGGTTGACTTAGCATAGCCGTGCTTGGCCACTAAATCACACAAACGCACACTTCGTTCGTGTTTTTCAATTATCTCCTTCTTCTCAGCGACGGTGATTTTATTTTGTGTCTTTTTGGGCTGAACACGAGCCTATGGTGGTTATTTTTCGGTCCCATCGTCGTAAAATTATCAGCAAAAAGCTCCAAGTAGGCGATCGACGTGTGCATTCAATGAGAGGGGGTGTGCAAAGTAGCGCCGGCTGGAGCGCTGTTCGGTCGTGTGCTTCCGCCGAAGATCACTCCGCCAGCCGTGGTGGGTGTGTATTATGAAAATAGTGCTTATTATAAGGTTTAATTTTCATAAATTAGAAGTTCTTATGACGAAAACTTTGTAAGATAAGGTGTTTGTAATTTGAGGTCTCACTGTATTTATTTTTTATTATTTTATTTGAGAATTGAAAATATGACGTAAAGCGCCATTCCCGAATTTGTTTGGGTTTTGTTTTTTCTTGTTTGGGTGCTGATAAAGCGCTGGCCATGCCCTCTGGCAATTTTTCCCCCTTCCACAAAGGGCAGCATTTCCCCTTTATCCATGTTAGCGCTTTGTTCCAGCTTCAGCTGTTGTTAAGGCGCTATATAAACCAATATGTACGTATGTATTGCAGTGTATTTTGGACAGCCGCCCTGATTTCAAGCTCATATAACTCCACACCCATATAGTTTAGGAAATAACTCTTTTTTTTCTGATGAAAGAAGACAGTCTCAGGTTTCTTACACTGAATTGAATGTTTATGTAGTCCTAAAACTCAATATTCTGTGGGTCCTGGAATTCGAGTGACCATGACAAAAACCCTGGCACTGGAGTGCAGTGCACATCATTTGGCAGTGAATGGCAAACACTCCAAATATGTTTATATTGCCATTTGGCAATGCATGATGAGTTTTGTTTGAACTTGATTATCGTGTGATTGACCTGTTGTTGGGAAATGCTAGCTTGAGTGAAATATTTAATATTTAACGCTTTGGGGGACAGTGGTTACTGCAATGGACACCTTATCCTTTTATCAGGTTACAAGGTGCATGAATTGGGTAAAATAGAACAAAAAAAATAGTAATAATAATGTGAAATGCTGCGACAGATTAGCAACCATTAGTTCGCAAAATCTGACACTAATCTTTTCCCCTTTGCTTACTTTGAAGCATGCAGAGGAAGAGCCGGTAAGACATTGTGTCATATTTAGGAATGCTTGGATGCTGCTGTCTTGTGGATTTGTTTGTTTTTGTGTGTGTGTGTAGGTGTAATTTGTTTGAAGTACCTAAGATACACTCCGGCATGCCTGTGACACTTGTGTGGATGAGGCGCTTCAGATAATTCCATTAAAAGGGAATTATTACAGTAAAGTCTCGTTATATCGATATCGGATATATCGATAGTCCCGGTTATATCGATATTTTTTTCGGACTCCCTTGAATATCGATATAACGAGACTTGACTGTATTTGTAACTTTGTACTGTATGTATTGAGCATAACTATGAAAGTTAAAACTATGCCTTGTGATATCATCATGAAAAGAAAGCTTTAACTAAAAATTGAGCGTTGAAGGACACTACGCTTCGCAATTCTCGCTATTAAAAGATGCAATTATACTGACTAAAATTTTTCTGTCAAACATTCAAGTCCAAAAAAAAAACTGTCTCTGAGAATCCAACCAAAATGTGCATTCCGTCTGACAAATTTGTCTCATCCACCGTGTCAAAGACTGCACTGAATTTCTAACAGATAGCCTCTGTGCATCCATACGGAACGGAGTTTCTTGCATATTAGTTTACTTTTCATTCGTTTTAGTGTGTGTGTGTGTGAATGTGTGTGATGATCAACCTAAGGACACTTTCTATATGAACATTTTATTCTGGTACATTGTAGTTTTGTTTAGTTTTTGTAAAAGCACAGTCATTTCATTAGTTTGGTCAAAATGGTTGTTGTTGTTGTTTTTTGGTTCAAGATTAAGATAGATTTCTTTCATTTTTCCAGAACTAGAGCCTTGGTGTAAACTGTAAATGGTTGTTTGGACTGTATATCCCTGTATGTGCAATCATTGGCCGGCGGTATGTCCAGGATGTACCCTTCTTTCATCCAAAGTCAGCTGGGATTGTCACAGTTTGCGAGGTTGTGATGGCGGGTTCGGATCCCAAAAAGCAGGCAGGAGGCAGCAGGAGGTTGTGTTTGACAAATTGTATTAAAATAAAGTCAGCAGGAACAAAATGTAAAACATCAAAATCATCTGAATGAAAAAAATACAAAGTAGCAAAAGAAAACCAAAAGTAAAAGTCCGCCAAGGTTAAACAAACACATACACAATGCATGCAGCAAACAATGAACCGACAACGGATGGTCGTGCCGGGTGTCCTTTTAAGTGTCAGTGATTAAACGACCAGCACCTGCGAGGCTGCAGGCGGGGCCGACAGCGCCCCCCTGTTGGTCGCCAACCAGATCATGACAGGGATAAGTTCTAGCTCGCCCAATACCTTGGTGATGATAAACGCAAAAGAAAATGGATGGTTTGATTGATATAACATTTGAACCAAAAATATGAATAGCAGACCCTCCTTGACAGTTTCCATGAAAAACAATCCGAATTTTTATTCATTATATGTTTGAATTTTCCTTCTTGTACGCTTTTGCTGGGCAACTTTAAATGTTCTCCCCGATGGTTCGTGTCTTGTATCTCAGTTACCATCAACCTTAATATATTTTGCCATTACATCATACTGGCCTGTTTTGTTTTCTTTAGCCACTTACATTGTAGATCCTTTGAATGGGAACAATGAAGCTACTTCCATGAACTCAATTCCATTAGTCCAAGAACAAAAGACGAGCATGGAAAGAGGAAACCCGGTGAGCACCAAGCCAAATTCAGCAAGCGCACCAGAGAACCCAAAGCCCTGCCCATTTTATACAGGAAAGGCTTGTCTTGTTGCAGGACGGAGTGAATGGAAAGACAATACACAAACATGTCAAACTCTATGATCCTGCAGTAAAAAAAACAGTCTCAAACAATTTTGTGACAAACCATGGTATTTGCATTTGTTTTATCTCAGTTTATTTGTTTTTACATTTACCACTGAAATATCCGTTTATCAGGAAACTGGACAGAATTTGCACACACAAATAGAAATATTTACATCGTGTTTTGTTGGCACTCGTGTAGCATGTTTGTTGTTTAGGATTGTGCAATGATGACCAGTGCTGTTGAATGCCCCATTGATCCAGTAATACAGTGATACTTTGGCTTACGAACGCTTTAGCTAACGAACTTTTCGCCTTACGAACATTAAATTCGTGAGAATATGATCTTGACAGACGAACTAGTTTTGACCATTGCTACGTGTGGCTAAGGGTGTTTCTGTGTTTTTGTTTAAGCAACGGTCTCAGGCAATAGAAGAGGTTGAAAGACTTCTGTTTATTTGGATTAACGAAAAGCAGCTAGCAGGGGACAGTGTGAGTGAGGGTATTATCGTAGAGAAAGCACGGCAACTACATCAATGACCATCACAAAGGTAAATAAAACAACTTTACTACACTGTACAGTTGATTTCTTTAATTACAATACAATAGCAAATTTATTATACATAAAATAAGGTATATTTTGTGTTTGTTTTAAGGCTTATTTGGTAGAAAATTATGTTTTATGGGGACCTGGAAATGGATTATTCACATTTTTAATGGTTTCTTATGGGAAATAAATGTTTGGCAGACAAACATTTTGCCTTACACTTTCTGGGAACCAATTCATAGTTCATAAGATGAGGTATCACTGTAGTACCGTATTTTCCGATGTTTAGGGTTAAGGGTCACGGAAGTACAATATAAGGCACACCCCCAATGAATGGTGTATTTTCAAACTTTTTCCATATATAAGGTGCACCGGAAATACGGTAATTTAAATTGAAATAGATCAGAATCCATTTTTTTTTTTACTCACGCTGTTGACTTTTATATGTAAAATCCATTAAAAATCAAGGGTTTATTACAAAAATGAACTAAAATCAGACAAAACCTACTTTTTGGGGACCGTACCAGCACAAAATGGGTATGGAGTAATGGATAAGTAATGCTCATCTCGCCAATCCAAAGATTATTCATATCCATAGAGCCATTCATAGAACAGAATCAGGGTTTTTGTAAAACAGCAAAACCATTCACTAACTCGGCATGATGGTTGAGGGTTTAATTTAGACCACAGGTGTCAAAGTCAAGGCTCGCGGGCCAAATCCGGCCCGCCACATCATTTTTTCGGCCCGCGGAAGCAAATCAAACTTGTTAAATTCCATGATGATTGTTAAAATCTGAGCCAAAATTTCATTTTTTTTGGATGTCAACCACAATAAAAGTCATTATTCTTGACTTCAGATTTGAAAACGAGTTATTCATTAATTTGCTGTGTGCTCTATATGGAATATTTGAAGGGATTTAAACATTCTAATGCGTTCCCCAAATTCATAACGGCCCTCGAGAGGAAACCATAACTTTGACACCCCTGATTTAGACCGTGCTTACAACAGTCATCACCACATAGGCTTGGTCATGCTAACGAGGTGATACCAGAGCGAATGGGGCAATCAGAGAGATTCATAGAACGTAATCAGGGTTTTTGTAAAACAGCAAATCCCTTCATATTTTTTGCTCTTTAGTTTTTTTTTTTTTTTCTTAACTTTATGTTACTTCCGGGTTGAGTGAACGCTGGCGCGTGTGGCTGCCGCTGCTCACCCACAGAAAAGTATCATGTGACTGTAAAATGACCTTGAGAGTTTTGAAAGGTGCTTATAAATGAAATGTATTATTATTATTATTATTATTATTATTATTATTATATTGCATACATACAATAGATCCTATCGTACCTACTCATTAATCCACAGAAAACATCTCAATAAAAGGCATTTCGACATGTGGTTTGTTTGCACTCCTGTTTGTGTGGAAAAAGTACTACAAGATGTCTGCCTGGTTGAAACGTTGAGAGGTGTAAAAAGACAAATGCGTTCTTTGCAACGCAAATAAATGTAGACTTTTTAACTTTTGTAAGTCACTATCAACATTACAATTTTTTAATTATTCAAATAATGAACATAATTGCTTGGTAATCATGTTTTTTTTTTTTTTTCTCCCCCGCAGTTTGACTTTGGTGATGTGGCTGTCCATCAGGCTATCCACACCATAGAGTACTGTCTGGGATGCATCTCCAACACGGCCTCTTATCTCCGTCTCTGGGCCCTCAGTTTGGCTCATGCGCGTAAGTAACAACACACATCGCCAACTTTATCCACCGCCTCGATGCGATTGCTGTATTGTCGTAGTGAACTCAGCTCACTTTGGCATACAGCAGTTCTGTCAGGCTAATCGTTTAGTAAAGAGAGTTACATTGTGTATTTAAAACAACCACATAAAGTTGCCAGCATAATACAGTACTAAAACAGATTGGGAAACATCAAAAGTGGGTAAAAGAATCAAATTTCTTTGAATAAAAGTTGTTTTGCCGCAATCACAATTGCGCTTTCCGCCAACTGCAACCCAAACAGGAAACGAACAGCGAAAAAGCGAGAATACAGTGATACATTGGCTTACGAACTTAATTGGTTCCCAGACAGAGTGTGTAAGGCGAAAAGTGTGTATCCCAAAAATTCATTTCCCATAGGAAACCATGAAAACGAGAATAATCCGTTCCCAGGTCCCCATAAAACATAACTTTCTAATTTCTAAGCCTTAAAACTACACCAAATATACCTTATTGTATGTATAATAAATGTGCTATGGTATTATAATTAAAGAAATAAAATGTACTTTATAATAAAGTCTGTAATTTTATTTACACTTGATGAGGAACGTAACCTTCTTTCACCATCTCGAGGAATGATCCCTTGTAGGTGCTTTCTCTGTGATAATTTTATAATAATATGTTTATAATTTTATCTAGTTCCTCATCAATTGTGTTGTGTTTAGCTGGGTTGATAGCTTTTTGCATCAAGTGTACAGATGGCTTGTGGGGCCTTCTTGATGGGATATTTTAATCTTGCTGTCTACACTCTGCCTTTGAACTATCAAAGTTGAAACTCTCACTGTCGTCTGCCTGTCTCTTTAATGCTGCGTTCTTGACCAATAACGTGGCTTTAACCGAAGACCGGGGGCGGGTAATAGAGGAGAAAAACAATCGGCTGCCATTTTGTTGTTAGAAGAACGGACGACACATCACTCATTGAGGCAGCTCCGTGTACGAAAAAAGTTTGTATGCCAAGGTAAAATTTTCATAAATGTCACGTTCGTACACGGAAAAGTTCGTAAGACAAGGGGTTCGTAAACCGAGGTATCACTGTATGTATTAAGGAAAAATATAGTTCCCTTCACTTGCAGTGAAATCACAAACTGGTTCTTTCTATTCCTTTTTTTAATCTGTATGTATTCAGAGCTTTCAGAGGTGCTCTGGTCAATGGTAATGCGCCTGGGTTTGTCCTCCCGGAGTGGTGGCGGTTTCTTTGGCCTCGCGATCATCTTTGCGGCGTTTGCCACTCTCACTGTTGCCATTCTCCTCATTATGGAAGGACTGTCTGCCTTTTTGCATGCCCTGCGTCTTCACTGGTGAGTAATCCAAACACCCACAGAATGTGCCCTTGTTTGTTCATGACGACATTTCAGCGTACCGGCCATCTCATAAACCCAATTCAATGCATCATACACTGACAAAAACCATGCGCGGTAATCTATCACTTTTCAACTCTTGAACCAAGTATCATACGCGGAAGAATGGGCGGAACATAAAACATACCTGACCCAGAGTTGTTTACCCAACTGTAAGCTCACGGGACTAAAAATAACGGAGAGCTTCTTCTAGATCCATCGCGCACTTGCACCATCTCCATCATGACGATACATCCTGCACCGTTGACTACACACAAGTCAAACATTAGCCCATTAGAGTACATTACCAACATTACTGGAATGTAAAAGATTGCCGGGAGCATGATGACAATTAGTGATTACCGTTATAAAATACTTGGAACAGTTGGGCAATTTTTTTCTGTCATATCTTATGGCTTAAGTGGGTAAGCATCAAACAAATGATTTTTATTGGCCAAGTATGTGGAACACACAAGGAATTTGTTTCCGGTAGAACACGCTGCACTAGTATCATCATAAAAAAGACATGACAAATAAGTATGGAGGACACTAATAAAGGCTATTCTAATCTAATCGAAATCCAAGTCACACATAAGACATACTCATTATGGACAATATCATATCATATACCATAGCATATACAGTAAAGTCTCGTTATATTGATATTGTCGGGAGTTAGAAAAAAATGTCGATATAACCGTACTGTCAATATATCCATCCTGCGCCGAACCGCATTAACAAAAGCCGCCAAAAGAGGGCATCCAAGCGCCATATAAGAAACGGAGCTGGCCATGAGCACGACTTGGTCATGTGACCAAGTCATGTGACCAAGTCGACCAATGGCGCGACCGATACAGATATCGATAATGGTGGTACTGTATAGAAACCCCGAAGCAAATATCGATTCATCTTAAATATCTTTTGTATCGATATAAACAGAGCAAAATGGCCGACGGGAGATGAAAAAGAGCACCGTAGTAACCGGATTATCGTAAAAACCACGAATCGTACTAAACGGAACTACCAGTAAAGTCTGGTTATATCGATATCGGATATATCGATAGTCCCGGTTATATCGATACTATTTCTATGCACGCACGGAGAAAATTACATGCAAACAGGGTTGGATATATCGATAGTCCTGGTTATATCGATAGTCCGGGTTATATCGATACTATTTCTATGCACGCACGGAGAAAATTACATGCAAACAGGGTCGGATATATCGATAGTCCCGGTTATATCGATATTTTTTCGGACTCCCTTGAATATCGATATAATGAGACTTTACTGTAATTATACATAAAAATACTAGAAATGTGCACTTGAAATGAAAATGGTGTCATAATAAGCAGTATTATCAATATAAACGATATCGATATAACGAGACTTTACATAAAATAAAATATAAATATTATGATAAGAAAACTCACGTTTTTATGCTTCCCATATCATTATTTAGGTAGTACTTATTCAAATGACTCAATAAGATTGTTATATTGCCTGTTTTTTAGGACACACTTTGAACAAAGGCTTCATAGAAATCATGTACACCGTTTCATCCCCCAATGGTGAGGAAATGACCAAAATGAACAGCTCCGATTGGCTGGCAACCAATTCAGGGGTTGCCCCGCCTACAACTGAGATAGGCTCCACCATCCCCAAAATGTACATTTTGTACACAAACTCAAAACCAAGGGAGAGGGAATTCTATAGCTCACATGAAAAAAAAGTAGGCAGTACGCTGGGTAGTGGTTTGGACGTTTGCCTACCCAAAAAAAAACCATCTGTGACCGTATATAATCAGATTCCAGTAGTAGAATGCTGGAAACTCTTACTAGGTTAATAAATCAAAGACTTATCAGCTCAACATGTATCTGCAACTTGTTTCTTCAGGCTTGCCTCCAATACATCAAATGCATCTTTGATCCGAGTCCATGCGTTACACTCCTCGATGTGGAATGCAGCACAATGTTACTTGGTTAATAACGCAAAAGTGTGTCAGCTCAACAGGCATCCGCTAAGGTTAAAAAGAGTCTCCGAGTATTTTTCGCGGATACGAGTGAATGGAAATAGTCGTGCTCAGAGTTAACAGCAGTCAACATCCACCCTCTGCTTTGCTTCCTGCTCTTCACACACACATGTTGATGAGTTGTCTGAACACACACACACACACACAAAAAGACGACTAGGCCAGGTTCTTTGGTGTGTGTGCATGTGTAAGGCACATGACATTTTCCATTTCTACACATGTGCGGGGAAGCAGATGAGAGGATCTCTCATTTCTTTCCACATTTTAAGTGTTACCCTCTCACATCTCTGGTAGACCAAATATTTGCCACGACTTGGAGACATTCCTGGGCAGCTCCCCTCACTTACTTCTAGGCCAGGAATGAAAGGGAACCGACTCTTCACTTGTAATGTTTTCCTTTCAACTGAAAACATGACATTTATAAAAAGATACATTGACATTATACAGTGATACGAACTTAATTGGTTCCCAGAAAGTGTGTGTAAGGTGAAAAGTGTGTATTCCAAACATTAATTTCCCATAGTAAACTATTAAAATGAGAATAATCCGTTCCCAGGTCCCCATAAAACATAATTTCCAACTAAATAAGCCTTAAAACTGCACAAAATATACCTTATTTTATGTGTAATAAATGTGCTATGGTATTGTAATTAAACAACTAAACTGTACTGTATAATAAAGTCGTTTTATTTACCTTTGTGATGGGAGTTAATGTAGTTGCCTCTTGATGATATCCGAGTGAAGTTGCCGTACTTTCTCTGCGATAATACCCACACTCACAATGTCCCCTGCTAGCTGCTTTTCATTAATCCAAATCAAGAGAAATTTTTCAACCTCTTCTAGTGCATGAGACCCTTGCTGAGACAACACAGAAAGCCACACGTAGCAATGGTCGACTTAGCGTACTGGTACTGGGACGCAAAGTCAAATACAGTGAGACCAACTTACAAACACCTCAACTTACAAACTTTTTGTCTTACAAACGTCAAATTTATGAAAATTAAACCTTATAATAGGCACTATTTTCATAATACACACCCACCACGGTTGGCGGAGTGATCTTCGGCGGAAGCACACGACCGAACAGCACCAGAGGTTAAGTTACCAACAGTCGTCATGTAATGCGCCTCTCTTTCCAAACAGCAATTCCCTTTGACCTTCGACCTCCAACGCCATTCCATCAAGCCATAAATGACCATCACAAATGTAAATAAAGTGACTTTATGATACAATGCAGTGTATTTCTTTCATTGCAATACAATAGCACATTTATTATACATAGAATAAGGTATGTTGTGTGTAGTTTTAAGGCTTATTTATTTGAAAAGGATATTTTATGGAAACCCGGGAACGGATTATTCCCATTTTAATGGTTTCCTATGGGAATTTTTTTTTGAGATACACACTTTTCGTCTTACACACTCTGTCTGGGAACCAATTAAGTTCGTAAATTGAGGTCTCACTGTATTTCCCATTTGCTATCTATTAGCTGTCTAACTATCTAGCTAGCTATCTATTAATTATCTATTAGCTAGCTAGCTAACTTGATCTATTTGAATTATTCCCGGCTGATCTATTAGTTTTCTATTCGCTAGCTAGCCAACTTGATCTATTTGAGTTAATCCCGGTTGAACGGGGGTCACCGTTGCTGGCTACCTAGTTAGCTAACTATTTGCTATCGATTTGCTGTCTAACTAGCTAGCTAGCTATATATTAGTTATCTATTAGCTAGCTAGCTAACTTGATCTATTTGTGTTTTTCCCGGTTGAGTGAACGCTGGCGCATGTGGCTGCCGCTGCTCACCCACAGAAAAACTGATCCTGTGTCTGTAAAGTGACCATTATTATTATTATTATTATTATTATTATTATTATTATTATTTTCCCACATGCAGGATTGATACAAATTTCCACATGCTTATTCCACTCAATTCTTTTTTTTTAGGGTGGAATTCCAGAATAAGTTTTATTCCGGCCAAGGCTTCAAGTTTGTCCCCTTTTCATTCGAGAGCATCCTGGATGGAAGATTTGACGAATGATCATCTGGAGTCGAAACTTCTTTCTTCCTATCGGCGTGAACGTGCGTGAACCCTCGTGCAAACCTCTGTGTCCCTCTAGTGGCATTCCAAAAAAACCTTGATTGTGTACTGTGGTAGAAACAAGTCTAGTTATTTGAAAGCATTTCAAGACACTGGAAGTCATTGTGCTAGCTATCGTGTACACCCCCTGTCTCGCAGAATTTCCTGTTGATTATTATTTTTTTTTTTGAAAGCTTCAGTGAGGATTGTGAACTAAGGTTTAATTTCCTGTTGTGAGTCTAAATCCTCCACTTTTTCAAGTACAAAATGTCCGTGGACAACTTTCAACTTCAAAGCTGTGGAAAAACTCACTTTATGGAAATAACCACAAGACCAGAAAGCGTCTGTTTGACTGGCACCGTATTCATCCAATCGTCTCTTGTATTGAAAACTTGCGCAAATGGAATTGGGCAGTACAAGGAAGCACGTGAAGGGATTAGCTATCTGCTAGCTAGCTAGCTAACAGATATCTAGATCTATCTGTGTATTTAATAGTGACATTCAGTGTATTAGCTAACTAACTAGCTAGCTAGGTATTAGCTATAGAGCTATCTAGGTGGCTAGCTATATAGCTAGCTATCTGAAGGGATAAGCTATCTGTTGACTATCTATTAGCTATCTGCTAGCTAGCATGCTAGCAGATATCTAGATCCATCTGTGTATTTAATAGTGACATTCAGTGTATGAGCTAACTAACTAACTAACTAGCTAGCTAGCTAGCCATTAGATATAGAGCTACCTAGGTGGCTAGCTAGCTTTCTATCTATCTGAGTTACTTCCGGGTTGAGTGAACGCTGGCGCGTGTGGCTGCCGCTGCTCACCCTCAGAAAAACTGATCCTGTGACTGTTAAGTGACCTTGAGAGTTTTGAAAGGCGCTCAAAAATGAAATGTATTATTATTATTATTATTATTATTATTATTATTTTGGGATAGTGGTGTATAATGGAATTATATCAGTTCCCAGTAAGCAAAACAATAGCAGTTGACAAATTAAAGTTGCTCTTAATTAGCTACTACAGTTTATCATGTCATCAGGTTACAGAGTGCACGAAAGGGTTAATAACAGCAAAAAAATTGGTGTAATAGGAAGGATCCCTTTGATAGCTACATTATATCCAGGATTAATTGTTATATTTGTTTGGGAAGCTACTTGTCATCTCAATGTTATTTTCCTGCAAAAAGTATACATATATCGTCCGTGTAGTTGTTTTCATGTTTTAATGAGAAGAAAATGATCTCTGACAAGATTGAGTATTTCCTATTGTCTCCTGCATGTCGTCTGTATAATAATAAGAATCCACCGCATATAGCTATATTTTACGTTTTAAGACACGCTCTGAATATTCAGGAAGTCTTGTTTTTGAGTTGGTGATGAGTCCGTACGTGACGTAATGAAAGGACCGCCCCCTGACCGAAAAAAAAAAAAAACACATTGTAGCAGTCCTTCCATCACATCAATGGATTTTGCTATACATGTTTGGTCTGAGAACCGTGGTGCACCCAAAAGCAGACAGAAGAGGGCATCCAAGCTCCATATAAGGAATTTATCAGCCTGTGGAAGCGGAGGTGGCCACTGGAGGTCGCCATTTTGTTCCTCTTTTTTTTGGGGTGAGAGATTTCCCACCCCAATGTTGCCTCAAAATGGCACATATAATTATTTAATCGATTGCAAACATGTATGCTTTCCTCTTCAGAACTATGTGAATCATATTCATAACTGGATGTGTAACAAGAAAACATATTCTCCGAATCTGAAGCCATTGTTTGGATTCTCCAGCAATGCAAGACGTCTTGGTGTGACGTCACAAACTGGGGGCGGGACTTTCTGAAAATTTTGGGTATTTTAGATGCTATCAAACGTTTTTCTGACATCGGTTGTCCTTTAAGATTATGAAATAAAAACGGCAACTTTATGGTGAGTCTGTCCATCTGTAGCATTCATACACCCAGCAATTATGTTGATTATTTAATGGAAAACTGTTTTAGATAGAGCAACAGAAATCAAAATGTGATGAATGTGTATTGCTTATGAGAGATAATATATTGCCATTGTTGTTTTGTGGCTCCTTCTGGTAATATGTGTTAATGTGGGACACCAAAAATGTCAAACTTTATTGGTTAATGTGCCAGTGTGATTGTGATGTGATCAATAAAGATTTGGGTTTTAAATGTTGATGTTTTTTTACGTCGTGTTTATTGTTGTTTTTTCTTAGATAGATAGATAGATAGATAGATAGATAGATAGATAGATAGATAGATAGATAGATAGATAGATAGATAGATAGATAGATAGATAGATAGATAGCTATTAGCTATCTATTGGCTTGCTAGCTAGCTTTCTATCTATTTGTCTTACTATCCTGTTTGAGTTACTTCCGGGTTGAGTGAACGCTGGCGCTTGTGGCTGCCACTGCTCACCCACAGAAAAACCCCTGATTCTATTAGTGCCGTCAGATAAAATGTACAAGTACATTATTTTGTCTTCACTTTTAAAACAATAAGTGTGCCTTGTAGCTATCTAGCTGGCTAGCTAGCTATGTAACTGGCTATTTATTAGCTACATGGCTATCTAGCTAGTCAGCTAACTGTCTAGCTGGCTATCTATTAGCTATCTGCGAGCTAGCTAGCTAGCTTTCTATCTATTTGAGTTACTTCTGGGTTGAATGAACGCTGGCGCATGTGGCTGCCGCTGCTCACCCGCATAAAAAAACCATCCTGCGACTGTAAAGTGACCTTGAGAGTTTTGAAAGGTACTCATAAATGACATTTATTATTATTATGATTAATATTTGTTTTTATGTGCAGTTACAGTATCAACAGGAAGTAGTATAGTAGAAAAAATATAAATATACTGTCGCAACAAAAATCATTCTGTAACATTTGATATGAAAGTCATGCAACTTAGCCCTTCTTAAATAACTCAAATAACTAACTTGAATTATCGAGTTTGAAAATTATTTTGTTACATGGTGTTTAACGTCGAAAAACTAATATAATTAACTTCAATTATTAATATTCAATTGAAAAACCTTCATTTAATGTATTTAATTTCGATTTCATTCCACTGTGAATTATTAATCATTTCGTCCTACATTTCATACACGAATCTTTTATTTTGAAAGGTCTACCGGAAAATGTACATATTATCACGGAAACTTGTTACAAATACCGATACTCACTGGAGTGGACAACAAACCTAACAAGAGAAACTTTGTTTTTGTCCTCATGGAAAATCATATTCACTTGAAATTACAATATTTTATCAGCACAGGTGATCAAGACAACTGTTGGATATTTTAAAGCTTCATCGAACACTAATTGGAAGTCGAACGGTAGCGAGAAAATCGCCTCATCTGCAAACTTTGTCGCGCTCTGTGACGGTTTTCTACTAAGCTAACTTGGCTAATTGTTGGAGTTAAAATTCCACATTTGTATTTATTTTCTTGGGTGGCACTGGCCCTAAAGCGTCTCATTGCGGATCTCAGATGTATCATCCAATATTTCATTGTAAGTTTTTGTTTAAAGTAGAGCAACTACCTGGCTTTGTGTTAGGCCTTTCTGTCGTGGTAAAAAAAAAAATATATATTCAAAAGTGAAGGTTTTGCATCGGTGCATTGAATACGTACTTCAACTCAACGCTAACTTTCCAGTAACTTCAACGTTTTCAATTCAAATGAACATTTGTAAATTGATTACTATAAACGACAATATTCACCATTTAGGTGTGATTGACAATTTGATGAATTTTGCTGTTCTAAACGGAAGTTTAAACCGATTAAATGCTTAAAATTAGGATTGTCCTAATAGTGTTCATTATGCAGATCAAAATCAGAATCATCTTTATTGCCAAGTACAGTGAACTTAATTGGTTCCCAGAAACTGTGTGCAAGGCGAAGTGTGTCTTCCAAACGTTAATTTCCCATAGGAAACCATTAAAAACGAGAGTAATCCGTTTCCAGGTCCCCATAAAACGTAATTTTCGACTAAATAAGTCTTGAAACAACACAAAATATTCCGTATTTTATGTATAATAAATGTGTTATTGTATTGTAATTAAAGAAATAAACTGTACTGTTAAATAAAGTTGTTTTATTTACCTTTGTGATAATCGTTGATGTAGTTGCTGTGCTTTCTCGGCGATAATACCCTCACTCACACTGTCCCCTACGAGCTGCTTTTCGTTCATCCAAATCAACAAAAGTTTTTCAACCTCTTGTATTGTTTAATGAGACCGTTGCTTAGACAACACAGAAGCACCCTTAGCCACACGTAGCAATGGTCGACTTAGCATACTGGTACTGGGACGCTAAGTCACACAAAGGCCCACCTCGTTTGGGTTTTTCGATGATCTCCTTCTCCTCAACCGTAATTTTCTTTTGTGTCTTCTTCGACTTAACACTAACCTGCGACGGGGTCTTTTTCAGTCCCATAATAGTAAAAGTATCCTCGATAACAAACCATGTCTGCACTCAAAGAAAGAGCGTGACAAAAAATTTACGCGCCAGCCACCGTGGCGCTACGTGTGTTTTTCCCGAAAACTAGTTTGTATGCTAAAGCGTTCGTAAGCCGAGGTATCGCTGTATGTAGAACACACAAGGAATTTGTCTCCGCTGGAACACGCTGCACTAGTATCAAGAAAAATGGAGGCACTATACAGATAGGACGCTGACTGTGACAAATGTAAATCCATGTTGTCAATATGTTTTATGGGATTTCTGACAAATTGTGTATTAGTCGTAAGTGAATGCATCACATTTGTATGTGGTACTCTACTGGAAACGCAGCATCATGCTACTACTGTACGCCTAACATTGAATACCTCCGCTGTTGCAGAATTCAGTGTGATGGAGTGAGAATGGGACGAGGCGGCGTCGAAAGCGACTTCAGCCCTGGAGGCTGATGCACGTTTTCCATCGGCCCGCCAGAATGCACATAGCATCTGTTGGCGTCAGTAAGGTCGGCTTCCTGTTTTCCCTTGCGCTCTGCGGCCTCCTCTTGTTGCTCATCCCTGCTCTCCAACCCACGGGCCGCCAGTTAGACCTGCCACAGCCTAGACCTCAAGTGAGGACCTCATCATCCCCTTTACAGCACAGTACAGACGTTTCTGATTCTACTGGGGACACAGAAAGGTTGACGGGGTTAAATATTAGCTCGGAAGGGATGAATGGTACCGTAGAGACGAAACCTTTTGAGAATGACGACTACAAGGAGACATACTCTGAAAAACATACTCTGCCTCAAGGACAAACGCAAATACTTCCGGGACCTGGATCACGTGACGCACTGGAATTAAAGGACATTTTTATTGCGGTTAAAACCACCAGGAAGTACCACAAATCCAGAGTAGAGCTTCTGATTCAGACCTGGATATCTCAGGCCAAAGAACAGGTGAGAATAACGTTTGTGTTACGGAAATACAGTGATACCTCTGCTTACGAACGCTTTAGCTAACGAACGTTGAATTCGCGAGAAGATAATCTTGGCATACAAACTATTTTTTGGGAAACACACGGAGCGCCACAATGAGCGATGTGTCGTTCGCTAACGAGCCGGTTCTTGGAGCTCCTGAAATGGCAGACGTTTTTTTTTTCCCCCTCCATTCCCCGCCCCCAGTTTTCGCTTAAAGCCACGCGTGATTGGTCACACACGAAAGAGAAACGACAGAGCTTGAAAAAAAAGTGAAATGGTGAGAAAATGGATCGAAAACTTGATTTTTGTTTCAACTTGTGTAGAAACTTGAGTGTAGACTGCAAGGTTAAAATATCCCATTAATCAGGCTCCACAAGCCATCTGTACAATTTGAAGACAACATACAAGCAAGGAAACCAGCTATTAAGGAAGTTTCTAGTGTGTCTGCCTGCATCTGTTGCTGTTGCAATATCACAACTTCTAAGATGTACAACACAGATCTCCTTGATGCAAAAAGCTATCCATTCCATCAAGCCATCAACGACCATCACAAAGGTAAATAAAACCACTTTATTATACAGTACCGTTTGTTTCTTTAATTACAATACACACTAAGGGATATTGTGTGTAGTTTTAAAGGACAACCGACGTCTCCGGACATGTTGTGGCCATAATTTGTGAAATGGCTTCAAATGACTTCTATTGAGCGTATTTTAATAAGATTCCACCGCATATAGCTATATTTTACGTTTTAAGACTCGCTCTGAATATTCAGGAAGTCTTTTTTTTGAGTTGGTGACGAGTCCGTACGTGACGTCAGGAAAGGACCGCCCACTGACCGAAAAAAGACACATTGTAGCAGTCCTTCATCAACGTCAATGGATTTTGCTGTACATGTTTGGTCTGAGAACCGTGTTGCACCCAAAAGCCGCCAGAAGAGGGACTCCAAGCTCCATATAAGGAATTTATCAGCCTGTGGAAGCGGAGGTGGCCACTGGAGGTCGCCATTTTGTGCCTCTTTTTTTTGGGGTGAGAGATTTTCCCCCAATGTTGCCTCAAAATGGCACATATAATTCTTTAATCGATTGCAAACATGTATGCTTCCCTCTTCAGAACTATTTCAATCATATTCATAACTGGATGTGTAACAAGAATTATGAATTAAGAACATATTCTCCGAATCTGAAGCCATTGTTTGGATTCTCCAGCAATGCAAGACGTCTTTGCGTGACGTCACGAACTGGGGGCGGGACTTTCTGAAAATGCCCAATTCGCAGCTCAATTTTTTTGCAGATTTTGGACACTTTAAGTCATTTTTATTGGTGTTTTGCATTTGAATAAAAATATCATACTTCGTGTTTTGGGTATTTTAGATGCTATAAAACGTTTTCCTGATGTCAGTTAAAAACCAAAAAAGTGACGTCGGTTGCCCTTTAAGGGTTAATTAGTTGAAAATTATGTTTTATGAGGACCTGGGCACGGATTATTCTCATTTTAATGGTTTCCTATGGGAAATTAATGTTTGGAATACACACTTTTCACGAACGGATTATTCTCATTTTAATGGTTTCCTATGGGAAAATAATGTTTGGAATACACACTTTTCACCTTACACACACTTTCTGGGAACCAACCAAGTTCGTAAGCCAAGGTTATCACTGTACAACTAACTTCCACCACACACATTGTGCCGTTTGAGAAGTTTTCAACATTGCGTCTTTGTCTCTTTCAGACCTTTTTATTCTCAGATAGTGAAGACAAAGACCTGCAGATGAGAACAGGTAATTATGCCCTAACTATTAACAAAATGAGAATTATGGGATGAAAAACGGACATATTTTAGCCATTATGTTTCATTTACCCTGTAACCAACAGGTGTCAAAGTCAAGGCCCAGGGGCCAAATCTGGCCCGCCACGTCATTGTATTCGGCCCACGAACGTAAATCAAGCATGTCAAGTGCCATGAAAATCCAAACCTACATTTCAAGTTATCTTATATGAACAACAATAACAGTCATTATTCTTGATTTGAGATTTGAAAACTAGTAATTCGTCAATTTATTTTGTGCTCTGTATGTAATATGCGGATTGGATTCAATTCCCAAAATTCATAACGGCCTTTGAGAGGAAACCGTAACCGCGGCAAAAAATGACTTTGACACCACTGTTTTAACCCGATATCATAAAGTGCCCACCGGAGTAATTTTTGTCCCCTGAAATAAGATGACTTGATGTTTTTAGAAAGAAATGACCGTCTTGTTTTTTTGCTTTTTATTATTAATAGGTGCGAATATTATGAACACCAACTGCTCCGCGGCTCACACGCGACAGGCTCTTTGCTGCAAGATGTCTGTCGAGTATGACAAATTCATTGAATCTCAAAAGAAGTGAGTTATCGTTCGTACCTCTGAGAATCACACCTGAACACACACACAGTTTGTCGAAGAATATTTTGTGTGCTGCAGGTGGTTTTGTCATGTCGACGATGACAACTACGTCATCCTACCTAGCCTGTTGCAACTGCTGTCTTCTTATCACCACAGTCAAGATGTTTATCTTGGTCGGCCCAGCCTCGATCACCCCGTAGAGGCTGCAGAAAGGGTCAAGAGCAACGGAATGGTCAGTAACTAGAATTTAAGTTGCTAAGCTACCGTATTTTCCGGGTTATAAATCGCTGCGGCGCGTATCGTGAAGGCGCTCAAGGCGATAGTGATGATAGTGGACTTGGGGGAAGCATCCATCACCACAGCTTGCCCTCCCACAAACCAACTTCATCTTGTCAACCGTCGAGACCTTCAAGTTCCTGGGAATCACACTCTCCCAAGACATTGGATGTACAGTGAGGCCTCAATTTACAAACTTAATTGGTTGCCAGACAAAGTGTGTAAGGCTAAAAGTGTGTATCTCAAAAAAAAAATTCCCATAGGAAACCATTAAAATGGGAATAATCCGTTCCCGGGTTTCCATAAAATATACTTTTCAACTAAATACGCCTTAAAACTACACACAACATACCTTATTCTATGTATAATAAATGTGCGTATTGTATTGTAATGAAAGAAATACACTGAATTGTATCATAAAGTCACTTTATTTACATTTGTGATTGTCATTTATGGCTTGATGGAATGGTGTTGGAGGTCAAAGGGAATTGCTGTTTGGAAAGAGAGGCGCATTACATAATTAAAGAAATAAACTGTGCTGTAAAATAAAGTTTTATTGACCTTTTTGATGGTCGTTGATGGCTTATGGAAGGAGAGTCACCTTCCATAAGGACTGTCACTAACTTAACCTCTGGTGCTGTTCGCTCGTGTGCTTCCCCCGAAGATCACTACGCCAGCCGTGGTGGGTGTGTATTATGAAAATAATGCTTATTATAAGGTTTAATTTTTGTAAATCACATTTTGGCCGGAATTTATTGCTTTTTAGTGAAGTGTACTTTATATTAATGGATAAAAAACCGGTTTGTATTTGATTTAAAAATGCAATCATTTTTTTTTTTCATTTCAGGTGTCAGTCAAGTTCTGGTTTGCAACAGGTGGGGCGGGTTTCTGTATCAGCCGCGGTTTGGCACTGAAAATGAGTCCGTGGGCCAGGTAGGTCCTGTTTTTTTCCGCATCAAGCAGTTTTTTTAATTTTGTTTTACTGTACAGTGATACCTTGACTTACGAACTTAATTGGTTCCCTGAGAGAGTGTGTAAGGCGAAAAGTGTGTATCCCAAAAATTAATTTCCCATAGGAAACCATTAAAATGAGAATAATCCGTTCCCAGGTCCCCATAAAACATAATTTTCTACTTTCTAATTTTCTAAGCCTTAAAACTACACAAAATATACCCTATTTTATGGATAATAAATGTGCTATGGTATTATAATTAAAGAAATAAATTGGATTGGATTGGATTTTCCTTTATTAGTCTCACAGTGGAGAAATTTACATTTCACAGCAGAAAATTGTACTGTATAATAAAGTCATTTTATTTACCTTTGTGATGGTCGTTGATGGCTTGATGGAATGGAGTGGCCGCTTTCATCAGCATTATACACTTGATGAGGAACGTAGCCTTCTTCTTTTTCACCATCTTGTAGGTGCTTTCTCTGCGATAATTTTACCTAGTTCCTCATCAATTGTGTTCTGTTTAGCTGGGTTAATAGCTTTTTGCATCAAGTGTACAGATGGCTTGTGCGGGTTATTTGTGGAGCCTGATTGATGGGATATTTTAACCTTGCAGTCTACTCTCTGCCTTTGAAATATCAAAGTTGAAACGAGTCCAAATTTCACTGTTTTCTATCCATTGTCTCACTCTGTCGTCTGCCTGTCTCTTTAATGTTTGAACTACCTACCCTCACTGCTGCGTTCTTGACCAATCACGTGGCTTTAACCGAAGACTGGGGGCGGGGAATAGAGGACCAAAACAAGCCAGTTGCCATTTTCTTTTAGGAGAACGGGCTCGTTCACGAACGACACATCACTCATTGTGGCAGCTCTGTGTGTATCTCGAGAAATAGTTTGTATGCCAAGGTAAAATGTTCATAAATTTAACGTTCGTAAACCGAAAAGTTTGTAAGCCAAGGGGTTCATAAACCGAGGTATCACTGTACTCAGGTTTTCCTTACAAACATTGTATTCTTAGATTTAGAAATACAGTGATACCTCAGCTTACGAACTTAATTGGTTCCCAGAAAGTGTGCATAAGGCAAAAAGTTTGTCTGCCAAAAATTTATTTCCCATAAGAAACCATTAATAATTAGAATAATCCGTTCCCAGGTCCCCATAAAGCATAATTTTCTACTAAATAAGCCTTAAAACTACACAAAATATACCTTATTTAATGTATAATAAATGTGCTATTGTATTGTAATTAAAGAAATAAACTATACTGTATAATAAAGTCATTTTATTTAACTTCGTTGATGTAGTTGTCTCTTGATGATATTAGAGTGAAGTTGCCGTGCTTTCTCGGCGATAATACCCTCACACACTGTCCCCTGCTAGCTGCTTTTCGTTAATCCAAATCAACAGACGTTTTTCAACCTCTTCTATTGCCTGAGACCGTTGCTTAGACAACACGGAAACACCCTTAGCCACACGTAGCAATGGTCGACTTAGCGTACTGGGACGCGAAGTCACACAAACGCACACTTCGTTCGTGTTTTTCGATGATCTCCTTCTTCTGCTCAAGCGTCATTTTCTTTTGTGTCCTCTTCGCCTTAACACTAGCCTGTGGTGGGGTCTTTTTCGCTCCCATAATAGTAAATGTGCTCCACTCGATAACAAGCCACGTCTGCACTCTAAATTCAATGTTGTGATTTCAGTTTGGGGAATTTCATCAGCACTGCAGAGAAGATCCGCCTCCCGGATGATTGCACCATTGGCTACATTATTGAGGCTCTGTTGGAGGTCCCTTTAATACACACACACCTCTTCCACTCCCATCTGGAACATCTTCCAAAGCTACCCAATGACAGTGTGTTGGAGCAGGTTAGTGCGTTTGTGTTCTTGACCCCGTTCGCATCAAAAGGGAGTGCGTATTTTCAACAGCAAAGTTATCGAAGGAAGAAGAAAGGAAAGGAAGAAGTAGACAAACAAAATAAAGGAGCTGCTGAAAAGGCAGACACTCTTATGGCGCCATCTTGAAGTCAAAAGAAAAAAAATATGACAACACAAAGACAGGTCCCCATAAAACATAATTTTCTACTAAATAAGCCTTAAAACTACACAAAATATACCTTATTTAGCTTGCTGTTTAGCTAAGCAACCTTTTTACAAATTCATGCATTTGCTAACTAGATAGACAGATGCATGTTAACTACTGCTAGCTTGACAAGAATTAGCTTATTAGATAGCCATTTTAGCTAGCTGTTGAGCAAAACAACTTTTTAGAAATACATGTGACCTTGAGTTTTGAAAGGTGCTTATAAATTAAATGTATTATTATTATTACTGTATCTATTACCTCGCTAGCTAGCTTTCTATCTATTTGAGTTACTTCCGGGTTGGGTGAACGCTAACGCGTGGGGCTGCCGCCACTCACCCACAGAAAAGCTTATCCTGTGACTGTAAAGTGACCTTGAGAGTTTTGAAAGGCGCTTATAAATGAAATGTATGATTATTATTACTTTCTGCACCATCTTTGTTGTATGAAGCAGTCTAGATGAAAGAGGAAAGGATCAAAGCGTCCTTTTCACCAGTGGAACAGGGAGGTCATGGCGAAATGTCTGCTACAAGCAAAATGTTGAAAGCAAACACAAAGCTGTAGCATTCATTAACGAAAAGACATTGTCTCACATCTCCTGTCTCTCGTAAATCCGCTTCAATTCCAAGCTGCGACAGTTCCACATTCTTTCTTCCCAATCGTGGGCTCTTCAAGCCACGCATCCATCCAGCTGAACCAAGCGGGGCTGTGAAAATGTTGCCCATTCCAGGCGTACAAAAGCACAATCATCTCAGAGCTGTCCAGCGATGACAGTCAAATGGCACTGACATTCACAAATCAAAAACGGTGCTGGCGTAATCCGTATCTGTTCCACACGACGCAAAGTGGCAAAACAAAACACAAATACAACACAAAAAAAAGCTCATGAAAGCACTTGCTGATGACTGCCTACTCGGGCGCCATCTTGGACGTCTTTATAACGCCGCATGGTCAATGATTAGCGTTCTATCCGAACCTTGAGTTTGAGAAGACCAACTTTTAATTTTTTTCCCCTTAAAAGGTGACGCTGAGCTATGGAGGCTATGAGAATCGCCGGAATGTGGTCAGCATTGTCGGAGGATTTTCACTGGTTGAAGATCCGACAAGGTAAGATGAATGACTAATCCAACACGTTGCTGTTCTTCAGCTCATATATTCGTGAGACGATACATTAACAAGTCACTATTCCAATTCCACAGGTTTAAGACTGTACACTGCCTACTCTATCCGGATACTGACTGGTGTCCAAAGCCTAAACCTCATCATGGAAAGTGACTTCCGTACTACCCTTTTCCCAGCAGATCTAAATTTAAAAACTCAAGCAACCTAAAGTTGCGACTTCCTCAAAGCTTTAATTCAAGCCACGCTCGACCTACCTCATAAAAGTTGATTCATTCGCCAAAAGTCATCCTGAAAACAGAAAAACAAAAATGAATCAGTTGTGGTTCATAGTGTAGAGTATGTGAAGATCCATCTTGGAATCCAACGTCAAATTACACACATTTTCTGCTTGTGATGACTGAAAATTGAAGAAACAATGGCTCGAATGCATAAAACTGAAGTGTTGGAGAAAGGACATACAGTGAGACCTCAACTTACAAACACCTTATCTTACAAACTTTTCGTCTTAAAAACGTCAAATGTATGAAAATTAAACCTTATAATAAGCACTATTTTCATAATACACACCCACCACGGCTGGCGGAGTGATCGTCGGCGGAAGCACACGACCGAACAGCGCTCCAGCCAGCGCTACTTTCCATACGCCCTCTCATTGAATGCACACGTCGATCGCCTCCTTGGAGCTTTTTGCTGATAATTTTACTATGATGGGACCGAAAAAAAAAAACCCACCACAGGCTCATGTTCAGCCCAAGAAGACACAAAATAAAATCACCGTCGCTGAGAAGAATGAGATACAGTAAAGTCTTGTTATATCGATATTCAAGGGAGCCCGAAAAAATATCGATATAACCGGGACTATCGATATATCCGACCCTGTTTGCATGTAATTTTCTCCGCGCGTGCATAGAAATAGTATCGATATAACCGGGACTATCGATATATCCGATATCGATATAACGAGACTTGACTGTAATTGAAAAACACAAACGAGGTGTGCGTTCGTGTGATTTAGTGGCCGAATTTCTTTTTGAGATACACACTTTTCGCCTTACACACTCTGTCTGGGAACCAATTAAGTTCGTAAGTTGAGGTCTCACTGTACAGGTAACATCCGATTTACGACCACCCGTACTTACGACCACGACCGCCGGACAGTGATCCGTGCAGGATGATTTATTAAGAGACAGCACAAAGCGCTGGTCCCAAAAAGAGGACCAGGGGAATAATCAAAAATACCAAAAGGGAAACCCGACCCGCAGACTACGCCAATGGCGAAAAGCAACTTACATGTTACCTGTATTTTGTAGCTTTGTGAGGAGAGCATTTTGGGCTACCGCTAATAAGACTCCAAATGCACTTTCACTTGTTGTGATTATAACCCCCATTTTCAATGAAGTTGGAACGTTGAATGGAAAAAAAACAAATCCAATGGAGGAAATATTCACTCATTTTGAATTTGATGACTGCAGCATATCCTAAAAAAAAAGCTGGAACTAAGACAGTCAATGAATACTCAGAAAAATCAACTGTTTATACATCAACAGGTTCACTGGAAAACAGATAAGACACGATTGGGATGAAAGGAGAAAATATATGTTGGAGCAATTGCTGAGCAAATAATCGAACAGTTTGAAGAAAGTATCTGAATGTACAATTGCAAGGAATTGATATGTGAAGGATATTGAAATGCAGGCCCGGGAATACTTCAGAAAGCCGTCGTCAGTGATCGCAGTTTTTTTGCTACACCTACATGGTCTACCAGTTAAAAGCCTGGAATCAGCAACACCATAAAACACAACAAACAACAAGACCTGATCTTATCTGAGATCCACTGACAGCGGAAAAGTAAGCATATGCGTGTCAAATTGTTTTTGGAAGTCATATCGGACAAAGGATGTTCATCACAGCAAAGTCAGCTTGATTGTCTAATATGCTAATATGCATGACATATACATGTATGTATATACATACAGTACAGATGAAATTAATGTCCTCTCGGACCCAACGTGCATGGCACTTATGTGGCTAAAAAAGACACACAATTGACAACAGACAATGCATGTAATTTCTGAATGTAAAGTGAGGTAATGTCGTATGTAAAGTGAGGTAATGTCGTATGTAAAGTGAGGTAATGTCGTATGTAAAGTGAGGTAGTGTCGTATGTAAAGTGAGGTAGTGTAGTATGTAAATTGACATAGTGTAGTAATGCAAAAAAAAAAAAAAAGTTGAAGTGAGGTCTTACAGAAAAAAAACAAAAAATAGAGTTCAGGATGATAGTACAGCGTGTAGCGTGTACTCAGAGTTCAGTGAGTGTTGCAGTGGGAATGGGCAGGGGGGGCAGGGTTGGGAGGGAGTTGAGTCTCCTGACTGCCTGGTGGCACGTAGTACAACAGCTTGGGTTGGGTTGTCAAACCTCATTTTTTTGCCGCAAGCCACATTGTAGTTACTGTTTCTTCTCGAGTGCCGTTATGAATTTTGGGGAAAAACATTAGAATGTTTCATCTCCTCCACATATTACATACAGCAAGCACAACACATTGATGAATGACTAGTTTTCAAATCCGTTTTTACATTGGACAATTTAAACTCAAACAAAGTGTCAACAATTAGTTGTCAGTTCCCAAAATACTTTTTTCGGTATATGTTGCCAGCATGAAATTCAAAAAGAGTCAAAATGTATTTACACAATGCAGTATATTGTATATTCAAACCAATATACAGTCAGACCTCAACTTACGAAATTAATTGGTTCCCAGAGAGAGTGTGTAAGGCGAAAAGTGTGTATCTCGAAAAAAAAATTCCCATAGGAAACCATTAAAATGGGAATAATCCGTTCCCGGGTTTCCATAAAATATGCTTTTCAACTAAATAAGCCTTAAAACTACACACAACATACCTTATTCTATGTATAGTAAATGTGCTATTGTATTGTAATGAAAGAAATACACTGCATTGTATCATAAAGTCACTTTATTTACATTTGTGATGGTCATTGATGGCTTGATAGAATGGCGTTGGAGGTCAAAGGGAATTGCTGTTTGGAAAGAGAGGCGCATTACATGAGGACTGTAATTAAAGAAATAAACTGTGCTGTAAAATAAAGTTTTATTGACCTTTTTGATGGTCGTTGATGGCTTATGGAAGGAGAGTCACCTTCCATAAGGACTGGTTGGTAACTTAACCTCTGGTGCTGTTCGGTCATGTGCTTCCGCCGAAGATTACTCCGCCAGCCGTGGTGGGTGTGTATTATGAAAATAGTGCTTATTATAAGGTTTAATTTTCATAAATTTGACGTTTGTAAGACGAAAAGTTTGTAAGTTGAGGTCTCACTGTACTGTATTAAAAATTCAGCAGGTATTCAACACAAAGCTCAAACCATATTCATTGTATTTGCAAACACGCTAGCCGCAATAATGCTAGCAAAGCTAGACTGGACATCACACCAAAGCAACCAAACAAAACAAGCTATTAAAAAGACATTTTAAACGCATGAAAGGGTTAATAACTTTTAACCACTATCCCTTCATTATATTAGCTATAAAGCTTTATAACTATCTAGTTAGCTAGCTATCTAGATGACTATCTGTTAGGTATATAGCTATACAGCTAGCTCGCTATCTGTCAAGCTATCTATTAAGACCTAGCTAGCTTTCTTTTAGCTATCTATTAGCTAGCTAGCTTTCTATCTGAGTTACTTAGCTATCTATTAGCTGTCTATTAGCCAGCTAGCTTTCTATCTGAGTTACTTCCGGGTTGAGTGAAGACCTAGCTAGCTATCTATTAGCTAGCTAGCTTCCTATCTGAGTTACTTAGCTATCTATTAGCTGTCTATTAGCCAGCTAGCTTTCTATCTGAGTTACTTCCGGGTTGAGTGAAGACCTAACTAGCTATCTATTAGCTAGCTAGCTTTCTATCCGAGTTACTTCTGGGTTGAGTCAACGCTGGCGCATGTGGCTGCCGCTGCTCACCACAAAGAAACGTATCCAGTGACTAAAGTGACCTTGAGAGTTTTGAAAGGCGCTTATAAATTAAATGGATTATTATTATTATTATTATTATTATTGCACTATTGCTATGTTACAAGTGTAAAAAATGTCTTCTCCAGGTCTATTTTCCACCTAGCAAGATGTTTTTCTTTATTTCGTTCATCTGGTACGCATTTTGCCTGTCTACTATTTAAATATTTGTAAATAGTTATTTTTACAATCCAGTATTTGAATAAATTACTCAAAAAAACTGGGAATGAAGGAAGATAACTCGAAAATGAAATACTGAAGTACCTCGTATGTGTAAAAATGAATTCATGCAGTACTTTTGTTGTGTTTGTTTTTGACTATAAAGTAACAGCAAAACATGCAATATTTTTTTTTAATGTGACATATCTTCATAAATGTCCTCCAGTTGTAAATTTGACATTTGTGTAACGGAGCCACGTTTGTTTTTTGCGCTATTTTGACAGTGCACGTGTGTCGTAGGCCATTCAACGTTAACTATACGTTAACAGGATCAAAGTCCAAATTTGTGTAAATATACAGTTCTTTTAAAATGTACATGATAAATAACCTGGATGTTTTCTTCCCCTTTTTCTCCTTTTTTTTTTACAATTTCAGTGTTGTAGTTAACAGATTCAACTGAACCGATATTTTCATAAAGTTGGATCCATTTTGGCAATTTGATTTGTGCATCTTTATTGGAAAACATTTGCTAAATTTACATTGTGAGATATGTTTATCGATGCAGTGTTAGTTTTCTCTGTACAATATTACCTCTTTGTCAAAAATCAAATTTGATATTAAAGTGTTGGTTGGTTAAAGTTAGAAATTGGATTCAATATCAGCCTTGTCAAAGATGTCATATTTTTTCCAATAATAGCAATCCGAGTTTATTAGCCAGGTGAGTATACAAATTTTAATCTTGTGATTAGGTTTGACAGCTATGGTTAATTTTAAATCACTTCTTTTTTATTTCGATTGTATAATTTTTCACAACGTCTTTGTATACAAACCTCGAATAGCAAATTCAAACGTGTCACTGCAGGTCAGCGTGTGGGACTATTATATGAATAAAGTTTTGTCATTTATTTTAAAAAAAGCGTGGTATGTTTTAAGACCGTCGCCTACAATTATGACTTTCTAAAGCAAAGGTGTCAAACATTTTGCCGAGTGGTATCGTGAGTTTCCTTTCCAGAGATGTTTATCGAACCTCATGTTTTGGTAAGGATAATAAACTAGATAAAATAGCTTTATTGACATTTATAAACTCTCCATGTGGTGAATAAACAAAATAACTTAGTGGGTTGTCGATGACACACCTGTCAACCCAAGGCGGTTGGCAATCTTACAAATATGTACTCTAATGGCCGCATTAGATTATTTGGCTAATGTCATATGCCCTTGAAAAATGGCGACTAATCTTACGTTTGATATAGCGTACGAACGAAAAATCAAACAATATAGTGAATGAAATTTTTTTTTAACGTATTTTATTACAAGTGGGCGGAAGTGCATTGCAGTCACGTGACCGGAAAAAGCAGACGCTAATAGCAACGCGATTATCTAGTCATGGACGGAAAACGTACAGATTTTGAATGTTCGCCGTACGAATTTAAAAATCAGTGCTCACTTGTACAAATGACGCCGAAACCGTACAACTTGAAAGATATATGCGATGACTGCGAATCTGCTGGAGGTTAATGTTCACTTTGGCCATAACCTTTAATCTTTAAATTTGGTAGCCAAACGGAACCACGTGACGCCTTTTCCTGACAACTCGCTGCAGGCTAGTTTGCACGACATCGGTGAGTTTAATAATTCACATTTCACATACATCCATAAAACGTACATATTTGTCGAAAATATTATTTAAATGAGAGTTTTTTGCAGTTTTCGTCGCGAATCATCACGCGATATTCTGACTTCCGGGCCGAGAGAGTGAAATGTACTGTTTTCATTTGCAGTTGATTTTATTTGGACATGGAGATTTCGTTCGAAGGCAAACACGCTCTGGTCACCGGAGCAGGAAAAGGTAAACGCCAGAAGCCTCCAAAAAAAACAAACAAACTTGCGGCTATCGTGGTGATTAGCGTCCCACTGGAGGGACGTGAACACCACGATAAAAGCTACCATAAAATACAATACGGTTCTCGACGAAATAAAATATAGTTGAATGTAATTCGTGCTACTGTTACACAAATGCGTCCAAACACATCGGTACGATGTTTAAATAATTCTATTTAAACCTGAATTGAAAACAAAATCCGACTGACAGGATTTGTATTTTTTTATTTTTAGTTTTGGCATTTTCAAACACCTGTGGTGCATTTTGATATTTAACTTCACTTTATGTTTTACAAAACGTATCAAAGTCTAGGCCCGGAGGCCAAATCTGGTCCACCACATCGTTTTATTAGGCCCTCGAAAGCAAATCAAGCTTGTGAAATTCCATGATGTTTGCTTAAATCCGAATGAAAATTTCAAATTGTCCTATGTAAAACACAATAAGTCATTTTTTTTCAGAGGTGGTCAGTCAAGGCCTTCTGTGCTGGCTCAAAAATATCTGAATCACGGAGTTGGTGTTAATTATCCGTTAATTTCTTTGGTTATTTATCTATTTATTTTTCTATTCATTTTTTTTTTAAACATTCTAATGGATTTCCCAAATTCATTACAAGAAACACACTAGCCAAAAAAAGCCAAACAACATTTAAAAATCCCGACTTTTATTGACTAATTAGCCTATGGAACAAGATGTAAAATGAATTTATTATATGTGCCTGCCACCCAAGTGAAGGTAAAACGGGGGCTAGCTAGCTGGCTATCAACCAGCTTGCTATCTAGCTAGCTATCAGATGGCTGGCTGGCTAGCTAGCTAGCTATCTATCAACTGCCTGGTTGGCTAGCTATCGATCAACTGGCTGGCTAGCTAGCTATCAGATAGCTGGCTAGCTATCAGCTGCCTGGCTGGCTAGCTATCGATCAACTGGCTGGCTAGCTATCAGCTGCCTGGCTGGCTAGCTATCGATCAACTGGCTGGATAGCTAGCTATCTATCAACTGCCTGGTTGGCTAGCTATCGATCAACTGGCTGGCTAGCTAGCTATCAGATGGCTGGCTAGCTAGCTATCTAGATAGCTAGCTAGCTATCAGCTGCCTGGCTGGCTAGCTATCGATCAACTGGCTGGCTAGCTAGCTATCTAACTTGTCCTATGACTGTGAAGTGACCTTGAGAGTTTTGAAGAGCGTTTGTAAATGAAATGTATTATTATTATTATTATTAGCTATCTCCTTGCTAGCTCGCTTTCTATCTATTTGAGTTACTTCCGGGTTGAGTGAACGCTGGCGCGTGTGGCTGCCGCTGCTCACCCACAGAAAAACTTAATTCTGTGACTGTAAAGTGACGTTGAGAGTTTTGAGAGGCACTTATAAATGAAATTTATTATTATTATTATTATTATTATTTATTATTATGGATGGGATATTTCTTCAAAATGACATACTGTACATCCCCGAATTCAAGTTTTTGTCACACCGCAGGGAGGTTTGTGTTTGTCTTGTCAGTTCCTGTTTTATTTTGGAAGTATATTTAAAATAAAAATAATAGATGTACTTGAAAAATGCTAACAATGAGTCCGTATATGGACTTTATGATTAAGTGGTCATATTTACCATCTCTATTTGATTATTTTTGGGTCTGTGTGGCCCAAAATGTTCAACAGTTTGTTTTTGTTGTATTAATTCACACTCCCTTATTTTATTTTGTATGTTTTTAATTTTTTTTGTGTGCGCACTGTCTCTTAGGGATTGGCAGGGCTACAGCTTTGGCTCTGGCACGTTGCGGTGCAATTGTCACCGCGCTCACCCGCACACAGTCTGACTTGGACAGCCTGGTGCAAGAGGTATATGATTATTAATAATAATAATAATAATAATACATTTATAAGCGCCTTTCAAAACTCTCAGTCACTTTACAGTCATAGGATATGTTTTTCTGTGAGTGAGCAGTGGCAGGCACATGTGCCAGCGTTCACTCAACCCGGAATATCTCAAATAGATGGAAAGCTAATAGCTAGCTAATAGATAGCTAATACATAGATACATAGATAGCTAGCGAGATAGCAAATATGTTTCCTGACTCAAATAGCTAGCTACACAGCTAATAGCCGAGATAGCTAGGTAATCGAGAGCTAGCTACATAGCTAGCTAATCGATAGCTAGCTAGATAGATAGATAGATAGATACGTAATACCTAGCTAGATAGATAGCTAATATGTTTCCTGACTCAAATAGCTAGCTACATAGCTAATATCTAGCTAGCTAATAGATAGATATAGATAGATAGATACGTAATACCTAGCTAGATAGATAGCTAATATGTTTCCTGACTCAAATAGCTAGCTACATAGCTAATATCTAGCTAGCTAATTGATAGATAGATAGATAGATAGATAGATAGATAGATAGATAGATAGATAGATAGATAGATAGATAGATAGATAGATAGATAGATAGATAGATAGATAGATAATACATAGCTAGCTAGATAGATAGCTAATATGTTTCCTGACTCAAATAGCTAGCTACATAGCTAATATCTAGCTAGCTAATTGATAGATAGATAGATAGATAGATAGATAGATAGATAGATAGATAGATAGATAGATAGATAGATAGATAGATAGATAGATAGATAGATAGATAGATAGATAGATAGATAGATACGTAATACCTAGCTAGATAGATAGCTAATATGTTTCCTGACTCAAATAGCTAGCTACATAGCTAATGTCTAGCTAGCTAATAGATAGATATAGATAGATACGTAATACCTAGCTAGATAGATAGCTAATATGTTTCCTGACTCAAATAGCTAGCTACATAGCTAATATCTAGCTAGCTAATTGATAGATAGATAGATAGATAGATAGATAGATAGATAGATAGATAGATAGATAGATAGATAGATAGATAGATAGATAGATAATACATAGCTAGCTAGATAGATAGCTAATATGTTTCCTGATTTAAATAGCTAGCTACATAGCTAATATCTAGCTAGCTAATTGATAGATAGATAGATACGTAATACCTAGCTAGATAGATAGCTAATATGTTTCCTGACTCAAATAGCTAGCTACATAGCTAATATCTAGCTAGCTAATAGATAGATAGATAGATATAGATAGATAGATACGTAATACCTAGCTAGATAGATAGCTAATATGTTTCCTGACTCAAATAGCTAGCTACATAGCTAATATCTAGCTAGCTAATAGATAGATAGATAGATAGATATAGATAGATAGATACGTAATACCTAGCTAGATAGATAGCTAATATGTTTCCTGACTCAAATAGCTAGCTACATAGCTAATATCTAGCTAGCTAATTGATAGATAGATAGATAGATAGATAGATAGATAGATAGATAGATAGATAGATAGATAGATAGATAGATAGATAGATAGATAGATAGATAGATAGATAGATAGATAATACATAGCTAGCTAGATAGATAGCTAATATGTTTCCTGACTCAAATAGCTAGCTACATAGCTAATATCTAGCTAGCTAATAGATAGATAGATATAGATAGATAGATAGATACGTAATACCTAGCTAGATAGATAGCTAATATGTTTCCTGACTCAAATAGCTAGCTACACAGCTAATATCTAGCTAGCTAATAGATAGATACGTAATACCTAGCTAGATAGATACTAATGTTTCCCCACTCAAATAGCTAGCTAGCTCGCTCGCTAGCTAATACGTTTCCTGACTTGATTAGTGTTTAAAGTATCATTTGTCTCTTTTCTGATGTGTTACTATAGCGTCCATCCATCATCCCCGTGTGTGTTGACTTGGCAGACTGGGAGGCCACAGATGTCGCTCTCAAAAACATCGGTCCCATTGATCTGCTCATCAATAACGCCGCATGTGCCAAACTCGGGCCATTTCTCGAAGTTACACCTGACCAATTTGACCAGTAAGTCAATTAGCCAGCAAGGTTACGATAGTTGCTGAGAATGAACAAATCAGCTACAAGTGAAAACATGGCCAAGTCCGTAAAAGATATGTCTTGTTTTCAGGTCCTTCACCGTGAATGTGAAAGCGGTGCTGCATGTCTCCCAGGTTTAAATAAAGAACTGAACTGTCTTCCTAATAAAGCGTCTCCACCGAATATAAGAAGGCAAGTGTATGTGCGTGGCAGGTTGTGGCTCGTGGGATGATAGCCAGAAGATCACGAGGCTCCATCGTCAATGTGTCAAGTCAGGCGTCACAGTGCGCCCTCAAAAACCATGCTGTCTACTGTGAGTCAACCCTTTCGAGAACTTTCTAGATCTTTATTGTTGTTAACAATGATTCATCTCGTTTATCTGATTACACCTTTCAGGTGCCACTAAAGGTGCGTTGGACATGTTGACTAAAGTCATGGCGTTGGAGCTGGGGGCCCATCAGGTACTCTTTTGTTATTGGATGCATGGATTACCGATTGGATTGCACTATTTTCCACAATAAAAGTGTTGACTTTCTTCCGCGACCACTATTACTTTGTTATTAAATGAAATAATAACAATAACAATAATAACAACAATAACAATAATAACAACAATAACAATACTAACTATCATAATGACTATAATAATAATAATCATCATCATAATAATAAAAATAAATAATAATAATAATCTTTTCATGGACAAAAATATTGATAACACAATAAGATGTCCACTGTAATAACCGCTGTGCCTGAAAGAGATAATTTGTTGTTTTTGGGGATAAGCTAACTAGCTAGCTAGGGATATGTTGACTATCTAATAGCTATCTGCTAGCTAGCCAGCTAGCAGATATCTAGATCTATCTGTGTATTTAATAGTGACATTCAGTGTATGAGCTAACTAACTAACTAGCTAGCTAGCTAGCCATTAGCTATAGAGCTATCTAGGTGGCTAGCTAGCTTTCTATCTATCTGAGTTACTTCCGGGTTGAGTGAATGCTGGCGCGTGTGGCTGCCGCTGCTCACCCGCAGAAAAAAAAATATCCTGTGACTAACGTGTCCTTGAGAGTTTTGAAAGGCACTTATAAATGAAATGTATTATTATTATATTACTATTAATAAAATCAAATGGTGGGCCGTGCATGTCAGTCTTAGGCCTTCAGTTGTGCTATGTCTGAATCATTGCACAGCTGCGAGTGTGGTGTGATTTACTAGATGTCCACTAGAGGGTGTCGTTGGCCAAGAAATAACTTGTGACTTGTAGAAACTTAAGAAATACTGTTCAAATTTTTACGATGAACATGCGGATTCATGATAACCTCATGAAATTGCAATATTATTTGATATTTTTTGCTAGCTTCACAGCTGTCCAACCTTTCTTAATGATGTCCATTTTTTCTTAAAAAGTCCACCTTGAAAATGGCTTGAACAGTAAATCGATTTGTTCTCCACTTTCGGCCATTGTGGGTTGATAAAACTGCTATTAAAGCAACACAAAAATGTATTTGCTTATGCAGCTCGCTACAGATACAGTGTGCTAGCTTTTGCCAGTATGCGCTTATCACTCGCGGCTATGATTGACTCGTGACAAGCCAATCATGTTACTAGCCAATCGTGTGACTAGCCAATCATAATTTACGTTGGCAGCGCCTTTGAGCAGGCCTTGGGTTGCCAACTGGTTGATCGCCATTGATTTTTATGCTTTGATTTTGATTTTTATGAAATGTATCCAGGTAGATTTCTGACCCCGGTAACAAATGATAGCTGGAATGTGATTGGTTAAATGCTTCAATACAAAAACACACATCTGGAAGCAGCACAACAGGGGAAAAGCAATGAAAGGAATTCATGGACAAAATACATATAATTCACATTAATCTGTTATTCAGATATTTTTAGGCCAGCAGAGAAGGCCTTGCAGGCCCTGACGGACCACCACTGATAGAATCGGCTAGTCATAATCAGTGTAGATTTGAAAATACATGTTTATTTATTTTTGCTCCATAATAAATAAATGGATAAACAGATAACAAATGGCATCTTACCCAATGTCCCGTGCTGCATTTGTTTGTCAGATTCGAGTGAACAGCGTCAATCCCACCGTGGTGATGACGGAAATGGGTCGTCGAGGTTGGAGCGACTCCGAGAAAGCAAAGACCATGACATCCCGCATACCACTGGGCCGTTTTGCAGGTTGGAGTCAACAGACTTGACTACTCCTTTGCCTTGATTGCAATTAGCCTGCGCTACTTCAATATTACATGAATGTTCTATTAATATTGTACATGTGAAAGTTTGTTTGTTTTCCCCATCACGTTATCTCGCTTATTCATTTTTACTCCCGACTTTAAGTGTCGTACAGGGATTCATAGTGTTATTCGTCATGGTGAGGCAGCCAGTTCTGACGATAAAGCTGCCAAAGCTTACAAGGAATCATTCCTCAAGATCAGGGGTTTTCCCTCCCGCGAGGGGGCAGAATTGGCCTTTTTTTACAGCCACCCACATTTCAAGCTCGGATAAGTCCAGACCCATATAATTTAGGGATAATAATAGAATATAATATAGAGATATTTTGTGTAGTTTTAAGGCTTAGAAAGTAGAAAATTGTTTTATGGGCACCTGGAAACGGATTATTCTCATTTTAATGGTTTCCTATGGGAAATTAATGTTTGGGATACACACTTTTCGCCTTACACACTGTGTCTGGGAACCAATTAAGTTCGTAAGCCAAGGTATCACTGTAATTAGAACTGCTTGTAGGTCACATCAACATTGAACACCGTTTAACATGATTTAATTTCATCGTTTTGGATTATTAAAAACCTCACATTTGAACACGTGTGTTTGTGTTTGTTTGTTTTTTGTCCAGAGGTGGATGAGGTGGTGAACAGTATTTTGTTCCTGCTGAGTGATAAGAGCACAATGACAAACGGAGTGTCCCTTCCAGTGGACGGAGGGTTCCTGGCGTGTTAAACATCAACGCTTGAACAAGTGTCTGTTTGCTAAAGGCCCAACCAAAATGTCAAATGCTCCAATTTCTCCACTGCGAGACTAATAAAGGAAAATACAAATTTAAACCATAATAACAGTCGATATTTGATCACTATACAATCATAAACCCTTGCTGGCTATCTAGCTAGCTAGCTATCTATTAGCTATCTGGCTTCTATCTAGCTTGCTAGCTATCTGTCGATCTATTAGCTATCTATTGGGGGTTTATTAGCTAGCTAGCTTTCTATCTATTTGAGTTACTGCCGGGTTGAGTGAATGCTGGTACGTGTGGCTGCCGCTGCTCACCCGCAAAAAATTTATTATCCCGTGACTGTATGGTGTCCTTGAGAGTTTTGAAAGGCGCTTAAAAATTAAATGTATTATTATTATTATTATTATAGTCCATGAAATTCCATAATGCTAGATAAAATCCGAAGCAAAATAAATTGTACCACGTAAACTGCAATAACAATCATTATTTTTGACTTTTAATTTTAAAATTAATTATTCATGTTTTATCTGTAATATATGGAGGAGATGAAACATTCTAATGGCTTCCCCAGAGGCCGTTATGAATTTGTGTGTAAGGCAAAAAGTTTGTGTGCGTGAGGCAAAAAGTGTGTATCCCAAAAATGAAATTCCCATAGGAAACCATTAAAATGAGAATAATCCGTTCCCAGGTCCCCATAAAACATATTTTTTCTGAATTTGGATAATTTAACCGTCACTACAACGTGGCCCGTGGCAAAAAAATTACTTCGACACCCTTGCCGTATAGTGTCATCAAGCACTGTGGCAATAATAATAATAATAATTAATAATACATTACAATTATAAGCGCCTTTCAAACCTCTCAAGGTCACCTTACAGTCACAGGTTTTTCTGTGGGTGAGCAGCAGCAGCCACACGCCCCAGCGTTCACTCAACCCGGAAGTAACTCAAATAGATAGAAAGCTAGCCAATAGCCAGCTAGATAGCAAATAGCTAGCGTTCTTCTGTATTTCTATCAACCACTGATTCACATTGTGCTTTTCAAAATAAAAGTTTTTTTTACATCAAATGATGAGTTAATTTTTTTGCACTTAAGGAAATACTAATATTTTAAAAAATGACATTAATTATAAATAAGACATCTAAGTGATACAACAGTTTGCTATCGTGTCAAACTAAATTGCACCCCTTTGTTGAATAGGAATTCAATCAACAATCCAATCGTATTGGAACCTAATACAAATAAAAACAAACCCAAGAACCAAAAATATGATATAAAAAAAATATAACTTTCAGATAACAACATGCTGCTGCAATTGTCCATATCCAGGTACTTTTTATTCAATTTTCTTTGATGATTTACATGTAATGTCTCGTGTGTTGAATAAATCAGGACCAAAAAAAAAAGCTTTACGCTCGTATACATTTGTATTTCATATTCCAAAAAAAAATGAAATATTTAACCCCGCAGACGTGAAGTAATAAAAATGTGAAAATAAGACAAAAGTTGGAATAAGTATACAATTGATCTTACATTACATACATACATACATACAATGCTTTTCAAGTGTGTCAAATAACCAGAGAACTGCCATGCAGTAGTAGATTAGGAATTGGTGCTGCATTAATTTGACACCTTATCGAGGCAGGACAACACAACATTATCAACCACGTAGTTTTGCTATGCCAGCCAAAAATACACAAAAAAAATTAAATACAGTGATACCTTGGCTTACGGACTTCATTGGTTCCCAGACAGAGTGTGTAAGGCAAAAAGTATGTATCCCAAAAATGAATTTCCCATAGGAAACCATTAAAATGAGAATAATCCGTTCCCAGGTCCCCATAAAACATAATTTTCTATTTTATAATTTTCTAAACCTTAAAAAAACTACACAAAATATACCTTATTTTATGTATAATAAATGTGCTACGGTATTATAATTAAAGAAATAAACTGCACTGTATAATAAAGTCGTTTTATTGACCTTTGTGATGGTGGTTGATGGCTTGATGGGATGGAGTGGCCGCTTTCATCAGCAATAAACACTTGATGTGGAACGTAACCTTCTTTCACCATCTTGAGGAATGGTCCCTTGTAGGTGCTTTAGCTGTGATAATTTTATCTAGTTCCTCATCAATTGTGTTGTTTAGCTTTTTGCATCAAGAGTACAGATGGCTTGTGCGGGTTGTTTGTGGGGCCTGATTGATGGGATATTTTAACCTTCCAGTCTCCACTCTGCTTTTGAACTATCAAAGTTGAAACAAGTCCTAATATCACTGTTTTCTATCCATTTTCTCACCATTTCACTTTTGTTTTTTTGTTTCAAGCTCTGTCATCTCACTTTCGTGTGTGTGTGTGTTTTCTTACTCTATCTCTGTCGTCTGCCTGTCTCTTTGTACGCTGTGTATTTGACCAATCACGTGGCTTTAACCGAAGACGCCATTTTGTTTTTTTGAGGACGGCCTCACTCTTTCTGTCTGTAACCCCCACCCCCTCACTGCTGCGTTCTTAACCAATCACGTGGCTTTAACCGACGACTGGGGGCGGGGAATAGAGGACCAAAACAAGCCGGCTGCCATTTTCTTGTTAGGAGAACGGGCTCGTTCGCGAACGACACATCACTCATTGTGGCAACTCCGTGTGTATCCTGAATAATAGTTTGTATGCCAAGGTAAAATTTTCATCAATTTAACGTTCGTAAACTGAAAAGTTCGTAAGACAAGGGCTTCGTAAACCGAGGTATCACTGTACTGTAATAATAAAAGAAACCAAAAATAAAAAAAAGGTAGGATTTCCGTGTCTCGCCAACAGGGGGAGACAAAAAAACGTATTAACGTCACATTTCATCAAAGGCGCTTTTTGTCAAATCACTGACAGTTAAATGCAACAAAAATTGGCCTCTTTATTTTACGATATTAGCAACACTTCTAACTTCAACCACTTTGCCTCATTTTTTTTCGAGTAACGAGAGCTAAATAGGTTTATTCATTATCTAACAATTATAAATCATGGGATGTCGTTTTTTTTTTTTTTTTTGTGACAGTCGCCTTTATTACAGCAGTACAATATGAAATACTGTAGTACAAAAAAAAAACCTTGACACTAGAAATGTGGCTTATAACAATACTTTCGTTCATGCACTTTCCCCGGACTATCAAACAACACCCTGAAACACCCCCCCCCCCCCCCCAAACGCACACACACACACACACAGCTACATAAAAAATGGCAGAATATTTTAAGACCCACGCATAGTCCTCATAGGCATTTTGTCTGTCACATGTTCACAGTTACGATGAGGTTACTCAAACATCAGATGACGTTTGACCACAAACAAAAAAGTCCATAGAACCCAACATTAAAGTCAAGTATTTTATCTTGTATTACATTTTTTTTTGTTAGTAGCATATATTTTAAATACAGGTCAACAAATTGTGATTGAAATTCACAGCTGTGTCCTTTCGAATCGCAAATTTGCGGTCATTCTAATCTCAAGAAGAGGTCAGAAAAGAAGGGGGAGGGGGTGTTAAAAGTATTTTCACAAGTTAGCCAAATATACAACTCAAGCTAGGTGTGCTACAAGCATTAGCTTGACACATTTAGTTTTATTTTAAAGTTAAAGTAAATTTAGATGCAATACATCATGAAAAACTAATTTCAGGTTGTGACCACTTGTTTTTTTATGCGAGGCAAACAAACTTAAAAGCTCCATACAAAAAAATACAAGGTAACATCCGACTTACGACCAGCTCAATTTATGACCGAACGGAACTCGGTTGTCAGTCGGATGTTACCTGTTTAACCATTTCATGCACCCGGTAACATGATAAACTACTCTCCTTGAAAGGGTTCAACAAAATGGCAGGTTTTTTTGTGATGTAGTTATAAGGCAACATCTGACTTATGACCAGCTCGACTTACGACCATGACTTCCAGACACTATTTTTTTTTTTTTTAATTCTATGCCTGGCACCGCAACCCGCTAGCAGGCCGGCAGCGCGTATGACAATTTTGGCCAGCCAGCCAGCATCTCACTCGCACAGCAATCGACCGTGTGATGGCACCAGAGGGGGGGAGTTTGCGTGTCACTTAGCCTCCGAGTCTCTATTCAACATTTTGAATGTATTTCAACTTACGACCATTTCGACTTACGACCGTTTGGTTGGAACGGAACTTGGTCGTAAGTCGGATGTTACCTGTGTATATATATATATATATATATATATATATATATATATATATATATATATATATAGTCTCGTTATATCGATATTCTCGGGAGTCGGAAAAAATATCAATATAACCGGACTATCGATATATCCGATCCTGCGGCATGTACATTTTCTCCTTGCGTTCATAGAAATAGTATCGTAATAAGCAGTACTATCGATATAACTATATATATATATATATATATGTCCTGTTCATTCCAAAAGCTGAATGAACAGGACATTAAAAAAATCACAGACCAAAAATGACAATTTTCCTCAAACATTTCATTCTATTTTTGAAAGTATTTCATCTTTATAAATACTCCCATGAAATATTATGATTCATTTATACGTGTGAGACACATTTTATATGTGGTTGAATTTATAATACAGGTAACATCCAACTTACGACCGAGTTCCGTTCTGACCAAACGGTCGTAAGTCGAAATGGTCGTAAGTAGAAATCCATTCATAATGTTGAATAGAGACTCGGAGGCTAAATGACTGGCAAACTCCCCCCTATCTGGTGCCCATCACACGGTCGATTGCTGGCTGGCCAGACAAAAATAAGGTCTGGAGGTCGTGGTCGTAAATATGGGTGGTCGTAAGTCGAGCTGGTCATAAATCGGATGTTACCTGCATAACTACATCACAAAAAAAAACCTGCCATTTTGTTTAACCCTTTTAAGGAGAGTAGTTACTAAAATGGAGTTTACCATGTTATAAGGTTACAAGGTATATAAGGTAGGTGAAATTGTAATTTCACCTACCTAATCTAAAATGTTCTTTCGTAATGTTAACCTGTTAAAGTCCTTCTTATTAATCTGTAGGACAGCACTTGAAAATAGGGGGTCAACTTTTCAATAAAAATTCCTTGGTGCCATCATGCTTAAACCCTTTTATGGAGAGCGAACAACCATATCGTGTTACCAAGTTACGTAAAAAGGGTTAAATTATAATTCAAAGAGGAGTTTTATTGGCGGCTAAATCTTCAAGTAGTTCCTCACCTTAATCTCCTAATTTAAGAATTGACTCTGCGCTTATAAGACATGTTCACAGTTCACGTTCTATTGTTCAACACGGCATTCATTCAAGCAATCAGGACTACAAAAGACGGACGGACGGGAACGTAGTTGCGTGAGACAAGGAATAGAAACCTTTGTTTTTAGCCCTCATGGGAACTCAGTGTTGTTCGATGGACGCAAAGTACTGCAAGGTATTGCAGTCTATGTAGTTTTTGACCTTATTCAATTATGATAACACAATCAAGAGGAATATTGGTCGTGTCACCAATATCGCGTTGAAAAAACAAAATAACACGTCAATAGAAAGAAAGCAATGTTAACAGTGCACACCCACTCGAGCTAGTTTTCTTTCCTCATCATCCTACAGATGTAGTGGTTCTTGTTTAATGACATGTTTTTTTTAAACGGTTTTCTTCTCAGAAAATGGTGCACCTTTTTCCCCTCTTTTTCACAGGCGGGGGGCAGAGCACGGCTCGAATGGCCTCGTCGAAGACTGTCTTCAGACCTCGCTGGGTTAACGCAGAACACTCGAGGTACTTTACAGCTCCTGAGGATGAAGAAAAGACCAAGATCAGGGGAAATGTCAACGCCCCCCCCCCCAAAAAAAAAAAATGTTTTGCCCCTACCAACATGGCCACCAAAGTCCATCAGTTGTTGTCAACATGTCAAAGGTGGGTAGCAAAAGTTGGACTCGTGAGAGCCTTGCTTGTTTTTTGTTGTATTTGTGTTTCCTTTTGTCACTTTGAGTTGTTGTGCGTCATGTGGAACAAATACGGATTGTTTTTTTTCAACATTTTTGGCCTCGACATCCATCAAGGAGGAGTTAGGCGGTTGCGCCTTTTTGGCAATACGCATATGCCAGCACTGTTTTTGATTGGGAGGTATGTCAGTGCCATTTGACTGTTATTGTTGGACAACTCTGGGGCGATTGTGTTTTTTGCGCCTGGAATCGGCAGCATTTTCACAGCCCCGCTTTGTTCAGCGGAAAGGTCGGTGCTGTTGGACTGTCGTGGCTTGGAATTGAAGCGGATTTACGTGCGATGTAAGACAGTCTCTTTTCGTAAATGGATGCTACAGCTTCGTGTTTGCTTTTAGCATTTAGCTTGTAGCAGACATGCACATTCCACCATGATGTCCCTGATCCACTAGTGAAAAGGATGCTTTGACCCTCTCCTCTTTCATCTAGGACAGCTTCATACAACAAAGAGGGTGCAGAAAGTGCTTAAGATTGAAGTCTGTGTCTTTTGTGTTGAGTCACATTTTGTTATTTAGTTTTTTGGGTTGTTTTGACTTCAAGATGGCAGCCACGAGAGCGTTTGCCTTTAAAGCAGGTCTTGTATTTGGATTTTATACTTCTTCCTTTCCTAGCGCGATAATAAACCACGTATGCACTCAAGAGAACGGGTGTGTGGAAAAGTAGTCCGGCAGCCACGGTGGCGCTGTTCGGCCGTGTAGTTCGGTGTTCTTCCGCCGAAAAGTAGTCCGCCAGCCATTATGGCGCTCCGTGTGTTTCCCGAAAACTAGTTCGTATGCCAAGATTATATTTTCGCGAATTTAATGTTCATAAGGTGAAAAGTTTGTTAGCTAAAGCGTTCGTAAGCCGCAGTATAACTGTACACTCCATTGACATTTGGAACACATGATCTCACCAATCTCTCTTGCCATGGCCAGACCCTGTGGGTAGGTGATCGGGGAAAGCTTCTTGTCCCGGAGCCTCTCAATGGTATCTTTGTCATCTCGCAAGTCAAGTTTGGTCCCAACGAGGATAATGGGCGTGTTGGGGCAATGGTGTCTCACTTCAGGGTACCACTGAAGCCCCACACAATACAAAACACACAAATACAAGGACACACCCGCACAAATGCATGTCCAAGTTGGTGACAAGAGAGAAAGAGAAGAGTTAGTTTGATACAAAAGCTGAGCGTTGCGTGCCATTCCGTGACTATGACAACATTGCTAACGGATCAATCTGGAATGAAAACATGTACAGTGAGACCTCAACGAACGTAATTGGTTCCCAGACAGAGTGTGTAAGGCGAAAAGTGTGTATCTCAAAAAACATTTCCCATAGGAAACCATTAAAATGGGAATAATCCGTTCCCGGGTTTCCATAAAATATCCTTTTCAACTAAATAAGCCTTAAAACTACACACAAAATAGACCTTATTCTATGTATAATAAATGTGCTGCTGTATTGTAATGAAAGAAATACACTGCATTGTATCATAAAGTCACTTTATTTATATTTGTGATGGTCATTGATGGCTTGATGGAATGGCGTTGGAGGTCAAAGGTCAAAGGGAATTGCTGTTTGGAAAGAGAGGCGCATTACATGACGACTGTAATTAAAGAAATAAACTGTGCTGTAAAATAAAGTTTTATTTGCCTTTTTGATGGTCGTTGATGGCTTATGGAAGGAGAGTCACCTTCCATAAGGACAGTTGGTAACTTAACCTCTGGTGCTGTTCGCTCGTGTGCTTCCTCCGAAGATCACTCCGCCAGCCGTGGTAGGTGTGTATTATGAAAATAGTGCTTATTATAAGGTTTAATTTTCAGAAATTTGACGTTTGTAAGTTGAGGTGTTTGTAAGATAAGGTGTTTGTAAGTTGAGGTCTCACTGTCTAAGGAAAGAATATCCCCAAGTAACCTATCCACGCTACACTGTGAGCTTTGACCCTCAGAAAAAAAATGTGATTTCATCTGAAAGTATCTCATGATACTCAGCAGACAAAACCACAGAGGGCCGACGCGCTCACTCTGCAGAGTGTTTAAACTCTTTCAGACCTCATTCTGCAACCTTTTTACGACCCACGGGGTACAAATCCAGTAGATTGTAGAACAAGGTCTGAATGAGTAGTGTGGAGAGTATAAATATGCCAGGTGGAGCAAAAGATGTGCCTCGTTGTGGTCAGACTCGGCATGGGGGGAGTAAAAAGGAACGGGAGGGAGTTCGGGCGATCAGTCAGCGTACTGACCTTAGCTCGGACGTTCTCAAAGGAAGCCGGACTGACCAGGGAGAAGCATATCAAGAACACATCCTGGGAGGAAATCAAAGACATGACGAGTTGAAAGCGAAATCTCTTTGTGGGACACTCCGTGTGTTTTAGTTGGAAGTACACCGTTTATTTAACTTTAACACGCAATTTTTTTGGGGGCTGCTGTATTTTTCACGGGGATTATGAAAAATGGCTCCTTCTCCATAAGAAATATATGTATCATCAAAATACTTTGGCTTATGAATATAATTCATGTTATTACTTTTCCTTCACTCGTTCCGTTGTATCCATAATATTATGATGTGTATATTTTATATACAGTATAAACTTGTATTACCATATTCTTGTATATATGTCATCAATGTATACTGTATATATTTCAGAAGCTTAAGTTATTCAGGATTTGAGGATAAAAAATTAAAACCAACTCAAATCATACATTGGCTTGGGGAAACATGTTGTATTTAACCTTGAATTTTCAAGACCTGACCAGGTGCAAAATTTGAATTTATTCCCAATATGGAATTCTTAATGACTGAATCCTATCATTCGTTGATACTGTACACGCATGCACTGGTAGTGAAATGGTAGAAACACCTGATTTGGTTGTGTCAGAAAGGCTTTTTAACGTCAAAATTGTCGCATACACTTCATGCAAGAGACTCACCGTCTTACCGTCACGAACCCCGACAGAACAAGGTGAAAGTCCAAATAACACGAATCCATGCAAAGACATTAAAGGACAACCGACGTCTCCGGACAAGTTGTGTCCATAATTTGTAAAATGGCTTCAAATGACTTCTACTGAGCGTATTTTAATAAGATTCCACCGCATATAGCTATATTTTACGTTTTGAGACTTGCGCTGAATATTCAGGAAGTCTTGTTTTTGAATTGGTGACGAGTCCGTACGTGACGTCACGAAAGGACCGCCCCCTGACCGAAAAAAGACACATTGTAGCAGTCCTTCATCAACGTCAATGGATTTTGCTGTACATGTTTGGTCTGAGAACCGTGTTGCACCCAAAAGCCGCCAGAAGAGGGTGTCCAAGCTCCATATAAGGAATTTATCAGCCTGTGGAAGCGGAGGTGGCAACTGGAGGTCGCCATTTTGTGCCTCTTTTCTAGTGATCCATTGTTGCCCCAATGTTGCCTCAAAATGGCATGGAATAAATTCTTTAATCGATTGCAAACATGTATGCTTTCCTCTTCAGAACTATTTGAATCATATTCATAACTGGATGTGTAACAAGAAAGCATATTCTCAGAATCTGAAGCCATTGTTTGGATTCTTCAGCAATGCAAGACGTCTTGGTGTGACGTCACGAACTTGGGGCGGGACTTTCTGAAAATGCCCAATTCGCAGCTCAATTTTTTGCAGATTTTGGACACTTTAAGTCATTTTTATTGGTGTTGTGCATTCGAATAAAAATATCACACTGCGTGTTTTGGGTATTTGGGTAACGTTTTTCTGATGTCGGTTAAAAAACAAAAAAGGGACGTCGGTTGCCCTTTAAACGTGTGCAGTATTGTACCAAAAATCAAATCCCAAAGTACTCTTCTTCATTTCAATTCATCAATTTTGCTACTCCAGCACCACCAAAACCCAAACAGACACCAAGTCGCCAATCTCCAGAACTGCCATATACTGTACTGTACTCAGATGAGAAGCCTGGATCTGCTCCTGCCATTTTTTTCCAACCATATCTTTTAACTAAAATTAAATTTAACATGACACAAATTCCTTGTCCCGACAAGCATCCTGATGCTATATTTTTTTTCTTACTAAAAACATGCTTAAAAATATTTTTTTGCCTTCAAAGGTGTATCACAGGGTCTCTTGAAAAGACCATACAGTATATAAATTGTATTTACCATATGTTAGTGATTCTTATTATTAGCATCATGAATTGGTTAGCAAATGCCATTGGCATAAAGAGTTAAATGATCATGTATTCATATCAAAAAGATAAACAGTATGTTAACCGAGTATGTTAACCGAGAGTGCGAGTTTGATTACCGTCTGGGGATAAGATAATGGTCTGAGTCTGTCGTAGTCCTCCTGTCCAGCTGTATCCCATAGGCCCAGATTGACCGGTTTCCCATCCACCATCACATTGGCGGAGTAGTTGTCAAAACTGGAAAAAAAAAGGATTAATGATGCCTTGGAAAAATGACCTGATTTTACATTTCTCAACTGTGATACAAATAAAGGCTCATCTAATGTAATCTAATTTTGTAGCCCTGCATAACAATGTGAAACTTGTTTGTACATTTGTGGATCTCAATTACAATTTGGAGAATCAAAAACAGACTGATAATTTCGGTTGCTTTTATTTGGAAATACACAGTGTATGTATTCATTTTTGTCATGTTTTGCGAAGTCCAGATCTTAAGATGTCATTATTCTGTTCTTATGACAGTAAAGTCTCGTTATATCGATATCGTTTATATTGATGATACTGCTTATTACGTCACTATTTTCCTTTCCCGTGCACATTTCTAGTCTTTTTATGTATAATTAGTTCCGTTTAGTACGATTCGTGGTTTTTACGATAATCCGGTTACTACGGTGCTCTTTTTCATCTCCCGCCGACCATTTTGCTCTGTTTATATCGATACAAAAGATACTTACGGTGAATCGATATTTGCTTATGTGTTTCTATACAGTACCACCATTATCAAAACCTGTATCGGTCGCGCCATTGGTCGACTTGGTCACGTGACTTGGTTACGTGACCAGCTCCCGTGTAGCAGATGCCATTTTCATTTTCAGACGTCAGCTCGTGTGTAGCAGATAACATTTTCTACCGTCTTCAACAATGGCGAAACGAAAGAATTGTGATCTTGGAACGAAGTATAAGGCAATCCTGGCTGTTGAGGAGAATCCAACACGGAGCAAATCCTCTATTGCACACGTATTGCAACAAAGACACAAGCGTTGCAAGGTGCTAACGGACATGCGATCTTACTTAGAATCCAGAGAAAATGCATCATCAACAAGATTGAAGTGTTTGTGTTAAAAGGTAAAAATGGGCAGCAGATGAAGATTGATGACTTTTTTAAATTGCATACATAATACAGTAAGATGTAATTGTTGCAGTTTCCCTGTTGCAGTGTTATGTACATGCCCACTGTACTGTACTGTATATGAATGCAATCGTTTTTTGCAACAATGTTTATTGTTTTGTCTGCTGAAGCGTGATGATTTTGGAAAATTACTGTACATTCCATAATGTGCATTAAAGGACAACCAACATCACTTTTTTGTTTCTTGGCTGACATCAGAAAAACGTTTGATAGCATTTAAAATACCCAAAACACGCAGTATGATATTTTTATTCAAATGTCGGTGTCCTTTAAGACTCAAAATCATACAATAGGTTCTTCTCATTGTAAACTAAAATGGGCATGTCTCAATCCTGTCACTTTTGAACGTCTCTTCATAGGAAATGTTCAAGTTATGAAAGACCCCAAAACAACAATAAAAATGACTTCACGTCACGCCAAGACGTCCCGCATTGCTGGAGAATCCAAACAATGTCTTCAGATTCGGAGAATATGCTTTCTTGTTACACATCCATTTATGAATATGATTCAAATTCAGTAGAGGAAGAGTAAAGCATACATGTTTGCAATCGATTAAAGAATTGCTGTACTGTACTGTATAATGTATGCTATGGAGCTTTGCTGCCCTCTACTGGCGGCTTTTGAATGCAACACGGTTCTCAGACCAAACATGTACAGTCATTATAGTCAGGCACTGTCTCGAACCCCGTTGTCGGGTCCTCCCAAGCCCAGCACGTCACCGTATTCCGTGTTGTGACCTGTCTTACCGAGCACAATAAAAAAAGCGTAGCAGAGCTAAAATACATTACTGTTGCTTGACACCAATTTCAAACGTAAGAATTGTGATATCCGAACAACGTACAAGACGGCAATCGTGGCTGTGGAGGACAATTCAACAAGCAAATCCTTGAGTCTGACGTGTGCAGCAGAATACTACTTCATCAACGTAAGTCATGTAAACGTTACAGTTTTGTTTTTTCACCCATGTATTTAATTGTGTAGCATTCAGATATCTTTATCGCTTGCATCACTGTTTTTTCGTGGTTTCGTGTGAATATAACGTTGGGATTTTGCATTGGTTGCATTTTTCAAATACTGTAGTCATTAAAACAAGTGTAAAGACGTTTTTATTTTATGCACAAATTTATTTTTCACTTCACTACTGTACAAAAAGCATGTTAGATACGCAATCCATGAACCCAATGATAAAATGACATGCCATATCAAAGATCCCCGTTTACGTATTGCCCCCCCCCCCCCTCTTTTAATGCAGTTCGGCGCAGGACGGATATATCGACAGTACGGTTATATCGACATTTTTCCTGACTCCCGAGAATATCGATATAACGAGACTTTACTGTATTTGAGGACTTCACCAGTGCCAAGTCTCCTTCGGATTATCGACCTTGTTACTGCTCTTGCTCAAATTTTGGGCACAGCCTATGCTCATCAGCAAACGGCACTACAAAACGGCAAACTCGCAATGTTATTTTACTCACACTGTGGGGATGTATTCGCCAGGGAATGCATTGGTGGTGTAGCTAATCAGCAGACAGGTCTTGCCGACAGCCCTGAAAGACAATGGATGGACAAGCAGAGCAGAATTGCATTGAGTATGTTAAAAAAAAATCACTTTGAATATTGTTCGTAAGTACGCCGTGTGTGTCCTTGATTGAAAGGAGGCGGAAGCTCTCTTTCAGTGAATTCTACACAGACACTGGCCTACATTCATGATGCCTGAGGGCCACAGTCGTCCTCTGATTTTACCCCCATGACAGCTCACGTGCACCCACTTTCATAATCACAGATAGAATCAGCCTCTCATCTACTCCCACTTTGTTGCTGATGCACGGCCACTTGTATAACTGTGCCCAAAAAGTTTTTTTTGGTGAGTTTTTTTCTCTCTAAGTTGATAAGTCAATGGGCCAAGAAATATACACTCAAAAGTAAACGGAAGATTCGTTCAGCAGTACTCGCAGTTGTGCAATGATGTCAAGACTATCAGGTGTCAAAATAATTTTAAAGTCTTCATGGATAGATACAATCAAATCCTGTCTTCTTGAACTAATGATGCAAAGTTAGGATTTCTCCAGGGCTCCCCATGAATCGGTGGTGATGCGAATAGAAAAGCAAATTAACCATTTCAAGTCATTCACTGCTGGCTATTCAAAAGCATTTTGACATTTAAGACCAACAGGATGTTGTGGTAAATTAAATACAGTCCCAGTGAAATATTTCGTTTTCTGAATTGTGAATTAATGTCATCAGCATAAAAATGGTTCTCAAAATGATGTTTTTTTTTGGAATGGTGATTCTTCAAAGTAGAAAGCTTCTTGCCCAGATAATGACAGTGAAAAAACTAAACCCAAAGTGACTCCCCGACTTTTTGTGTTTGTTGTACCCCGGATGGCCAGGCAGCCGGTATTTTCAGCTCTATGGTTTTGACCTGGAATGAGTTTCAATTCACAGCGGTGCATAATCAGGACTTCATTGCTTTAATTTCTTGAACTCTCATAAATGTGTTTGAAAACCATTTCCATTTTTTTTATTAATTATTGTAGTTATTAGGAAATACACTACCATACTACTAAATGGAAAAAAATAGACGTTATTCTTTCATTAGATGATATGCATCTGTTTTTCAATTATACTATGCCAAGCCATTAACATGATCAGTGTCTTCACATTAACGAATAAGCTTCTTTTTGATTAACATATCAAAGATATATGAACAAAAGTGTAATTAATTTCAGACGTGTGTATCAAAATAGTAGACACTCATATTAATCAATGATGGTTTCAAAATGACTGGTTACCGGTAGTTCTCTTATTTGTGCCTTCCTTCCACAGAGGCTCCGTTCCCCTCATTTTTGATTTCCTCTTCCCGTGTCTTATTTCCGCGACATTTTAACATAGCGTTCCGTTTATTTTTTTACTTTTCTGACATTTCTTGTTTTCGTTTTTGCGACGGCGGGTCGCCATTGTTGTTTCTTGTCGCCATTTTATCTCACACACCTGCGTAACTTTAGTTTGAGTTCAGTCTATGTTACTGTTCCAGTCATCTTCCGCCTGTGTAGTAATCCACTCGCCGTTCCAATTATTCAATTATTACAATATTTTAGAATTCAATTTTTGTTACCGTAATTTTAAATAAAAGCGTAAAACTCGCTTATAAATGAAATGTATTATTATTGTATTCTAAAAGGTACAGTATGTAATACCATCTAGTGGTAAACTGATAGAAGGCAATGCCGTCACCTCGTTTGCTACATTTTGCAAGAAGCACACTACAGTACATCAGCGAGACCACACTGACTCAAATGTATTCCTAATATACGGCTGTATACGTGTAAATAAAATTTAAAAAATACTTAGGCAGAGATACATGTACCACGCATTGAGAATATATTTATATTTATATTTTTAAAGCCAAATATTTGGTCATTTAATGCGTATAAAACATGCCAATCAAACCTCTGAAGATGCATGACACTGATTCGCTGTGGTGACCCCGAAAGGGAAAAGCCGAAAGTAAAAGAAGTAGATTCCCATTAAAGGACAACCGACGTCACTTTTTTGTTTTTTAACTGACATCAGAAAAACGTTTTATAGCCTCTAAAATACCCAAAACACGCAGTATGATATTTTTTATTCAAATGCAAAACACCAATAAAAATGACTTAAAGTGTCCAAAATCTGCAAAAAAATTGAGCTGCGAATTGGCCATTTTCAGAAAGTACCGCCCCCAGTTCGTGACGTCACACCAAGACGTCTTGCATTGCTAGAGAATCCAAACAATGGCTTCAGATTTCTTGTTACACATCCAGTTATGAATATGATTCAAATAGTTCCGAAGAGGAAAGCATACATGTTTGCAATTGATTAAAGAATTATATGTGCCATTTTGAGGCACCATTGGGGGAAAATCTCTCAACCAAAAAAAGAGGCACAAAATGGCGACCTCCAGTGGCCACCTCCGCTTCCACAGGCTGATAAATTCCTTATATGGAGCTTGGATGCCCTCTTCTGTCGGCTTTTGGGTGCAACACGGTTCTCAGACCAAACATGTACAGCAAAATCCATTGACGTTGATGAAGGACTGCTACAATGTGTCTTTTTTCGGTCAGGGGGCGGTCCTTTCATGACGTCACGTACGGACTCGTCACCAACTCAAAAACAAGACTTCCTGAATATTCAGCGCAAGTCTTAAAACGTAAAATATAGCTATATTAAAATACGGCCAGTAGAAGTCATTTGAAGCCATTTTACAAATATATGGACACAACTTGTCCGGAGACGTCGGTTGTCCTCTAAAGGAACATTAATTTGTGTCCATGATATTTTGAGTAAAGGAACTATTGGTAGTTAGCCACCTAGCTCGATCGGGAAATTAGATTTGTTTGCCTCATAAATATTTTCTAACATTTCCACATGATTGGTGTGATAAATTAAAGATATAAATAAAAACACCACTCCCTACTCACACACAGACACACACACAACACCATCAGAAAAAAAATGTATCGATCCAGTAAGCTTCTCCAGCATTTTATTAGAAGCACTAAATATATTTATCAATGATGTTTTCAGTCTCCTATGTATCAGTCTAATTCCCCTTTTCAGCCCTTTGTAAAAGTGCTATATAAACAATAATGTATTGTATTGTATTAGCCCCTGGAGAGAAACAGTACAGGAACCGCGTCCTTTGTATTGTGATGTTTAATTCATGAAGCTTTAGGTGCTTTATAATGTGAATGAGTGAAGTATTTACTGACAACAAGTTGCAGGCGTAGAGGCTAGCCCGCTATCTCCATATAATTTCCATTTACTTGTTTCTCTGCATATTGTTAAATAAAATTATGTCCTCCAAAGTACTTAAAGAGTCATTGTGTCAGTCAGTCTTTGAGACTTTTCTGTGATTTATAATAATAATACATTTCATTTATAAGCACTTCTCAAGGTCACTTTACAGTCACAGGATAAGTTGTCTGTGGGTGAGCAGCGGCAGCTACACGCGCCAGCGTTCACTCAACCCGGAAGTAAATAGATAGAAACCTAGCTAGCCAGCTAGTAGATAGCTAATAGATAGCCCACAGATAGATAGCTAGCCACCTAGATAGCTCTATAGCTAATAGCTAGCTAGCTAGATACTTAGTTAGCTAATACACCGAATGTCACTATTAAACACACAGATAGAAATCTAGATACCCAGCTAGTAGATAGCCAACAGATAGCTAGCTAGATAGCCAGCTACTTAGATAGCTTATAGCTAGATAGTTAGTTAGCTAAGGCGTATATAAATCAATTTTGATTGATTTGACCACTGACCACTTTCAGACCTAAAGTGGGCTATGTCATTTACTTGGTGGCCTACAAGAACCTAACGTGGAATGCTGGTTCACATAACTACAGGAAACTATAGTTACATTTTTATAGCATGGTACTGTAATATATATATTATATACTGTAGTACGTATGTAATATACAGGGTTGTATTTTACTCTGTCGCACTGAGCGCTGTTTGTAAACATTGAAAATAACTTAGGCAAAGCGAATTAATGTACAGTATTCTGTTCCCGGGACAGTGAATAAGATGCTCTGCATTGAGGTCCATTTAACACAGTGACACATCCACTCTGAAATCATTAAACAAGACTGACCCACTTGGCCACTCCCTGCTTGTAAACGTCCATATGCTCCCAAACGATACATTTTAAAGGGCGCAACGTCGGAATTCAACAACTACGTGTCATCACTTACGGCTATTTTGCACTCCTAAAAAAAAAACAGTAACCCGAGTTTGCCTCTCGATACTACGGTTAATCATGACGATCGTTCAAAGTGGCTTCAATCGACAAGTGTTAAATCGATAGTATCGTGGTAATGACGAAGATGCATGCGTGTAACTGAATGAATAAAATTAGGGCAGCGGGGCCTGCTTGTTTGTTAGTTAACAGGACAACACATTCCTAAGCGTGCATCAGCACTTCAGCCTGCCTCCAGTGGCCTACAAGGCGTGTAGGTGATCCGAATACTAGTAAGCCAACGCGTTTTAGCTGTATAACCTTACGATACTCTTAAAAGCCACCGTTAAGGTACACCGTAGAACCAAAAAGCACAACAGCAAAAATGAAACGAACATTAGGGGCAGAGTGCACAAAAATAGGGCGATCGACAGATCAGCGAGCCCCAGCCCCTTTTTTCTACATAGCATCCTCCATGGACACATCACGGGAGAGAGAGAATCTTGACAAGCGTTATTATTCTTTTTCCTTACCCGTCGCCGACGACCACGCATTTGATAGCTTGCATTTGTACACGAACTGAGGGCGTCCAGGGAACCGGCGGTGGTCGTTTAATAAATCCGAGAGGGTGCACTTCGGACTCGGATGAGAGCAGTGAGCCAGTCTGCTCCGCGGAGGCGCTGCAGTGAAAGGGGAGACGACGGGTGTTCCCGAACTGGTCCGGAAAGTACCGAACAACTGTTTCGAAGGGGAAAGGCCGTTACCGTTGCATCGAACAAGAAAATTGCCTCGCCCTACTTCCGGTTTTTCCCGAAGTGTCGCAACACCAAAATAAACTCTATACGTATTTTCATTAAATATTTACTTACAGTCATATCATCGAGACACATATATTGTTTTCTCAGTCTGTCAACATTATTTCACACTTTCTGTAACAAACCAATTCCTCTTCGCTCTTAAAAAAACTGAAGTGAAGCTATCAGGTAGCTCGCAATTAAAAGGCATGCTATTACATGTATTATTGTCAGCTAAAGTTAGCACATCTTGTGCTGTAAAAACCAAACAAAACAAACATTGCACTAGCTATAAATGATTTACAAGCCCCGGGAGTAGAATTGTGACAGGCAAATCCGGATATACAAAGCATTGAACAAAAATACGGCTAGTGACTTATCTTGACAGCAAAGATCTTTGGGAATAGAAACAAGTGACCTCATGCTCATGCCAGCCCCATGCTAGACAGTGAACACACTCGAGTGCGACCCCAAAACTGCAGATAATAATAATAATAAATAAAAAAAATATTTATAAGCGCCTTTCAAACCTCTCCAGGCGACCCATTCAATAACACAAACACAATTCGTTTATGAATTTACATTTTATTGATTTAAAATCGATGAAATAATGCCTAATGTCATCCTATGAAAGCCAACTGAAAAAGATCCAATGGTGGAAAATATAACCACACCCTGAAAAACGATTTATTCTAAAAACATCACATGTTGTCTTCTCATGTGACTTTCAGAAAAGAAACGTGTTTTCATTAAAATAGGACAAACGACGTTTCAGTGAGTGGGAGTGAAAGGTAAAACAAAAGTAGCACCATTTGACAGCATTTCTGAAGAACATGAAACATGAAACATTTTTAGCACTTGACAGGAACGGCTCAGAATTGAGGTTTGAAGTCATCGAGTCATTTATTGGAGCTGCTGTACTGTGCCAGAGGTGAGCCTTGAACATAAGTGAGGATGGCATTTTGTAGATAAGTCGCTCTTTGGGCTTCATCGTCTCTCATCCTCTTGATCTCTGCCTCTTTAAGTCGGAGCTTTTCCAACAGAGAAGACATTTCGCTGTCTTTGTCGAGCAGCGCCTCTCGGTGGTTACTATTCAGTACTGCAACGACGAAGAAAACATCTTTTAAAAACAGATACAGTGAAGTCTCGTTATATCGATATGCAAGGGAGCCCGAAAAAATATCGATATAACCGGGACTATCGATATAACGAGACTTTACTGTAATTTATTTTCAAAAAGGAAGAATTTTGTATCGACGACTTTAATACCAATCAATTCAGAATTTACCTTTCAATCAAATGACTGAATTTGCTTAATACAGAATGCTCTTGTGCTTTTTTGGATGTAATGGAGATTAAATATAATCATGTATAATTATTGTTGAAGATTTATATTACAATAAACAAAAGGCTGAACATTTATAGAAAATGTATAGAATACTACCATATGCAATCATGGAAAAGAAAGTAGCCAAAAAGGAGAGACAAGGCGCTTAGAAATTAAATGTATTATTATTATTATTATTATTATTTCCAAAATTCAGTCAATAGAAATTACAGTGATACCTCAGCTTACAAACTTAATTGGTTCACAGAAACTGTGTGTTAGGTGAAAAGTTTGTCTGCCAAACATTCATTTCCCATATGAAACCATTAAAAATGAGAATATCCGTTTCCAGGTCCCCATAAAACACAATTTTCTATTAAGTAACCCTTAAAACTCTTCAAAATATACCTTATTTTACGTATAATAAATGTGCTATGGTATTGTAATTAAAGAAATAAACCGTACTGTTTAATAAAGTTGTTTTATTTACCTTTGTGATGGTCGTTGATGTAGTTGCCTCTTGATGATATCCAAGTGAAGTTGCCGTACTTTCTCGGCGATAATACCCTCACACACTGTCCCTTGCTAGCTGCTTTTCGTTATTCCAAATCAACGGAGGTTTTTCAACCTTTTCTATTTCCTGACACCGTTGCTTAGACAACACAGAAACACACACGTAGCAATGGTCGACTTAGCATACCGGTACTGGGACGCTAAGTCACACAAACGCACACCTCATTCGTGTTTTCCGATGATCTCCTTCTTCTGCTTGACCGTAATTTTCTTTTGTGTCCTCTTTGGCTTAACACCAGCCTGTGGTGAAGTCTTTTTCGTTCCCAAAAAAGCAAAAGTATCCACTCGATAACAAACCATGTCTGCACTGAAAGAAACTGGGTGTGGAAAATAAGTCCACCAGCCACAGTGGCGCTGTTCGACCGCGTGGTTTGGTGTTCTTCCGCCAAAAACTACTCCGCTAGCTATTGTGGCGCTCCGTGTGTTTCCCGAAAACTAGTTCGTATGCCAAGATTATATTCTCGCAAATGTAATGTTCGTCAGGCGAAAAGTTTGTAAGCCGGGGTATCACTGTACTTCATTTTTCTTATATTGTCACTTGTGTGGATTGCCCGAAACTACAATGTACGCATGAAGTTCGAAAGAATACTACAAGCGGCACCTTTAATCTCTCGTTCAAGGGCATTGATCTTCTCTTTCATTCCTCCTTGTGCGATCCTCTCGGCCTCCAAGTGTCCCATCTGCTCCTGGAGTTCCAACCTGACTCGACTCACCTCAGTCACCTTTTCCTGGTCCTTCCCAGATAGTTCCTGCAAATATATGACATTTTTTTGTAATTATTTCAAATAGATTCCGTGTTTGATTCTGGAATATATTGTTGTTGTTTTTTTCGGGTGTCTTGTGTACGTGCCTTCCCTGTTTGTTTAAATGCTGTTGTGACAAATTAGCTACATTTGACCAATATTCGGATAATGACATGACAATAAGTTTTGGTGAAGGAATTTTACTACCGTATTTTCTGGTGTACAAGGCACACTCAAACGGCTTGATTTTCTTCAACAGATGACCCTGCGCTTTATACGCCGGTGTGCGATATATGTGAAGTAATATAAAAAAAAAAATGTGTGCGTTCCATGTTGGGATATATAAAACGCAACCCCAGGCTCTACTGTAGCGCCTTATAATGTGGTGCGCCTTATATTTGTAAACATTTTCTATATACAGTAAAGCTCGATATATGGATATCGGTTATATCGATAGTACTGCTTATTACGATACTATTTCTATGAACGCAAGGAGAAAATTTACATGCCGCAGGATCGGATATATCGATAGTCCGCTTATATCGATATTTTTTCCGACTCCCGAGAATATCGATATAACGAGACTTTACTGTATATTATATTTGGAAATATTGAAGGTGCACCTTATAGCCCGGTAACATCCGACTTACGACCGGGTTTTGTTCCGACAGAACGGTCGTAACTCAAACGGTCGTAAGTCAAAATCCATTCAAAAGGGCTGACGCGAGGTTTAAACGACAGGATTGTATCCGATGTCAATCTGTTGTTTTTAAGCAACGTTTTCGATTGAATACTATTACATATCACACTGTTTACAGTTCATTTATAAATTTGATAACTTTTAGTGTTATTTTTATAATTTTATATTGCATATTATCGATTTTTATTACTGCATACCTCTAACTTTAATGTATACCAAATTGTTTAATGCACAGTTTATTTATACATTTAGTACTTACCTTTTAGTGTCGGCGCACACGCATATTACTGACCCAAATACGCCCGGTTTCCCACGCATGTGCGCTGTTGAAAAATCACCAGATGAGGTCGCCGACACATGCTCGGACTCAGGCCGAAGGAAAAGAAGCAGTGTACAGTACTACAGGAGATGTTGCCGAGACGGTATCTGTACTGTATAACTACTGTACTGAGTGTAGTCACGCAGTACATTGCTGTGCGAGCGTGAGATACTGGCTGGCCAAAATTATAGTACGCGTTGCCGGCTGCTCACACGTTGCGGTGCCAGGCGTAGAAAAAAAAAAAAGACGATCGTGGTTGTAAGTCCGGGTGGTGATCAATCGAGCCGGTTGTAACTTGGATGTTATGGAAAACGTTTGAATACACCATTTATTGGGGGTGCGCCTTATACTCTGGTTAATAATAATAATAATAATTAATAAACAGGACGCCGGTGTCCGTACCTGCTGGAGCTCCTCGATTCTGCGACGCAGGCAGTCTGTCTCAATGGTCTGTTGACTGTTTTTGGCCTGCTGCTCAGAGATGATCTGTTTCTGTTGGGAAACGTGCAGCTGGACCTCCTGCAGGGAGGTACGCACCGTGCGAAGCTTTTCCTCCAATAACGACACGTGCTCCTGCTGCTCCCAAAAAAAAAAGAAAAAGAAAAGAATTGGATGGAAGGAGGCGGTATTTTAACTTCACCATGCATCAATAATGATAAACTGTCACCAGATTAAATGATCAAATGTGCACTGTAGTGACCGCTGTCCCTGAAAGGGTTAAAATATAGTAAATGCAAAGAAGTCCAAGATGGCGCCCGACCTTGCTTTTTTTGTGTTTTCTTTTGTCACTTGGAGTTGTTGTGCATCTTGTGGAATGGATACGGATTTGTTATTCAGCATTTTTGACCACAACATTCATCGAGGAGGAGACTTACGCCTTTTTCGGCAGCACAACTATGCCAGCAATGTTGTTCAGCGGAAATGTTGGGACTGTCGCGGCTTGGAATTGAAGTGGATTTACGTGTTTACAGGAGATATGAGACGATCTCTTTTCGTCAATGGATGCTACAGTGTTTGCTTTCAACATTTAGCTTGTAGCAGACGTGCACATTTCACCATGGTGTCACTGATCCACTGGTGAAAAAGACACTTTGATCCTCTCCTCTTTCATCTAGAACTGCTTCATACAACAAAGATGGTGCACTCAGTGCTTAAGATTCACATTATTCATTATTTACTTTTGTTGTTGTTGTTTTGACTTCAAGATGGCGCCTCGAGTGGCTGCCTTCACAGCAACTCCTCTATTTTTTCTACTTCTTTCTTTTCTTTCCTCTTACTTTCATCACTTTGCTGCTGTGAAATATACATTTCTCCACTGTAATAATAATAATAATAATAATAATAATAATAATAATAATAATACATTTCATTGTTAAGCGCCTTTCAAAACTTTCAAGGTGACTTTACAGTCACAGGATAAGTTTTTCTGTGGGTGAGCAGCGGCAGCCACACACGCCAGCCTTCACACAACCCAGAATAGATAGAAAGCTAGCTAAAATATAGCTAATATCTAGCTAGCTATATAGCTAGCCAGATAGTCAGCAGATTGATATTTGTCTTACTTTTCTATCCGAGTTACTTCCGGGTTGAGTGCGAGTGGCTGCCGCTGCTCACCCACAGAAAAACTTATCCTGTGACCTTGAGAGTTTTGAATGGCGCTTAAAAATAAAATTATTATTATTGTAATCAATTCCTCATGCATTCCATTATGCATTTCCCCATTTTTTTTCTTATAGTATGCAGCTTTGTATATCCAATGTAAAAAAAAAAAACAAAAGTAAAAGAAAAATGCAGTTTCAATAGGTGTCATTCACAAGTTCCCATTGGCTGAATGACAATTTCCGATTCTTTGGATTTCTGCAATGCTTCCATGTGGCCCATTTGAGATCTCAAGCATAATTTCTATCGGGGAAGTTGGTCCACACCCCAAAAATATGTCTTCCTAAAAAAAATGACAATGAGTCCAGCGTATTGTACGATATTTAAACCAACCTCTTCCTGGCGCGCTTGAACGCGAGCTTTGCTCAGTTCCTCCTCTGCCTGTGTCCTCTCCGCCACACATGCTGCTTTCGCCTTACTCAAGTCCTTAAAGGGGAGGCGGGACGCTGTTACATACTGCTGCTACGTGATTATCAAACAGTTCATAAAGTATATAAAGATATGCAGTTATTTATACCACACCCTTTGCAATAGGAAGCACTTTTCCATTTATAAAGAATCATTCATTTTAATAATACAGTAAAGTCTCGTTATATCGATATCGGATATATCGATAGTCCCGGTTATATCGATACTATTTCTATGCACGCACAGAGAAAATTACATGCAAACAGGGTCGGATATATCGATAGTCCCGGTTATATCGATATTTTTTCGGACTCCCTTGAATATAACGAGACTTTACTGTATATTTATAGCGTTGTGGCTTTCAAACATGGATTCCGATACCTGAAACAATGCCATCTTCCCCTCCTGCTGTTTCCGGGGTGTTTACTAGAGGGCGGCGGAAGCAAAAATATTGGCTAATGTGCTTTATGTAGCATAAATCAAGCATTCTTTATGTATATTATTTATTTTTTTATGTATTTTTTTTAACTTTATGTTACTTTGCGTGTGACTATCGCTGCTCACCTACAGAAAAAATATCCTGTGACTGTAGAGCAGGGGTGTCAAAGTCATTTTTTTGCCGCGGGCCACATTGTAGTTATGGTTTCTTCTCAAGGGCCGTTATGAATTTGGGGAACCCATTAGAATGTTTAAATCCCTTCAAATATTACATATAGAGCACACAGCAAATTAATGAATAACTCGTTTTCAAATCTGAAGTCGAGAATAATGACTTTTATTGTGGTTGACATCCAAAAATATGAAATTTTAGCAATCATCATGGAATTTAACAAGTTTGATTTGCTTTCGCGGGCCGAAAAAAATGATGTGGCGGGCCGGATTTGGCCCGCGGGCCTTGACTTTGACACCTGTGCTGTAGAGTGTCCTTGAGAGTTTTGAAAGGCGCTTATAAATGAAATTTATTATTATTATTATTATTATTTATTATTATATTAGTAGTAGTAGTAAAACTTAAAACCTCTTCAAGTTGTATTCGTTGTCCCTCCAGTTTGAAGATGCGCTCCTGCAAGGCTTTCTCACTTTCCTCTCGATGCCGATTTACATGTTCAACCTAGACAGACAGACAGACACCTGTTAAAAATGTAACATAAGCGCAGTAATTGTAATTGTAATTGAAATCAAATCAAAAAGAGATAAAACCAGCATTCCAGACCATTAAAAACATTTATTTTTACCAGCCCAGTAGCCACTTGCCTGACGTTTTAGGCACTCACTCTGTCAAAAAGAGTTTTGGATTCTGCATTGGGATATTAGTTAAAAACAGCTGTCAAATTTAACCCAGCAAAGTGTTTTTAATATTATAGTTTCATTATACCGCATCAAAATACAGTGATTGGTTCCCAGAAAGGGTGTGTAAGGCGAAAAGTTCATCTGCCAAACATTTATCTCCCATAAGAAACCATTAAAAATGTGAATAATCCGTTTCCAGGTCACCATGAAACAGAATTGTCTACTAAATAAGACTTAAAATTACACAAAATATACTTTCTTTTATGTATAATAAATGTGCTATTGTATTGTAATTAAAAAAAATAAACTGTACGGTATAATAAAGTCGTTTTATTTACCTTTGTGATGGTCATTGATGTAGTTGCCTCTTGCGAATGTAATGTTCATCAGGCGAAAAGTTTGTAAGCTAAAGCGTTTGTAAGCTAAGGTATCACTTTAATAGGTTTACATTTGTGTTAAGATTTGAAAGTTCCTCTTCTTATGCATTGGAAGTCATTAAATGAATTATTTGGGGGAATTTAAATTGTTTTTATGCCATAATTTAACCCCCTTGAGTGTTGTTTTTTTTTTTGGGTCTGGTATTCTTGCTCACAAGATTTTCACCAGTTGTATCAAATGTTCTTAAGTCTAAATGGAATGTACAGTAAAGTCTCGTTATATCGATATCGGATATATCGATAGTCCCGGTTGTATCGATACTATTTCTATGCACGCACGGAGAAAATTACATGCAAACAGGGTCGGATATATCGATAGTCCCGGTTATAGCGATATTTTTTCGGACTCCCTTGAATATCGATATAACGAGACTTTACTGTATTTGCTTATGAAAATGAGGCTCATGTTTACGGCGCAGCTAACGCTACTTGGATTTGTACTAAAGGGGTGAAGAACTACTTCTCTTTGTCGTAGATGATCCATGTCGTCCAGGCCTTGCTTGAACCTTCGCTTCTCGATTTCCAGGCGGTCTGTTGAGAGGGCGAGAAAGAATCTGTGCTTTCCAAAGGTTCTGTGTTGGAAATGACATTGTCAAAGTGGTGCTATAAACGAGTCATTATCTATTTACCTTCTGCTTGTGCGAGTTTGATCTTCAACTCAGCTGTGCGGTTGGTCAGTTCTTGCTTTAGCTCAAAAAGTTGCTGCTGCTGGGATTTGCACTTGCGCTCCACCTCCCCCATCTGAAACACAACCACCAAAAATAAACAAGCAAAAAAATAATTGGAATAATTTAAGTGGATATATAGTTGTGGTCATACGTTTACATACACTAACTACACTAACTGAACTGCACCAATTCTGTCAAGAGGAATAATAATAATATTAATATTAATTGGATTGGATTTGCCTTTATTAGTCTCACAGTGGAGAAATGTACATTTCACAGCAGCAAAGTGATGAAAGGAATGAAAGTAGAAAAACAAAATACATGAGCTGCTGGAAATAATAATAATAATAATAGTAATAATAATAATAATATTAACAATAACAATAATAATAATAATAACAATAATAATAATAACAATATCAATAATAACAACAATAATAATAATAAAATAATAATAATAATAATCATCATCATAACAATAACAAGAACAATAATAATAATAATATCAATAATAACAATAATAACAATAACAACAATAATAACAATAATAACAATAATAACAATAACAATAATAATAATATGAATAATAACAATAATAATAAGCATAACAATAACAACAATAACAATAACTCCACATAATTTCTCCACTGCGAGACTAATAAAGGCAAATCCAATACAATCCAATCCAATCCAATAACAACACTAATAATAATAATAACAATAATAATCATAACAATAATAACAATAATAATATTAATAATAACAATAATAATAAGCATAACAATAACAACAATAACAAGAACAATAATAATAACAATATCAATAATATCAATAATAACAATAATAATAATAATAATAACAATAATAATAATAACAATAATAATAATAACAATAACAATAATAATAATATTAATAATAACAATAATAATAATCATAACAATAACAACAATAATAATAACAATATCAATAATAACAATAATAATACTAATAATAATAACAAGAACAACAATAATAATAACAATATCAATAATAACAATAATAACAATAATAATAACAATAATAATAATAATAACAAGAACAAGAACAATAATAACAATATCAACAACAATAATAATAATAATAATAATAATAATAATAATAAATGTAATTCCTAAGTGACTTTCATAACTCTCAAGGACACTTTACAGTCACAGGATTTTTTTGTGCGGGTAAGCAGCGGCAGCCATTCGCGCAACCAGAAGCTTGCCAGAAACTTGTGGATGGCTGCCAAAAGCATCTAATTGAATTAAAAATGGCCAAGGGACACTTTACCAAATATTAACGCTGCTGTATGTATATTTTTGACCCAGCAGATTTGATCACTTTTTCTGTTAACCCATAATAAAGTCATAAAAGACCCAAAGTTCATGAATGTTTTTGTATCTGTTACAATCACTCTACCGGATAAAAAAAATCACAGTTGTACAAATAACTAGAAACTCATGATACATTAAATTCTTCACAAGTGTATGTAAACTTTTGACCACAACTGTATGTTTGTTTGAACAGAATGAATTGGCGTACCTTATTTTTTTGTTGAACATTGGTGTCCATCAAATTTTGGATGTCTCTGACAAGCTTTCCCTCCCTGGAAGTACTGTCCTGAATAAACAGAAAATATCAAAACCTTCAAGCTAAATAAAAAGATTAAAAAAAATGTTAATCCTACCGCAACAAAGGTCAAAATCAGTCATTCTACCTCATGTGCTTTTTTCTTCTCTCTGCTCTGCGTCTCCATGAGTTGCTCCTTCTCAACTTTCAATCTTGCTATCAGCTCAGCCAGGCTGTGATTTTTCTGCTCCGAGAGTGCAAGGGCGGCCTCCATCATCTGTAATCTGTACGTCAACATACGGTATTTGTTGCTGGTCATGCATTTTATGGCACTGCGACACATCCGTAATTAAACGTGGTCTTTGGATTTGGGGCGGGGAAAAAAAAAAGAATGATTACTTGGCGGTAAGAGAATTTAAAGCTGACTTCCTCTCATTTAAAGCTTCCTGGAGTTGACCGATTTGTATGGAACTGGATCTAGGAAGTAAAGCAAAGCAGAAAGAGATGATGTCATGGATTTTTCAATTACAGTGAGACCTCAACTTACGAACTTAATTGGTTCCCATACAGAGTGTGTAAGGCGAAAAGTGTGTATCTCAAAAAAACATGTCCCATAGGAAACCATTAAAATGGGAATAATCCGTTCCCGGGTTTCCAGAAAATATACTTTTCAACTAAATAAGCCTAAAAAACTACACACAACATACCTTATTCTATGTATAATAAATGTGCTATTGTATTGTAATGAATGAAATACACTGCATTGTATCATAAAGTCACTTTATTTACATTTGTGATGGTCATTTATGGCTTGATGGAATGGCATTGGAGGTCAAAGGGAATTGCTGTTTAGAAAGAGAGGCGCATTACATGAGGACTGTAATTAAATAAATAAACTGTGCTGTAAAATAAAGTTTTATTGACCTTTTTGATGGTCGTTGATGGCTTATGGAAGGAGAGTCACCTTCCATAAGGACTGTTGCTAACTTAACCTCTGGTGCTGTTCGGTCGTGTGCTTCCGCCGAAGATCACTCCGCCAGCCATGGTGGGTGTGTATTATGAAAATAGTGCTTATTATAAGGTTTAATTTTCATAAATTTGTAAGACGAAAAGTTTGTAAGATAAGGTGTTTGTAAGTTGAGGTCTCACTGTATATTAAAATACTTTGACAGATCACATAAAATAATGAACGTAATTGCAGCGTGTGTGTGTGTGTGTGTGTGTTTCTTTGAATTCACGATGCAATGATCTAGGTGTGCCAGTATCTGCAAAGAGACAAATAGTTTCTAATACAATATATTCTCACCGGTTTGTCTCTCCCATCTCCTCTCTTTGTCTGTCGATGGTCACCATCAAGTTTTGGTACTGAAAACGTGGAGGAGCAATATAATTAAAGAGGATGGCTATGTATTTAGACTTAAAAAAAAAGAGAAAACAGCAAATAATCAGGAAGTTATGCTTCTCAAATGTTTTTTTGACATAACCAATGATTACTTTAGAATACTAGAGGCTAAAAATAAATATTGCTTTACTCATTCACTGCCATTCCCGAATTTAATCGCTAATTAAAAACCATGACGTGCGGATCAAGTTCCAGTCAGACCTCTGGCAATGTTTTATAATAATAATAATAACACGTTTCATTTATAAGCGCCTTTCAAAACTCTCAAGGTCACTTTTTAGTCACAGAATGTTTTTCTGTGGGCCAGCTATATAGCTAGCGAGCCAGCCAGATAGCTAATAAATAGACAGCTAGCTAGGTAGCCGTATAACTAATAGCCAGCTAGATAGCTAGCGAGCCAGCCAGATAGCTAATAGATAGCAAATTGATAGCCAGCTAGGTACCTAGCCAGGTAGCTAATAGATAGCTAATAAATAGACAGCTAGCTAGGTAGCCGTATAACTAATAGCCAGCTAGATAGCTAGCGAGCCAGCCAGATAGCTAATAGATAGCAAATTGATAGCCAGCTAGGTAGCTAGCTAGATAGCTAGCTAGATAGCCAACCAGGTAGTAATCATAATAACCATAATATCATAATTTTTTTCCCTCCTACGAGCATTTGCCTTTTGTACAGCCGCCCCCACGTTCACTGTAGATAACTCCAGAACCAAATAAACTCGACATAAACTTTTTTTATGATGAAATCACAATCAGAAAGCCTTTAATAGTCCCACAATGACGAGAGTCTTAAGGTTTCTTACGCTGCATTGAATGTTTATGTAATCCTAAAACTCAATCTTATGTGGGTCCTGCAATTTGAGTGAAAATGACTAAAACCCTGGCACTAGAGTGATGTACATTGCACATAAAAACCTCTGTTCAAAAGCCATTTTCGTGGTGTAAAAAAAATGACATCAAGATCACCCATCCATTCATTCATTCATTCATTTCCTGATCCTACTACAACATTATTTGTTGAGCGCCTCAGTTACCTGTCGTCCCTTTTCCTGCTTGAGGTTCTGAATTTCCTTACTTAGAACCTGGGTTCTGCTGTGACTTTCTCTCAAAGTGGATTGTCGATCCGTGTTGCGTCCGACGATCTGCTCTGATGGGATCAGACAGCAAAGGCGTGAGTTATGAGTGTTACTGAGGGTGAGTGACCATTTGTTGGACTCTCTGGCACGCTTGCATGACAACATTAAAAAAATAGCGAAATAACATTAAAAAAAACATTGCTCTAAAGCAGGGGGTGTCAAAGTCATTTTTTTTTTACCGCAGGCCACATTGTAGTTCCGGTTTCCTCTCGGGGGGGCCGTTATGAATTTGGAGAAGCCATTAGAATATTTAATCCCCTCCACACAACAAATTGATAAATAACCCGTTTTCAAATCTGAAGCAAAAAATAATGACTGTTATTGTAGTTTATATGGGACAATTTGAAATTTTGGTTTGGACTTTAGCAAGCATCATGGAATTTTACAAGTTTGATTTGCCTTCGTGGGCCGAATAAAATGATGTGGCGGGCCATATTTGGCCCCCGGGCTTTGACTTTGACACCATGCATTAAATGGATAGCAAATCATCAGTGTGTGTTTCTTGACCCCCAAACTATAAATACCGAGTGCCTTGAGCGTGTCGCTGGGTATGTTGTTTCCTGCAAGCTCCAATTGCTCAATACCGTGGTTGCTTTGCAGTGCTTCAAGAAGACACCTGCCGCCCAGGAGCCCAATGTTGTTCCACCTCAGATCTGTCAACAGCCGGAGTAAAGAATGAACTAAGTACATAAACGGGGATTCGTAATGGTATCTGTCTTACTATTTACTTATTTACAACTTTGTGTCAGATTTACTCTTATTTTAAAAAAATGTACAAAGTAAAGAATTTTTCAAGGCTTTTTCTTAACCCTTTAAAGGACAACCGACACCATTTTTTTTGTTTCCTAACTCACATCAGAAAAACGTTTTACAGCATCTAAAATACCCAAAACATGCAGGCTGATATTTTTAGTGAAATGCAAAACACCAATAAAAATGAGTTAAAGGACAACCGACGTCTCCGGACAAGTTGTGTCCATAATTTGTAAAATGGCTTCAAATGACTTCTACTGGGCGTATTTTAATAAGATTCCACCGCATATAGCTATATTTTACGTTTTAAGACTCGCGCTGAACATTCAGGAAGTTTTGAGTTGGTGACGAGTCCTCACGGGACGTCAGAAAAGGACCGCCTCCTGACGTAAAAAAGACGCATTGTTGCATCTTTCCATCACGTCAATGTATTTTGCTGTACTTGTTTGGTCTGAAAACCTCGTGTTGCACCAAAAAGCCGCCAGAAGAGGGCGACCAAGCTCCATGGAATGAATTTATCAGCCTGTGGAAACGGGATGATTCATTCCTCACAGCTCGGTGGCCATTTTCTTGCCTCTTTTTGGGTGAGACGTCCCCCCCCGCCCGTTTGCCTCAAAATGACGCGGAATAAATTCTTTAATCGATTGCAAACATGTATGCTTTCCTCTTCAGAACTACAGTAAAGTCTCGTTATATCGATATTCAAGGGAGTCCGAAAAAATATCGATATAACCGGGACTATCGATATATCCGATATCGATATAACGAGACTTTACTGTATTTGAATCATATTCATAACTGGATGTGTAACAAGAAAGCATATTCTCCGAATCTGAAGCCATTGTTTGGATTCTCCAGCAATGGAAGACATCTTTGCGTGACATCACCAACTGGGGGCGGGACTTTCTGAAAATGCCCAATTCGCAGCTCATTTTTTTGCAGATTTTGGACACTTCAAGTCATTTTTATTGGTGTTTAGCATTTAAAGAAAAATATCATACTGCGTGTTTTGGGTATTTTAGATGCTATCAAACGTTTTTCTGATGTCAGCTAAAAAACAAAAAAGTGACGTCGGTTGCCCTTTAAGGGACAGCGGTCACAACAGACAATCATGTTATCAGGTGCATAAAAGGGTAACCATTTTATGTATGTATTTATTTTTAAAGATTTGTGTGTGATTCACCAAGTACTTTCAGGCTGCTGTTGCGTTTAAGTGTCTGAGCAAGTGCTAACATTCCGTGATGGTTGATCTGATTGTTGCGCAGGTCAAGATGCGTCAGGACACTGTTGGAGGCCAGTCCTTCGCAAAACATAGCAAAGGCTTCATCCCACACTCCGAGCGCATTCCAGTCTAGCACTAACCTGCATGTAAAATGTTGAGTCAGTGTTACAGGTGTGACCTAGTGACAGTACACGTACAGTGTACAGTGAGATCTCAACTTACGAACTTAATTGGTTCCCAGACAGAGTATGTAAGGCGAAAAGTGTGTATCTCAAAAAACATTTTCCCATAGGAAACCATTCAAATGGGAATAATCCGTTCCTGGGTTTCCATAAAATATACTTTTTAACTAAATAAGCCATAAAACTACACACAACATACCTTATTCTATGTATAATAAATGTGCTATTGTATTGTAATGAAAGAAATACACTGCATTGTATCATAAAGTCACTTAATTTACATTTGTAATGGTCATTGATGGCTTGATGGAATGGCGTTGGAGGTCGAAGGTCAAAGGGAATTGCTGTTTGGAAAGAGAGGCGCATTACATGAGGACTGTAATTAAAGAAATAAACTGTGCTGTAAAATAATGTTTTATTGACCTTTTTGATGGTCGTTGATGGCTTATGGAAGGAGAGTCACCTTCCATAAGGACTGTTGGTAACTTAACCTCTGGTGCTGTTCGGTCGTGTGCTTCCGCCGAAGATCACTCCGCCAGCCGTGGTGGGTGTGTATTATGAAAATAGTGCTTATTATAAGGTTAAATTTTCAGAAATTTGACGTTTGTAAGACGAAAAGTTTATAAGTTAAGCTGTTTGTAAGTTGAGGTCTCACTGTATTTTAAATACTAGTAACAGTATGCAAAGATACAATAACACAAAACTAGCCGTCGTTCTCACCTAGTAAGGGAATTGTTTCGTGCCAACAACTTTCCCAATGCTTCAGCCCCTGTTGATTTCAGGTTATTTCCCTAATAATAATTGGCACAGAAAACAAAAAATATTTATGAGATATATTTCATATCTAAGAGTTAATTCAGTTGAATGTGTGAAGACATACCTTGAGATCCAACACTTTAAGGGTTGTATTGTAAAAAAGGCCAGTGAGGAAAGTCTTTGCACCTTCGGGTCAAAACACAATGTGGTCAATATTTACACGGTGAAATACTTTGACACAAATTCTGTGCAGAGAAGCAAAACTATCATCTAATAGAGACAATGAAACTTATTGTTGGGTTTAAAAATGATCTTTCCCTTTGGTTCATGGCTCTTCACGGTGTTAGAAGATGGTAGTAATCAGCAGGAACCTGTCATGATCTGGTTGGCCTACCAACGGTTGGCGCTGTCAGGCCCGCTGCACCTGCACAGGTGCTCGTCGTTTCCAATCAGTGACACTCAAAGGGACCCCCGGCACGACCATTCGGTGTCGGGTAATTGTTGAATGTCATTGTTGTTTGATGCACTGTTGTATGATTTTGAACGCATTGTATGCTGTTGTATGCAATTGTGTGCAGTGCGTGTGTTTGTTTAATCTTGGCTTTCTTTTGATACTTTGTATTTTTTTCCGTTCAGAAGATTTTGATGTTATAGATTTTGTTCCACCCAGTTTGAAGTGAATTGGCGAACTAACTGAATTAGTTGCTCACGCCATATTTTATATATTCACTTAGTGTGTGTGTACAGGATGTGTTAATATAAGAACGTTATAGAAAAAAAAAAAACTTCACTGTGGGACGATTAAAGGCTTTCTGATTCTGATCATTTATGTTTGTAAAGTCATAATTTCTGAGAGTTTGTGAAAATGCATATAATAATCAAGCTACATATTGGTCATGGTGTCTTCACTCACCTTCGTCACCAACCATGCAGTCATTAAGTGACACCTCTGAAAAGAAAGTGTCTTTTTGAAAAGCACGGGCGAGGAGTGCGCAGGTGTCTGCGGACAGACTCAGCCCACTCACATCCAGACGGTGAGACCTGCATTCTTGTAGTTTGGCGACGACACTCTCTTGAGGCTCAACACCTTTCTCCTTACAGAGCTGTAAGTATGTCTGCCTGAAATCCTCCATTCTGCCTTTCTGCCTTTCACACAGCACTTACGTCTTCACCATATCTAACAAAAGATGAAAACATCAGTTAGATATTTATAACATAATTCCTCTCAACCGTATGGTTTGTCATTTAGAAATTCAGGATTTTTATAAACTTTCCAGAACAGCTTTACTTATTTCTCTAAAAGTGATATTTGCGGTTACATGCTCATTGTGTTAGTTCGTAAATTGGACCCACGAAGCAATTGTGTGGTATTAGTGACAACAAGCAGACCCACTGCTTAATGGTACCCTCTGGTACAACGTAGAGGATCAGTTGTGGCTGTCACTATATGTTGTTGGCGTAAATAACTGAACAAAAGTACATTATTTGGAGAAGATGAAGAACAACTTTCGGTTACATTAAACGAAATCGTATACTTTTCACGACACACCAATTCTCGGGAACATAGATACTGGTCAACAAAGAAAAGTAAGCAAACAATCTTTTCAGGCGTTTTGGTCGTACAATAAATTCACTTCCATTCATTTCGAAACTCCCAAACAACGCTGACATTGCCACGACGTGCCTTGGCTAATATGCAGTAACTGTTAAATAGAAGAGTGCACTAGAAACAATGTGCCCAAAATAGAGGAGTCCAACTTACTGAAGTGATAACAACAATTACACAAATTATATATTTTCCAAAAATATAAATGATGACAGACCTTTGAGAGTTTAACAACGCATTTTATACAGTAGTAACAGTAGACAGCGAAAACAAAACGGGTCGAGTAACCAGGAAGTGTTTTGAGGTGCGTGATGCATTGTGGTCAATGTAGTGGAATTTTTATCTTCTCACAAATACCTGGAGTGGTTTTGATCTTGGATATAATTTCACAAAAAAAAAACAATTTAAATGTACTTGAATGTAAATTTGATGAAGATATTTTGTGACATTTCATTAAATTGTATATTGTTTGTTGTTTGTTGTTCGCTACGAAATGGAACAGCAGACGGCAGTCGTGAGCTTAAACGTTGCTTAACACCAACGAAGAAGAAGAACACCTTCCAATGTGCGACAAAAATAGCATGGCTGGAAGTAACACGGTTGCACCTTTGACTAGTTCTCTTGCGAAACTGCAGTCATTGAACGGACTCTTTGCAATTTATAAAAAGCAAGGACCGACTTCTGCAGATGTTCTGAACAAACTGAAAGAAACTTTACTCAAGGGTAATGATAGAAAGGAGATTTGTTCATTAACCCCAACACTAACTCTCTGTTGTGTCATATAGAAGCTGGGGTGAAGAACCCGAACCCGAGAAAGAGGAAAAAACAGAGTCTGAAAATGGGTCACGGAGGAACGCTGGACAGTGCTGCCAGTGGAGTATTAGGTATGTCTTGTGTCCTGTTTTTTATTTGTTTGTTACAGATAATTAAGAAAATATAAAAAGTAGCTTGTCTGAATTCCTGACATCATTCTGTATTCCTTTTAGTTGTTGGTGTTGGAAATGGCACAAAAATGCTCAGCACAATGTTGACTGGTTCCAAGGTAAGCTATGGTACTGCACAAACTATTGTATGCCTATAAAGAAAACAATATCTATCCTAATTTTGTGGGAAGCCGTACAGTAATGCTAACTCTGAATCAATCCACAGCTGCGCGTGTGGTGTGATTTACTACACGTCCCCTAGAGGGTGCCGTTCGCCAGGAAATAACTTGTGACTTGAGGAAACTTAAGAAATACTGTCATTAGACTGTTAGAATTTTTATTATATACGTGCGGATGTATGATAACCTCATAAAATTGCAATATTATTTGCTATTTTTGCTAGCTTCGGAGCTGTCCAACCTTTCTTAATGATGTCTATCTTTTATTTAAAAGTCCGTCTTGAAAATGGCTTTCACAGTAAATCTGCAACTAAATCAATATCTTCTTCTCTTTCAGCCATTGTGGGTTAAAAAAAAAACAATGTTAAATCAACACAACAATTTATTTGTTTATGCAGCTCGCTACAGATACAGTGTACTAGCTCTTGCTTTGCATGTATAATGATATATTTTTATGGATGTTTTGTTGAAGAGATAGCTGAATGCCGTGAACTCGTGGTACTGTTTCATATTCAAATTGGAGAACTTGGAATTTGCACTCAAAATATATTAAATGAAATATTTTTAAATGAAAAATGTTTACACCCCAACAACTTCACAGCCTTCATGCAAAGTTATATATACAGTATATTGTCACATTATGGACACAATTAAAAGTTATTGTGTTGCATAAATATTCTGATTATTGATTGCTAGCAACTTTTCTTGAAAGTGACTCAATTTAAAGGACAACCGACACCACTTTTTGTTTCCTAACTGACATCAGAAAACGTTTTATAGCATCTAAAATACCCAAAACATGCAGTATGATATTTTTAGTGAAATGCCAAACACCAATAAAAATGACTTAAAGTGTCCAAAAACTCCTTCAAATTGAAACCGGAAGTGGCCAGTTTCAGAAGGTCCCGCCCCCTTGTTCGTGATGTCACGCCAAGACGTCTTGCCTTGCTCGAGAATCAAAACAATGGCTTCAGATTCGCAGAAGATGCTTTCTTGTTACTCATCCAGTTATGAATATGATTCAAATAGTTCCGAAGAGGAAAGCATAAATGTTTGCAATCGATTAAAGAATGTATTCCGTGTCATTTTGAGGCATCTGGACAGAAATGTAGCACCCAGAAAATGCAGAAGATGGCGCCAAAGCTCTGTTGGAAATGGGCTGATTTGTCTCCTGGGAATTTGTGTCAACGAATATTAAATAGTTGTCTCGGTGCAACACACAACGATTCACCATCGCGTTATGTATGTGTTTTCCTTCTAATTTCGCCATCAACACGAAGTTTTCAGACCAAACGAAGTACCGCAAAATGCATTGTGTGTCCTTTCTCGGTCAGGGGCGTTCCTTCCGTGACGTCAGGAATCGCCACCAACTCAAAAATAAGACGAGTCTTAAAGCGTAAAATTGAGCTATATGCGGTGGAATCTTTGTAAAATACGCTCAGTACAAGTCATTTGAAGCGATTTTACAAATTATGGACACAACTCGTCCAAAAGTGTCGGTTGTCCTTTAAGGGTCAAATGGCTTTGTGTCACCGTGAGCAGCATTTACGGCAGTCCTATACAGTGAGACCTCAACTTACAAACACCTTATCTTACAAACTTTTCGTCTTAAGAACCTCTAATTTGTGAAAATTAAACCTTATAATAAGCACTATTTTCATAATACACACCCACCACGGCTGACGGAGTGATCTTCGGCGGAAGCACACGACCGAACAGCGCTCCAGCCGGCGCTACTTTGCACACCCCCTCTCATTGAATGCACACGTCGATCGCCTACTTGGAGCTTTTTGCAGATAATTTTACTATGATGGGACCGAAAAAAACCCACAATGCAGTGTATTTCTTTCAGTACAATACAATAGCACATTTATTATACATAGAATAAGGTATGTTGTGTGTAGTTTTAAGGCTTATTTAGTTGAAAACTATTTTATGAAAACCCGGGAACGGATTATTCCCATTTTAATGGTTTCCTATGGGATTTTTTTTTTGAGATGCACACTTTTCGCCTTACACACTCTGTCTGGGAACCAATTAAGTTCGTAAGTTGAGGTCTCACTGTACGAGTTTATTATCGATGTTGTTGGTTTTTTTTGTGTGTGTGTGTTTTTTTTTTTTTTGCGTGTGCGTGCATGTTGTATTTAAATACCACAGTGCAGTACTTCTGTCTCCAAGATTGAAGGAAGCAATCAATCTTACTGTTTCTTTTAGAAATACACTGCTGTAGCAGAATTGGGAAAAGCAACAGACACCCTTGATGCAACGGGCAGTGTTACGGATGAGAAAGATTTCCGTAAGAACAATCTCCAGTTTTTCTTTTGCAATTTGAGGTCGTCAATGAATGTGCATATCTGTATTATTTAGCTCATATACTGCGGAATATTTCCGTTTGACCACTTATTGTTTCTTTTTTTTTCCCCCTACGTTATCCAGAGCACATTACCAAGGTTGATGTGGAGGAGAAACTGAACAATTTTGTGGGAAATATCAAGCAAGTCCCACCACTGTAAGGTTTAACCGTCTCCAAATGTTAATACAGTGAGAACTCAACTTACGAACTTAATTGGTTCCCAGACAGAGTGTGTAAGGCGAAAAGTGTGTATCTCAAAAAAAAAATCCCATAGGAAACCATTAAAATGGGAATAATCCGTTCCCGGGTTTCCATAAAATATACTTTTCAACTAAATAAGCCTTAAAACTACACACAACATACCTTATTCTATGTATAACAAATGTGCTATTGCATTGTAATGAAAAAAATACACTGCATTGTATCATAAAGTCACTTTATTTACATTTGTGATGGTCATTTATGGCTTGATGGAATGGCGTTGGAGGTCGAAGGTCAAAGGGAATTGCTGTTTGGAAAGAGAGGCGCATTACATGAGGACTGTAATTAAAGAAATAACGTTTTATTGACCTTTTTGATGGTCGTTGATGGCTTATGGAAGGAGAGTCACCTTCCATAAGGACTGTTGCTAACTTAACCTCTGGTGCGTTCGGTCGCGTGCTTCCGCCGAAGATCACTCCGCCAGCCGTGGTGGGTGTGTATTATGAAAATAGTGCTTATTATAAGGTTTAATTTTCATGAATTTGGCGTTTGTAAGATAAGGTGTTTGTAAATTGAGGTCTCACTGTAGTCATGAAACTATAATTGTATCATAAAAACACAAGCAAAAACAAAAGCAAAATTATTTTGTCTAGTTAATTTGTTATATTATGTGCGATTTTGTTGAACTATTGGGACAGCTCCAATTTTGCACTCCACATTAAAGGACTACCGACGTCACTTTTTTGTTTCTTAACTGACATCAGAAAAACGTTTGATAGCATCTAAAATACCCAAAACACGCAGTATGATATTTTTTTAAAGTGTCCAAAATCTGCAAAAAATTGAGCTGCGAATTGGGCAATTTCAGAAAGTCCCACCCCCAGTTTGTGACGTCACGCCAATCAAAACAATGGCTTCAGATTGGGAGAATATGCTTTCTTGTTACACATCCAGTTATGAATATGATTCAAATACAGTAAAGTCTCGTTATATCGATATCGGATATATCGATAGTCCCGGTTATATCGATATTTTTTTCGGACTCCCTTGAATATCGATATAACGAGACTTTACTGTAGTTCTGAAGAGGAAAGCATACATGCAATCGATTAAAGAATTATTCCGTGCCATTTTGAGGCAACGGGTGAGGGGGATGTCTCACCCAAAAAAAGAGCAACAAAATGGCGACCTCCAGTGGCCATCCTCCGCTTCCACAGGCTGATAAATTCCTTATATGGAGCTTGGACTCCCTCTTCTGGCAGCTTTTGGGTGCAACACGGTTCTCAGACCAAACATGTACAGCAAAATACATTGACGTGATGGAAGGACCGCTACAATGTAGCTTTTCGGTCAGGGGGCGGTCCTTTCATGACGTCACGTACAGACTCGTCACCAACTCAAAAACAAGACTTCCTGTCCCGCCCCCAGTTCGTGACGTCACACCAAGACGTCTTGCATTGCTGGAGAATCCAAACCATGGCTTCAGATTCGGAGAATATGCTTTCTTGTTACACATCCAGTTATGAATATGATTCAAATAGTTCTGAAGAGGAAAGCATACATGTTTAAAGAATTATATGTGCCATTTTGAGGCAACACTGAGGGGAGATGTCTTACCCAAAAAAAAGAGACACAAAATAGCGACCTCCAGTGGCCACCTCCGCTTCCACAGGCTGATAAATTCCTTATATGGAGCTTGGACTCCCTCTTCTGGCAGCTTTTGGGTGCAACACGGTTCTCAGACCAAACATGTACAGCAAAATACATTGACGTGATGGAAGGACCGCTACAATGTAGCTTTTCGGTCAGGGGGCGGTCCTTTCATGACGTCACGTACAGACTCGTCACCAACTCAAAAACAAGACTTCCTGAATATTCACAGCGAGTCTTAAAACGTAAAATATAGCTATATGCGATGGAATATTATTAAAATACGCTCAGTAGAAGTCATTTGAAGCCATTTTACAAATTATGGACACAACTTGAGACGTCGGTTGTCCTTTAAGTCGCATTATGACATTTTTGTGTGGCTTTTGAGACATTTGTCCAAAATTTCCCATGAATGTCCAACTTTAGTGACATGCATCCCCCCCCCCCTCCGTTATCAGCTTTTATTGAGAATTTATAAGCATTTTACAGACATGTCATTTATCATGTTATTCACTTTTATTATTTCAGTTATTCAGCCCTGAAAAAAGATGGCCAGCGAATGTCCGTCCTTTTGAAAAAAGGTGAAAAGGTCGAGGCCAAACCAGCGAGATCTGTTACGGTGTACAACTTGACCCTGCAAGAGTTCAAACCTCCTTTCTTCACTTTGGGTTTGTATTCCTGACACGGTAGGTGTCAAACTCGAGGCCTGAGGGCCAAATCTGGCCTGCCACTTGATTTAATGTGGTCCACAAAAGAAAATCAAACCTGTTAACTTCGACCATGATTGGTCAAATCTGGACCATAATTTCAACTTCTCAATTGTAATAAATAAGAGAATTATTGTAATCATATTGTTACCAACCCCCTCGTTACTGTAACTTAAAGGACAACCGACGCCTCCAGACAGGTTGGGTCCATAATTTGTAGAATCACGTCAAATGACTTTTACTGAGCGTATTTTACAAAGAGTCCACGGCATATAGCTATATTTTACGTTTTAAGACTCGCGCTGAATATTCCGGAAGTCTTGTTTTTGAGTTGGTGACGAGTCCGTGCGTGACGTCACGAAAGGAATGCCCCTAACACACAATGCATGTTGGGTACTTTGTTTGGTCTGAAAACTTTGCGTTGATCCGTGTTGATGGCGAAATTAGAAGGAAAACACATAAATAACGCGATGGTGAATCTTTGTGTGTTGCACCAAGACTACTATTTGATACTAGTTGACACAAATCAGCCCATTTCCAACAGAGCTTGGGCGCCATCTTGTGCATTTTGTGGGACGCTACATTGTAGTCCTGACTGCTCGAATTGATATTGAAGGACTTCTTTAATCGATTGCAAACATGTATGCTTTCCTCTTCAGAACTATTTATATCATATTCATAACTGGATGAGTAACAAGAGAGCATCTTCTCCGAATCTGAAGCCATTGTTTTGAATCTAGAGCAAGGCAAGACGTCTTGGCGTGACGTCACGAACAAGGGGGCGGGACCTTCTGAAACTCGCCATTTCCGAGGTCATTTTAAAGTAGTTTTGGGACACTTTAACTCATTTTTATTGGTGTTTTGCATTTGACAAAAAATATCAATCAGCCTGTGTATTTTGGATATTTTAGAGGCTATAAAACGTTTTTCTGATGTCAGTTAGGAAACAAAAAAATGGTGTCGGTTGTCCTTTAAATCAACCATTATTCTTGATTTTTTTTTTTTTTTTTTATCTGCTATCACTTTCATGACATCCCTCCGAGAAAAAAAACCTTGTTTTGCTCAGTTCAGCTGTTATTTACAGTAAAGTCTCGTTATATCGATATTCTCGGGAGTGGGAAAAAATATCGATATAACTGGGACTATCGATATATCAGATCCTGCGTTCATAGAAATAGTATCGTAATAAGCAGTACTATCGATATAACCGATATCGATATAACGAGACTTTACTGTACTTTTAAAAGCACATCCGAGATAGATTATTTTTCTTACGTTACAGATGTTGAATGCGGCGGTGGATTTTATGTGCGGAGCTTAGTGGATGACCTGGGAAAAGGTTGGACTTTATTCAAATAATAATAATAATAATCAAATGCCAACCAAGTAGTGCTCCCCAACAATTATAATCTGTTTGTGTACCGTAGCACTGGCGTCTTGCGCTCACCTCAAGGAACTTGTCCGCACCAAGCAGGGTCAGTTCACTTTGGAGCAGCATGCCTTACACGAAGAGCAATGGACACTGGAACACATCCTGAAATCACTGCAACCCTGTCCAGATTCAGAAAACAGTCAGGATGGTATCGCGGTACCGAATGGTGGAACGTGAGGAGAAATCTGGCAAGAGAAACAGATTTGAATCCGAGTCAGCCATCAATGTCTTGATAAGTTATTTTCATGAGGCATTTATTGTCTGAGAGTATCTCTGTTTTTTATTTGTATTTGAAGAACTTGTATATAGACTAAAACAAGGGTGTCAAAGTCATTTTTTGCCGCGGGCCACATTGGAGTTATGGTTTCCTCTCGAGGGCCGTTATGAATTTGGGCAAGCCATTAGAATGTTTAATCCCCTCCACATATTACATATAGAGCACACAACAAATGAATCAATAACTAGTTTTCAAATCTGAAGTCAAGAATAATGACTGATTGTGGTTTATGTCCAGAAATATGAAATTTTGGTTAGGATTTTAGTAAGCATCATCGAAGTTTGATTTGCTTTCGCGGGCCGAAAAAAAATGATGTGGCGGGCCGGATTTGGCCCCCAGGCCTTGATTTTGACACCTGTGGACTAAAAACAAGTATGATAAGTTGTGATTTTTATTGTTTTGTTTATAGGTCTGCATAAAAAAACATTCCAGCTTTGTACACCAAATTTTCCTCTTGCATCATGTGTGTAACCGTGTTAATCATAATACAGTAAAGTCTGGTTATATCGATATCCGATATATCGATAGTCCCGGTTATATCGATACTATTTCTATGCACGCACGGAGAAAATTACATGCAAACAGGGTTGGATATATCGATAGTCCCGGTTATATCGATATTTTTTCGGACTCCCTTGAATATCGATATAACGAGACTTTACTGTAATAATAATCATCATCATCATAATACATATCATTTATAAGCGCCTTTCAAAACTCTTAAGGTCACTTTACAGTCATAGGATAAGTTGGTGAGTGGCGCCAGCGTTCACTCAACCCGGAAGTAACTCAAATAGATAGAAATCTAGCGAGAGAATAGATAGCTAATAGCGAGTGAATAGATAGCTATTAGCTCGCGAATATAGCTAATACCTAGCAAATACATAGCTAATACCTAGCGAATAGATAGCTAATTCATAGCCAATAGCTAGCAAGCTACAGTGAGACCTCAACTTGCGAACTTAATTGGTTCCCAGACAGAGTGTGTAAGGCGAAAAGTGTGTATCTCAAAAAAAAAATTCCCATAGGAATCCATTAAAATGGGAATAATCCGTTCCCGGGTTTCCATAAAATATACTTTTCAACTAAATAAGCCTTAAAACTACACACAACATACATTATTATATATATAATAAATGTGATATTGTATTGTAATGAAAGAAATACACTGCATTGTATCATAAAGTCACTTTATTTACATTTGTGATGGTCATTGATGGCTTAATGGGATGGCGTTGGAGGTCGAAGGTCAAAGGGAATTGCTGTTTGGAAAGAGAGGCGCATTACACGAGGACTGTAATTAAAGAAATAACGTTTTATTGACCTTTTTGATGGTCGTTGATGGCTTGTAGAAGGAGAGTCACCTTCCATAAGGACTGTTGGTAACTTAACCTCTGGTGCTGTTCGGTCGTGTGCTTCCGCCGAAGGTCACTCTGCCAGCCGTGGTGGGTGTGTATTATGAAAATAGTGCTTATTATAAGGTTTAATTTTCAGAAATTTGACGTTTGTAAGACAAAAAGTTTGTAAGTTGAGGTCTCACTGTATATAGCTAATAGATACAGTGGCGTGCTAGATAGCCAGCTGTTGCATCAATACATTGGATAACAACAACGTTCCTCTTTATTTTAAGTCATTCTAATCTTTACCAGGGTGGCTCTTTAGACGAGTGGGTGGCATATGTCAGTGCCATTATTCAATCCTCGCAACCCAAGTCCTGCGGCGTTTGCATGTTCTCTCTCCGGGCCTGCGTGGTCTTTCTCCAGGCACTATGGTTGCCTCCCACATTCCAAAAACATGCATGGCAGACTGATTGAACTCTCCAAATTTACCCTAAGTGTGAGTGTGAGCGCGAATGGTTGCTCTATGTCGATTGCGGAGGTAGTACTGGTCGATCGCAGCGTGACTGTAAAAAAAAAAAAAAACATTTATCAGCCTATCAAACGTTCCGTCACTTGATTGACATACAGGGCAACCATTCAGATGACAACGAAATTTTGACCTTTAGATCGCCGCGCTTGCGTAAACAACGGCGCTAAACGCAGCAAAATTTACAAGCTAGTCAGCGAATTACCTCAAATTTTAAACCCTTGCTAAAACATATGGTGATCAAAATGAGTGAGAAAGCTGGACCAAGTAAGAAGGCAAAAACATTTTACTTTCATACGGAACGGGAGATGGATTTTCAAAATGCGTATTGCCAAGTGCAGGCAGACTTCTTGAAATACCATACATAATCCACCAACAAGCGTTATGCGCTAAAATGCTCAACATGAGGAAATGTGCTACCTCCTTGACAGCATTATTCGGCTCCACTTATTTATGTGAGTCAGCCTTTTCCTAGATGAAGATCATGAAGTCCAAATACAGTTCCACCGTGACTGATGAACATTTGGAATTGTGCATCATCTACTGTCCGGACTATGCATCCCTGGCTGATTCAATTCAGTGCAAGTCATCAAAGTAAACTCAGGTAATTACAAAAAAAAATTAATAGTTATTTATTATGTTATGTACATGTAGTTATGATGTGTGTTGTGCAATATTGGCTTTTTCAGTTATGCAAGGTACATACATCATTGTACATACATTCAGCATAACTATTAATTTACAGTCCAAACACTAATACCTTTTTTCGCATAAATTATTTTCAAAGGCACTGTTGCGCACGCACACACACACATAAATACAGTGATCCCTCGTGACTTTGCGGTTCACTTATCGCAGTTTGCGGATTTTTTTCAGGGGAAAAAAACGTTCAGAAAAAAAATGATGAATGACTCAAGAGGTTTTGTACATGGCTGTAGCTTGATTAGTTCTCAGTGCTGACGTCACCCAATGACAGCATGATATCCCATGGTTTATGACCACGTGGATTGGTTGTGCATCTTCTCGGCCCTGCCTAGCACACCCTGTGTTTTACGTCGTCGTCTATCACGGGGTGGTCTTGTTCCCCATTCACCGCGGGAAACGAGGGATTACTGTATACGCCTATAAAACTGTTTGAATCGGTCAATCCTTTTACCTTTAAAAGATGGAATTCAATTGAAATATCCCACTTTGATATACATCGACATGAATCGAATCGCCTTTTATAGGAGAAAGATCAAGCGTACTGAGAGGTTAATTGAAATGTAGAGTAAAATGACAATTGAAAAAAGTAACCCTGTCAAAATAAGACTGAACAATTGGAATCCCGCTGAGTCGAATGGATAGATGGATTCAAAATGGAGTGCAGTTCTCCATGTTGTTGAGTGGAGAGTAGCGCCACAGCGATTTGTCATTGGTGGTAATATTTATGGCGCCAGCTGTCACTGACCTGCTGCTCCTATTGAAAAGTTATCCATCGTTTTGGGCAGGAGTCTGACGCCAAGGCAATCAATGAGTAGTAATCAGTTGTCTCAGTCCAAATATTAGCCGTTTGGTGCTTTCTTTCATGTCTTCAAGGCTATTAACGTCAATGTTTGCTCTCTCGGAGTTCGCTTTATCTAAATGACAGCAGTTGGGAAAGTTGGCTGTTAGCGACGAGCGTTTGAAAGAAAAAAAAAGACGCATCACAAAAGTCAATAAGTGAGTCTTCGAAGCATTTAGCTTCCACTCGGCGCTGCGACGTGACTCGTGGCCGAGTTAATTATGGTCGTAAAAATGAACACGCGAGGCAACCGAGTGTTAAAGAGACGCTGTCCTTCGTCGTCGTGGAGCGGGATTCATATATGGGGCAAGATAAGCAGACATCTGCAGACTCAATTCTCAGTGATTGTGGCTATCTTTCATTCAACATTCAAATGTTGAGTTAATCACTCGCTGGAAAACTGCATCGTCGATAGATTGTAAGCTATAGGCTGCATACTTCAAGATAAGGGACTGTTTGATTCGTTAAAGTCAAAAGCCGTTTAACATCCATCACTGTCTTCTTTAATATTCAATTACTCAATAAATATGCAAACACACACACACACATGTACACACACTCCGAAAATTATTTTAATATATGTAGAAAGCATAAACAAATACATGAATAATAAATACATAAATAAATAAAACGCTTGTAAAAAAACAGGCGCGTGTGGCTGCCGCTGCTCACCCACCCAAAAACTTATCCTGTGATTATAAAGTGACCTTTACAGTTACAGACAGTGGTTCAAGTGTGGCTGCTGCTGCTCACCCGCACAAAAAAAAATATCCAGTGACTGTAAAGTGTCTTTGAGAGTTTTGAAAGGCGCTTATCAATGACATATATTATTATTATTATTAGTAGTAGTAGTAGTAGTAGTAGTAGTAGTAGTAGTAGTATCGTTGCAATAGCATGGTTCAAACAAAACCACGTGATATTGGATTCTAATAATAATAATAATTATTATTATTATTATTGTTAATAATTATTATTATTATTATCTAACCAGTGTTTATTTTATGTTAGTTAAAATTAGGTCAGATTCGTAATCTGTGCAAAAAAAATTCAAAATAAAACAAAGTAAAATTTTGTTGACCATGTAGTGTAATTTCAATCATACCTGTATGTCAATGTATTCTATCCAATGTCCTCTTCAGCTAATTTTGTATTCAGAACAATAATAATATGTATAAGTGTGCCTGCGCGTACGCTAATTGCACTGTTACACGTAAAGGTTAACATTAATATTAACACATTTACTCAACACTGCATATATACAAGCTTAATCTAGTATTATTTTCATTATATACTTTAATGTACAACATTTTATCACAGATTTTCTGGAATACATATTCAGAAATTCTCCAAATCCTGCGTTTGAGTGAAAAAAAATATATATACAGTAAAGTCTCGTTATATCGATATTCAAGGGAGTCCAAAAAATATCGATATAACCGGGACTGTCGATATATCCGATATCGATATAACGAGACTTTATTGTATTAGCGTTATGAAACAAAACTCCGCAATCAATAACATTAAGGACAAGAATTGTTTATCCTCCCTAAACTATCACCTGAAAGCGATTATTTGAGCGTCTTTGTTTTTGGCGAGAAGCAATTACCTTTGGTCAACCGTCATCTGATTAGTGAATGTCTGCACGGGTCGATTGGAGTAGATGAGGGAGCCAATCAGAAAAGTTTCCTGACCACCTGGAGGAAGTGACTCGTCCATTTATCTCCTCCCTTCTACGCCTGCAGCCAGATAACAGTCCAACAGTTGGATCGGGACCACTTAAGTAAAAACTCCTCCCGCGACTTTTTGTTACTTTTTACGGATGTACTCTAAATGGGTTGTTCCTGAAAACGCTGAAAAAGAACTGAACTTTTATTCGAAATATACCACGCGGGGGTAAAGCACAAACCAGCCAGCATGAATGTCCCTCTGTACGCTCCGACTGCCATCCAACAAGCTCACCCGACTCCTTTTTTCATCGAAGACATTCTAGGGAGAACCGATCACACCACCGCCAGCAACTCTTCATCTTCTTCTTCTTCTTCGTCGTCCACTTCCACCGCGTCATTCACTCCGGTCGTCCCCACGCCGACTTTCCCGTCGCCTAATTCCTCCTTCACAAACTTCATCTCTACTTATCGGACGCCGATTTACGAACCGACGCCGATTCATCCGGTGTTGTCTCACCATCACGCGACAGCAGCCTTCGCGGCCTGCACGTACGCCTCCGCCGGAGCTTTTGCGGGATCCGTGTATCCTTTTCATCATCATCAACAACAACAACACCGAGCAATGGGGGAGTACGCGCATACCCTGCTAAGACACGATCCTTTCGGTGAGTTACCATTTTTAAAAAAATGGAGCATATTTGTCGTTATAGTTTTGTGATAAATACCAATCGTAACTAAACGTAAAAGCATGAAAAAAAATTGCGGCCAAAATACATATATATTTTTTATTCACACTCAGAATTCGACCGGACAGCTTTGTGAAATGGTTCCGAGAGATTCTAAATCGTCACGTGGTTTCCAAAATAAGTTTCACACAATTGTTTTGTTTCCGGCTTCTTTGTTGCACCAAATTGAACGTAATTTATTATTATTATTATTATTATTATTATTATTATTATTATTATTATGAATAGTATTATTATGAATAGTATTATTATGAATAGTATTATGAATAGTATTATTATGAATATTATTATTATTAATATTATGATTATGAATATTATGATTATAAATATTATTATTATTAATAATAATAATAGAGATATTATTATTATGAATATTATTATTATTATTATTATTATTAATATTATAAATATCATTATGATTATTATGAATATTATTATAATGATGATGATGATGATTATTATTATTATTATTATGAATAGTATTATTGTGAATATTATTATTATTATGAATATTATTATTATTATTATTATTATTATTATTATTATTATTATGAATATTATTATTATGATTATGAATATTATTATTATTATTATTATTAATATTATAAATATTATTATTATGATTATTATGAATATTATTATTATGATGATTATTATTATTATTATTATTATTATTATTATTATTCTTTTCCTTTCGGCTTTTCCCTTGACGGGGTCGCCACAGCAAATCAGTGTCCTCCATCTTTAGAGGTTTGATCTGCATATTAATATTATGATTATTATTATTATGATTATTATGAATATTATTATTATTCGTACCGTTTTTGTCATGAACAAATATAGTAATGCCAATTGTTATAGGTTTCAGAATGCTCGAAAAAAAGTTGAATTGAGTGGTTCTTTGTGTGTCTGTTACGCTTTTCAATGTGGTGGTGGTGGACCCCAAAAAAGCAGACAAGAGGGGGTACTAGTGTGTATTGGACAAATTGTATTAAAGTCAGCAGGAAGAAAATTTCAAACAAAGTCATCAGAATAAAAATGTCCAAAATAGCAAACAAAACCACGAGTAATACATGACAAGACAGAAACAAATGTGACCCGACACTGAACTGAATTGTTGTGCCAGGAGTCATTTTAATTAATAATAATAATACATTTTATTTTCAAGCGCATTTCAAAGCTCTCAATGACACTTTACAGTCACAGACAATCACGAAAAAAAAACATACAATAATAAATAATATCCAATTATAAATAGAAACAAAAGAAAATGTGCTGATTAATTGGCGCTGATTAAAACGACCAACAGCTGTGCAGCCGCAGGTGCGGCAGACAGTGTCATCAGTTGGTCGCAAATCGAAACGTGACAGTGTCAAGCTAAAGGTAACTTTTTATTTATGTCATATCATTCATTGTACTGGGTTCACAGGTTTTTAATTATTTTTTTTTATCCGTTTATTTATCATCATCCTTCTATGCTTAGTGTAATTGATTACTGATCTGATTTTTTTTTTAATTGACCGTAATATTGAACATTATTGAATTTAGGCGTAGCCAACGTCACTTTCTGGAACCTCTTCAGTTCAAGGACAAGCGACGTCACTTTTTTGTTTTTTTAACTGACGTCAGAAAAACGTTTTATAGCATCTAAAATACCCAAAACACGCAGTAGGATACTTTTAGTCCAGGGGTCGGCAACCTTTCCGACTCAAAGAGCCATTTTGACCCCATTTCCCACAGAAAAGAAAACACTGGGAGCCACAAAAAAAATCCTTTTAACATTTAAAATGAAGACAACACTGCATCTTTTCATCATCGTTTTTTTTTAACTTATGCATAAACAAACTATAGTGTGTTGCATTTATGAATCAATGAACTGTTAACAGAGAAGCGAAATTACATTTCTGCTAAACATTTTAAACTCGGAAAAAAAGACGTTGGGTTGAAGATTACTTTCAAATATAATACTCAATGTCTAATTGAGAAAAAAAAAATGAATATTTGCAAAATGGCAAATTATATATTTATCACCTGGTTAATGTGATTTCTGCTCCGGCACGTCAGGGCTGTATGACGTCATCTTCAAGCTGTAAGATGTCGTCTGTCAGGCGTGAGCGATGTCTGTTTTTAAGACGAACGAACCTGCCCACGTATCATGAAACGTTCTGTTTTCTTCAGACACTTTTCTTTTCTTCGATTTATCCATAGTTGGTCGAAAAAATTCAAGAAATCGTGCGCAATTTGGCGGTTGTGACCGGATATACGTCCACTGTCGATGGTTGTGACGTATATTATGAGCGACCAAAAAAAAAGAATACGTTTTATTTTGTATTACATTAAAGTCTCGTTATATCGATATCGGTTATATCGATAGTCCCGCTTATTATGATGCTATTTCTATGCACGCGCGGAGAAAATTACATGTGCGCAGGGTCGGATATGTCGATAGTCCCGGTTATATCGATATTTTTCGGACTCTAGAATATCAATATAACGAGACTTTACTGTATTTAATCACCATAATCTTCAAATTTAGAATTACATTTTAAAAACGAACGAACTACAATAATATACATTGAATTAAATACTCATTATTTATTTTCTAAAGCCGCAGGGAGCCGCAGCAGGGGGGTGAAAGAGCCACATGCCGCTCCGGAGCAAAACACCAATGAAAATTACTTAAAAGTGTCCAAAATCTGCAAAAAAAAATTGATCTGAAAATTGGGCCTTTTCAGAAAGTCCCGCCCCCAGTTGGTGACGTCACGCCAAGACGTCTTGCATTTCTTGTGAATCAAAACAATGGCTTCAGATTCAGAGAAATAAT